>NC_136483.1:133527136-133534636 GCF_053919585.1 Euprymna scolopes | reverse complement strand
AAATATATATATAAATATAAATATATATTTGTATATATATATATATATAGTTAAATATATATATAAATATATACATGTATATATATTATATATATAAATATATATATATATATATATATTATATATATATATAAATATATGTATATTTATATATATTTATTTAAATATATATATATATAAATATACGTGTATATATATCCATATATTTATATATATATCTATTTATATATATATTTATATATATATTTTTATATATATATTTATATTTATATATATATTTATTTTTATATATATATATTTATATATATATTTATATATATGTATTTATTTTATATATATTTATATATATATAATTATATAAATACATTTTTATATATATGAAAGCACACATATGTATATTTTTATATAAACTAACAAAAAAAACACTAACCTAGGTTTAAAACAGATCAAGAACTAAATATCCAGAAATATCCAGGCTAAATAGTGCACACACAAAGGAACAGGTCAACCAGCGGTCAAATAGTCCTTCGTCCGATAAATGCATTCGCATTGGCTGATAGGAAGGGCGAGGTGGATACTAGAAAGCTGATTGGCTAACTAAAATCTCAATGGAAGATGAGCATATAAAATCGACATGAGCATATAAAATCGACAAACAACCACAGGATTCGCATATAAGCCTGAAGAGTCCTAGAGTGGATGAAACGCGGAATATTCAGTGTAGCTTAATCGCCATATACATTTTATAACTTACTATATATATATATATATATGTATATATATATATATATATATATATATATATATATATATATATTTGTTTGTCTCAATGACGGCGGTGACGTCACTTTAATTTCGGCGATGCCAATATTTGCCAATTTTTCTGCAGAAGCAGAGAAAGCGTTGCAAAGCACAACTCAAATCCTAAAGACAAAGATAACAAGACTTGAAGAGCGTAGCAAGATTAGTTTAGGAAATTATTGTTGATGAAAAAAAGCAAGGAAGCAACAAAAATGTCTTGTTCCTTGTTTCCGGCCGATAAACATGACGAAGGAATGGCTACAACCGAGTATAACAAGAAGGTGTTTGAAAAACGTTCCAATGAAACGAAAATAAAGAATACCATTGTGAATGGAACAATAATGGTAAAATATTAAAGTACTAACTGGGAGACTCGACGTTGCCCGAGATTGAATGATGATCAACGAATGTTTCATACTCCTATGTTTTTATCGTTCATTTTTAAATCAAATTGATTGTGCGCCTGCTCTAGTTTCGGACCCATCGCAGTGCAACGAGAGAAAGCTTAACATGCATCTCGCAGTTACTTAGTCCACAATACATTGTATTCTACATTGCACTGTAGAGAACCTTCTGTTGATTTTATAAAATTATTTTTCATCATTCAAACACTATCGTTGAATATAAGCGTCAGTTTTAATCATTTAAAACCGCTTTAAAGCGTCACAGCCCACTCATTTTTCGACCAAATTTCAAACAATTATTTCAGTTTATAGATCACCTTCTCAGCTATATTGTAAAAAAAAACTTCGATTTTCGTTCAGTAAAACAAACGTTATGATGGATGTGTGAGCGACGTTTTTATGACTGGTTTCCATAGCAACCACGTCTCTTTAGTGACTAGTGTTGCTACTAATTCACTGTTGTCGCGAAAAGAGAAGTAACAAGTGGAACAGACAGAATGAAGGAATGAAAAGGGGGGTAATGGGTGTATTGAAGCAGACAAATGCCGTACATTGTTAATACATATGTGTATAATGTCATGTTTATGGGGGCAAAAACAATAAGACTGAAATTAAACAAAGAACAAGGGAATTTATTGGAAGCCTGGAAAAATCATGGATTACAATAGAAAAATGCTAGCATGCAAAGTAATATGGTTAAGCTTAAACATGCAAATGTAAAGGACTAGTTGTTAAAACTGGAAAAGAAAATTTTACGGCATATCAACCCTTTTCGGGTTATTTAATGCCGAATCCAAAGATTTTGAAGAAAGATTTTTTAATAGGATACATTTGTTGTTTTCAAGTCGGTTTCTATTCAACCCATAGTTGGGACCCTAACAGGTACTACCACTCCGGGTCAGAGTGGACCTGAGAGCAATGGCAATTGAAGGGTGGCTCCACATCCCCAAAACCCGCAAGCTGGGGCCTCAACGCTGGATATAATTTAAGGTCATATCCAGGACCCGATAGAAAATAGAGTGGACGAATCGATATAAGACGAGATAGTAGAGAGAAATATATAAATAGCTAAGATAGTCAGGTGTGAATTGTTCAGTTAATTAGAAATTACGGCTTATAAGACCAACTGAAACACATTTTTTCTTTCTTCAAACAAGGCAATACCAAAACAAAAATATATTTTAGCATGCATTTGATGTTATTGAAGTATATAGGAAAACGGCCGTAGGGAAACAAACGTTGATTTTGTATAATCATGGACATACCAAGCATTTTTGTTTAGATCATTACTTTTTATTTTAAGTAAATATTCACATTTGAGGAAGAAAATTCAATGAATAAATATTTACGGTAAAACTTGCGGAGTATAAGCTGTTTTACGGTTGTTGTAAAAATGGCACGGAATTTAAATTTCGTTCCATTTTAAATCCGTTACATTTTTACATTACGTCCAACTCATCGTTCACATTCGACATCTCAATTTTATAGGTTTTCGGGTATGCTGACAGGGTTAGGGGTGTCTATTCCGAAAGCCGTTATTAACATGGTGAGGTTGGAGGTGTCTATTCCGAACGCCATTCTTAATATAGGGGGTTATTCGTTGTAAACATACACGAAAGCCTATAAAAGTCGACATTTCCACTGTGAACGGTGAGTTAGTCTTATGTAAAAAAAATACCAAAAAGGGTATACCAAATTGACTTTTTCGTTTAAAAATTAAATTATTTCGTTTTTGTTAATAAAATTTTATTTTTATAAAAAAACAAATTTCGAACCATTGTTGAATGTTATTCTTTCAATTACTTTCGTGTTGGGGGGTTCAATTAAGAAAAATACCAAAAAGGTATACCAAATTGACGTTTTCATTTAAAAATTAAATTATTTCGTTTTTTTTACTAAAATTTTATTTTTATAAATAAAAAAAATTCGAACAATTGTTGAATGCTATTCTTTCAATTACTTTCGTGTTTGGGGGAAACAATTTTTGTAAAAAAATACCAAAAAGATACACCAAATTGATTTTTCGTTTGAAAATAAAATTATTTCGTTTTTGTTAACATTTTATTTTTATAAAAAAAAAATCGAACAATTGTTGAATGTTATTCTTTCAATTACTTTCGTGTTTGGGGGAAGTAATTTTTTTTTTAAATACCAAAAAGGTATACCAAATTGACTTTTTCGTTTGAAAATAAAATTATTTCGTTTTTGTTAATAAAATTTTATTTTTATAAAAAAAAATTTCGAACAATTGTTGAATGTTATTCTTTCAATTACTTTCGTGTTTGGGGGAAACAATTAAAAATACCAAAAGGTATACCAAATTAACTTTTTTGTTTAAAAATTAAATTATTTAGTTTTTGTTAATAAAATTTTATTTTTATAAAAAAAAAATTCGAACAATTTTTGAATGTTATTCTTTCAATTAATTTCGTGTTTGGGGGGGAAACAATTTAAAAAAATACCAAAAAGCTTTATCAAATTGACTTTTTCGTTTAAAAATTAAATTAATTCGTTTTTTTTTTTACTAAAATTTTATATTTATAAAAACCTAAAATTCCAACCATTGTTGAATGTTATTCTTTCAATTACTTTCGTGTTTGGGGGAAACAATTTTAAAAGAAGATTAAAACGGAACGAAATTTAAATTTCCATTCCATTTTTACAACAACCGTAAAACAGCTTATACTCCGCAAGTTTTACCAACTTCGCTTTTAAAATACTCAGTTTTCGAATGAAATGCAAATGATGTTTTATTTCAATTAAAATGTGCTCATATGTTTTACTTAAACGACAAAATCAACATGGAATAATTTTTAACAGCTATTGTTTACCGGTCGTTTTTTCCTCTTTCTTTTTTTTATAAATCAGATTTTTGTGACGTTTAACTGAACTACAGCACTACATGAATTGGATGAAATTGTTTCAATTTAGTTTTTCAAATGTTAATTAAAAAGTTACGCTTACACGTGAATAGATCATAATTCGGTTGACAATTACATTATATAACAAGGTATATATATATATATATATATATATATATATATATATATTACATTATATATATATATTGCATTATATAACAAGAATATGAATTATGTAAGAGAATTTCTTATATAACTATGTCAAAACGTGTCAAATAAAATATCGCTTAAAGCTATCTCAACGAATTGTATAGAATGAAAATAGTAGCATTTTACATTAAAAAAATACACCTGAATACTTAAGAATTGATAGATTCAAAATAGCATTTGACATTTAAACCAGATGCAAGCATTACGTCACATCTAAGTGTACATTATATATATATATATATATATATATATATATATATATATATATATATATATACCTGCTGTACCAGGTCACGCGTTGGTTATATGAAAAATAAAAAAGAGTTGTGTATGTTTCTTATATGCGTAATTGCACAATACTTTTGGGTATACAATATTTGGCAATCTCTACCAATTTCGCTCCCAAAACAAAGATGGCAAAAATAGTTAGATGATGCAAATACTGAACGGAAGCCCCAATCATGAAACGAAACACGAAATCATACAGAAACACCCCATTTCATAAAAACTATCCCAGTTTCAACACTTCTTGTGTTAATATATTCATTATATACTTTGAAAAAGACTCCATTTATGGAAATGTAAAGGATAAAAATGTTCTTTCCTTTTTTTATTGTTTCGTGTACGAAGTGCAAACCCATGTAAGTTGTTTTGCTTCAGTAAACTGTTTTTGTTTTGACACTACCTGTGTTATCATGAAACAATAGGAAACGTATCTCTAAACTACTTTCGCATTTTTCTCGCTCAGATGCCCCTAATTCCGAATTCGTAGTAGTGGGCCGAGATCAGTGGATTTTTTTCTACCAAAATCGGTCATTAACAAGGTGTTTTTTATGCTTAATCTATTTCAAACTGATATGAATCATTTCTTATTTCGAATTATTAAATCAAGTAAAAATTCCACATTTTTACTTGATTTCAGTAAATTTAAAAAGCTGTTTTGTTTTTAATAGTATTTACAAGTCAAATTTAGTTATTACGATATTTTGTTTCTTAAATTTTAAGGTAATTTTCTAGAATGACTTTTAATTTAATTATTTTATTGTGCAATAATTTATATCAGTTTGAAATATGTCAAACATTAAAAAACAAAAGATTGTTAATGACCGTTTTGGTAGGAAAAAAACAGAAGTTCACTGATATGTGCCACATCCTAGGAATTGGGAACAGGGGTATGTGCGCGATAAAAACTGAAAGTAGTTCAGGCAGACGTCTCCTGCAGGGGAACCCAGGAAATAAATAATAAACTTTCATTTTTACATTCTTTTAAATAAATTTATTTTTTGGTTTTAACAATAAAAGCAATAAACATTTATTTTTCACATTTCTTTAAGGGTTTTTGTTTTAACACTTTGTCATCACGAAACAACAAAAAATAAAATTATTCGATAAATATTTGATAAGTTGATATGTGCTTATAATTCTAAAAACATATTGAACCCAAAGTAAAAGAACATTATGCAAAATATGATCAAATATTACATATTTCTGTAAAGTATTAAATGTAGGCAAGTTTGTTATTTATACTTATTATCGTAATCGGAACATTTTATATCAATTTAAACTGAGAGTATTTTGTGTGAAAGAAAAAGTAGTTGCCTCTTTATTTTCTTACAATTCATTGAATGTTTAGTTTAATAAAAATTACAATTCTTCAGCAATTTACGTCGCATTGCCCGTTTATTATTATTATTTTTTTGAATGGTGAAATTTACATTTGGCCGTGAAGGCAAACATTAATAGTTAACAAAATTATTTTTTGCTACGACTGTTAAACAAAAGGAAGAAAATAGGTCGTTTGTACAAATACTCTCGAACCCTTCTCGAAACCTATATAGAGTATAAGGATCCGGTAATTACTGTTATGTCACTGAATATAACTGAAAGTAGGTTTGAAATAAACTTATTTCACAAATAAACTTATAATAGTAAAATTTAAGAGTTTTTATAAAAATAATTTAATCCATTAAAAAAAATATGCTTATTGTTTATTTATGAAAAAGTTGTGCTTTTAAAATGGATGGAATTATTTTCATTTGAAACTCTTAAATTATAGTATTTATTTGTTTATTTACAGAACCTCCTAAATTGTCAAATTTCTTAAAATAATAACTAATTAGCCAATGTTATACACTTGTTAACAGAAACACACACTAAGCACGTACATATTAATGACGGTCATGCGAACACACCAATCCTTTGCAAAATTAAGGAAATTCAAAATTTAATGAAAAGCAATATTTTACTTTATCACATGTTTTGTAACTAACTTAACTTTAAAAACAATTGGGTGGAGGTGCGAATAAATAGTAATGTTTATTAATGATGAAACAATTCCAAAGGTTTTCCCGATCCCGATACAATTACCGATTCTGTTCTAAATTCCCGATTCCGATTCTTTAAAAGAAAAGTTTTAAATATTTAATTAGCGATTTGCTGCTTAAAAATGTTCAAATGTTTAATGTCGGCATATATTTTGCAAAACGGGGCGTATGTTATAAAAGTAGATCTTTCTAAATATTTTTCTTTAATGTTTTCCTTGTAATTCATTGAAAATTGTGAGACATGATTTGGTTTTCTTTTAAAACAAAGCCGAATCGCATTTGTTCGACGTTAGTGCTATTTAACATTTTCATAAACAATTAAAAAAGAATCGACGATTGGTGTGCAAAATAAGGAAACAGAATAGGAACAGAATAATTAACAAAGCCAGTCCCCACGTCAAAAATGATTTTCTACATAATAATGTTGCTATTTAGAACACCATTCTCAACATGGGGAGGGAGGATACTGTTAATTATTCTCTGTCTTCCCTCTATGAAAGAAATTTTATATTTTTTCTTCCAAATATAAAAATTTAGTTATTATTATCATTTGCTTTACTGAAAAAGAAATAACAAGGTACAACTAACGCTGCTGCTGCTAAAAATATTAATATTAAAAATGATAATAATAATAATAATAATAATAATAATAATAATAATAATAATAATAATAATAATAATAATAATTCAGGAGAAGAATGGAGCGAAGATCAGCTACATGTTATTAACGGATGATCTGAAATTGTTTGGCAAAACAGAAAACAGTTCGGAATTTCCAAATGTGCAGTAGTTAGTTGAAGAGAGGAGCCATGAAAGGCATCATTTTGCCAAATGGTAAAAGGTTACGAGATCCTAATGCAGACGGCTACAAGTACGTCGGGGTGCTTGAACTTGATTCTA
>NC_136483.1:133474636-133522136 GCF_053919585.1 Euprymna scolopes | reverse complement strand
TAGACAACAAATTTAATTGTAGACAATATATACAATTGTAGACAACAAATTTAATTGTAGACAATATATACAATTGTAGACAACAAATTTAATTGTAGACAATATATACAATTGTAGACAACAAATTTAATTGTAGACAATATATTTGATTGTAGACAATATTTTCAATTGTAGACAATATATTCAATTGTAGACAACAAATTTAATTGTAGACAATATATTTGATTGTAGACAATATATTCAATTGTAGACAATATATTCAATTGTAGACAATATATACAATTGTAGACAACAAATTTAATTGTAGACAATATATACAATTGTAGACAACAAATTTAATTGTAGACAATATATACAATTGTAGACACCAAATTTAATTGTAGACAATATATTTGATTGTAGACAATATTTTCAATTGTAGACAATATATTCAATTGTAGACAACAAATTTAATTGTAGACAATATATTTGATTGTAGACAATATATTCAATTGTAGACAATATATTCAATTGTAGACAATATATACAATTGTAGACAACAAATTTAATTGTAGACAATATATACAATTGTAGACAACAAATTTAATTGTAGACAATATATACAATTGTAGACAACAAATTTAATTGTAGACAATATATTTGATTGTAGACAATATTTTCAATTGTAGACAATATATTCAATTGTAGACAACAAATTTAATTGTATACAATATATTTGATTGTAGACAATATATTCAATTGTAGACAATATTTTCAATTGTAGACAATATATACAATTGTAGACAACAAATTTAATTGTAGACAATATATACAATTGTAGACAACAAATTTAATTGTAGACAATATATTTGATTGTAGACAATATTTTCAATTGTAGACAATATATTCAATTGTAGACAACAAATTTAATTGTAGACAATATATTTGATTGTAGACAATATATTCAATTGTAGACAATATATTCAATTGTAGACAATATATACAATTGTAGACAACAAATTTAATTGTAGACAATATATACAATTGTAGACAACAAATTTAATTGTAGACAATATATACAATTGTAGACAACAAATTTAATTGTAGACAATATATTTGATTGTAGACAATATTTTCAATTGCAGACAATATATTCAATTGTAGACAACAAATTTAATTGTAGACAATATATTTGATTGTAGACAATATATTCAATTGTAGACAATATATTCAATTGTAGACAATATATACAATTGTAGACAACAAATTTAATTGTAGACAATATATACAATTGTAGACAACAAATTTAATTGTAGACAATATATACAATTGTAGACAACAAATTTAATTGTAGACAATATATTTGATTGTAGACAATATTTTCAATTGTAGACAATATATTCAATTGTAGACAACAAATTTAATTGTAGACAATATATTTGATTGTAGACAATATATTCAATTGTAGACAATATATTCAATTGTAGACAATATATACAATTGTAGACAACAAATTTAATTGTAGACAATATATACAATTGTAGACAACAAATTTAATTGTAGACAATATATACAATTGTAGACAACAAATTTAATTGTAGACAATATATACAATTGTAGACAACAAATTTAATTGTAGACAATATATACAATTGTAGACAACAAATTTAATTGTAGACAATATATACAATTGTAGACAACAAATTTAATTGTAGACAATATATTTGATTGTAGACAATATTTTAAATTGTAGACAATATATTCAATTGTAGACAACAAATTTAATTGTAGACAATATATTTGATTGTAGACAATATATTCAATTGTAGACAATATATTCAATTGTAGACAATATATACAATTGTAGACAACAAATTTAATTGTAGACAATATATACAATTGTAGACAACAAATTTAATTGTAGACAATATATACAATTGTAGACAACAAATTTAATTGTAGACAATATATTCGATTGTAGACAATATATTTGATTGTAGACAATATTTTCAATTGTAGACAATATATACAATTGTAGACAACAAATTTAATTGTAGACAATATATACAATTGTAGACAACAAATTTAATTGTAGACAATATATACAATTGTAGACAACAAATTTAATTGTAGACAATATATTTGATTGTAGACAATATATTCAATTGTAGACAATATATTCAATTGTAGACAATATATACAATTGTAGACAACAAATTTAATTGTAGACAATATATACAATTGTAGACAACAAATTTAATTGTAGACAATATATACAATTGTAGACAACAAATTTAATTGTAGACAATATATACAATTGTAGACAACAAATTTAATTGTAGACAATATATTTGATTGTAGACAATATTTTCAATTGTAGACAATATATTCAATTGTAGACAACAAATTTAATTGTAGACAATATATTTGATTGTAGACAATATATTGAATTGTAGACAATATATTCAATAGTAGACAATATATACAATTGTAGACAACAAATTTAATTGTAGACAATATATACAATTGTAGACAACAAATTTAATTGTAGACAATATATACAATTGTAGACAACAAATTTAATTGTAGACAATATATTTGATTGTAGACAATATTTTAAATTGTAGACAATATATTCAATTGTAGACAACAAATTTAATTGTAGACAATATATTTGATTGTAGACAATATATTCAATTGTAGACAATATATTCAATTGTAGACAATATATACAATTGTAGACAACAAATTTAATTGTAGACAATATATACAATTGTAGACAACAAATTTAATTGTAGACAATATATACAATTGTAGACAACAAATTTAATTGTAGACAATATATTTGATTGTAGACAATATTTTCAATTGTAGACAATATATTCAATTGTAGACAACAAATTTAATTGTAGACAATATATTTGATTGTAGACAATATATTCAATTGTAGACAATATATTCAATTGTAGACAATATATACAATTGTAGACAACAAATTTAATTGTAGACAATATATACAATTGTAGACAACAAATTTAATTGTAGACAATATATACAATTGTAGACAACAAATTTAATTGTAGACAATATATTTGATTGTAGACAATATTTTCAATTGTAGACAATATATTCAATTGTAGACAATATATACAATTGTAGACAACAAATTTAATTGTAGACAATATATACAATTGTAGACAACAAATTTAATTGTAGACAATATATTTGATTGTAGACAATATTTTCAATTGTAGACAATATATTCAATTGTAGACAACAAATTTAATTGTAGACAATATATTTGATTGTAGACAATATATTCAATTGTAGACAATATATTCAATTGTAGACAATATATACAATTGTAGACAACAAATTTAATTGTAGACAATATATACAATTGTAGACAACAAATTTAATTGTAGACAATATATACAATTGTAGACAACAAATTTAATTGTAGACAATATATTTGATTGTAGACAATATTTTAAATTGTAGACAATATATTCAATTGTAGACAACAAATTTAATTGTAGACAATATATTTGATTGTAGACAATATATTCAATTGTAGACAATATATTCAATTGTAGACAATATATACAATTGTAGACAACAAATTTAATTGTAGACAATATATACAATTGTAGACAACAAATTTAATTGTAGACAATATATACAATTGTAGACAACAAATTTAATTGTAGACAATATATTTGATTGTAGACAATATTTTCAATTGTAGACAATATATTCAATTGTAGACAACAAATTTAATTGTAGACAATATATTTGATTGTAGACAATATATTCAATTGTAGACAATATATTCAATTGTAGACAATATATACAATTGTAGACAACAAATTTAATTGTAGACAATATATACAATTGTAGACAACAAATTTAATTGTAGACAATATATACAATTGTAGACAACAAATTTAATTGTAGACAATATATTCGATTGTAGACAATATATTTGATTGTAGACAATATTTTCAATTGTAGACAATATATACAATTGTAGACAACAAATTTAATTGTAGACAATATATACAATTGTAGACAACAAATTTAATTGTAGACAATATATACAATTGTAGACAACAAATTTAATTGTAGACAATATATTTGATTGTAGACAATATATTCAATTGTAGACAATATATTCAATTGTAGACAATATATACAATTGTAGACAACAAATTTAATTGTAGACAATATATACAATTGTAGACAACAAATTTAATTGTAGACAATATATACAATTGTAGACAACAAATTTAATTGTAGACAATATATTTGATTGTAGACAATATTTTAAATTGTAGACAATATATTCAATTGTAGACAACAAATTTAATTGTAGACAATATATTTGATTGTAGACAATATATTCAATTGTAGACAATATATTCAATTGTAGACAATATATACAATTGTAGACAACAAATTTAATTGTAGACAATATATACAATTGTAGACAACAAATTTAATTGTAGACAATATATACAATTGTAGACAACAAATTTAATTGTAGACAATATATTTGATTGTAGACAATATTTTCAATTGTAGACAATATATTCAATTGTAGACAACAAATTTAATTGTAGACAATATATTTGATTGTAGACAATATATTCAATTGTAGACAATATATTCAATTGTAGACAATATATACAATTGTAGACAACAAATTTAATTGTAGACAATATATACAATTGTAGACAACAAATTTAATTGTAGACAATATATACAATTGTAGACAACAAATTTAATTGTAGACAATATATACAATTGTAGACAACAAATTTAATTGTAGACAATATATTTGATTGTAGACAATATTTTCAATTGTAGACAATATATTCAATTGTAGACAACAAATTTAATTGTAGACAATATATTTGATTGTAGACAATATATTCAATTGTAGACAATATATTCAATTGTAGACAATATATACAATTGTAGACAACAAATTTAATTGTAGACAATATATACAATTGTAGACAACAAATTTAATTGTAGACAATATATACAATTGTAGACAACAAATTTAATTGTAGACAATATATACAATTGTAGACAACAAATTTAATTGTAGACAATATATTTGATTGTAGACAATATTTTCAATTGTAGACAATATATTCAATTGTAGACAACAAATTTAATTGTAGACAATATATTTGATTGTAGACAATATATTCAATTGTAGACAATATATTCAATTGTAGACAATATATTCAATTGTAGACAATATATACAATTGTAGACAACAAATTTAATTGTAGACAATATATACAATTGTAGACAACAAATTTAATTGTAGACAATATATACAATTGTAGACAACAAATTTAATTGTAGACAATATATTTGATTGTAGACAATATATTCAATTGTAGACAATATATTCAATTGTAGACAATATATACAATTGTAGACAACAAATTTAATTGTAGACAATATATACAATTGTAGACAACAAATTTAATTGTAGACAATATATACAATTGTAGACAACAAATTTAATTGTAGACAATATATACAATTGTAGACAACAAATTTAATTGTAGACAATATATTTGATTGTAGACAATATTTTCAATTGTAGACAATATATTCAATTGTAGACAACAAATTTAATTGTAGACAATATATTTGATTGTAGACAATATATTCAATTGTAGACAATATATACAATTGTAGACAACAAATTTAATTGTAGACAATATATACAATTGTAGACAACAAATTTAATTGTAGACAATATATACAATTGTAGACAACAAATTTAATTGTAGACAATATATTTGATTGTAGACAATATTTTCAATTGTAGACAATATATTCAATTGTAGACAACAAATTTAATTGTAGACAATATATTTGATTGTAGACAATATATTCAATTGTAGACAATATATTCAATTGTAGACAATATATTCAATTGTAGACAATATATTCAATTGTAGACAATATATTTGATTGTAGACAATATATTCAATTGTAGACAATATATTCAATTGTAGACAATATATACAATTGTAGACAATATATTCAATTGTAGACAATATATACAATTGTAGACAATATATTCAATTGTAGACAATATATACAATTGTAGACAATATATTCAATTGTAGACAATATATACAATTGTAGACAATATATTCAATTGTAGACAATATATACAATTGTAGACAACAAATTTAATTGTAGACAACAAATTTAATTGTAGACAATATATTCAATTGTAGACAATATATTCAATTGTAGACAATATATTCAATTGTAGACAACAAATTTAATTGTAGACAATATATTTGATTGTAGACAATATATTCAATTGTAGACAATATATTCAATTGTAGACAATATATACAATTGTAGACAACAAATTTAATTGTAGACAATATATACAATTGTAGACAACAAATTTAATTGTAGACAATATATACAATTGTAGACAACAAATTTAATTGTAGACAATATATTTGATTGTAGACAATATTTTCAATTGTAGACAATATATTCAATTCATCGAAAGTCACAAAAATTTACGATATATCCCCGTTCCTGTATTCGCGGTAAAACGAAACGAAATAGGCTGGTTTGAATCAAGTATTGATTAATCAAGTGAATTATTAATCAGTTCTGACTTTGAAAATTCCGCCTAACATGATTACTGGTCCAACCAATCAATTGCGATTTGTTTTTCTGTCCAACGCATTCACGTATGTCTTTCTAAGTGTCTTCTATTCGAAATTGTTATTTTACATTCTCCCTACTAGTGACATTGTTCTAATGTTCAATGGGAGGTAGAGAGAAATATGTTATTTGCTTCGATTTTTATATATGAACTAGTGTAAACTCATCATCCAAAATGATATAGAAAAATGATGCCTCGTCAATACTTGCACTCGCTATTTATTTATATATATTATTAAAATATTCCTATGAAATATTAGTATTACGTCAGTAATTCTGTTTTTCATATTGCTATCATTTCTGGTTACCTAAACAAAAAGAACATCATTAACTTTTTGTTATAGTGTAAGCTTTCTTTCATTCGTTTTAAGTGGTGGTGTAAATCTGAGATGTTTTTCTAACTAACTTTATTGTTTCCCTTCATGACTTAAAATTGTTTCGTTCTTGGATGAGATAGAAACTTGCTAACATTTGTGTGTTTAATAGGTGCGCATACAAACATGTACACATCAGTCATTTTTATAGAGAAGAAAACGGTTGTAGCGATAAAGGAACATATGACCATTTGTTCACTCATATTCTATTTTGTGTTCTATTATGATTTTTTTTGTTGTTGTTTAATTTAAATAATTTTTTTACGCACCATGATATTCGACACTTTCATCGTGTCACCTTCATCGCATTTTTTTTCGTTTTGTCCCCCTTTTTGTTTTTCTTTTTTTTTTATCTCATCTGTCTAACATTTTCTTTTTTTCTATCAACATCTTCCCCGGAAGCTAAGGATTTCGCTGGATGGGTTGGATGGGTCCACCCCACACTGAGCAAATTGAAGGCCTGCGTCGAGTTAAATATCCTTATCGCCACACCTGTCATATTTCTCCTATCAGTCGACTCTCACAAGTTACACGGCCGCGTTACACAGTTATGACACTGGCATGTTACCCGGACACATTAACGATCAAAGATAGCACTTGTCATCTTTACCCTGCTGCCGAGCTGCACCCTACTCTCCACCGCAAACTACTCCTAACCGATAAAGAACTGATGATATTCACCTGGGTGCCACCCCGGAAATACTTTTTCTTTTTACGTTTTCTTTTTGCAATACAGTGTCTAAATAATGAGAATTGTATGTTTCTGTTATTTTTTTTTTATATAAAAAAGAACGAGAACTAATGATATCGCATGTGACCTGCTAGCTCAACCTAGTAATTGCTACATTACTTTGTCGACCTTGTTTGTTTTTGTTTTTTGTTTTTTTTTGTTGTTTGTTCGTTTGTTTGTTTGCTTAGTAAACCTTCATTTTACTAGATGGTTCATTATTTATCTAAGCCAAGAATCACTTGAGCATAAGGATTAATTTGATACAATGATTTTCAGTGGAGAAATCGATGATATAATGCGAGAATTGAGAACCTGTTGATATTGGCAATGTGTTACATGGATGGAAAAATTCTTCCGGAGAAGCTCTGTTCATGGAAATTCTGACTGTCGCGAAGCCATTAAATAGAGAAAGTGACGTTAGTCATTGTAGCAAACAAACAAGTTCTTGCTGTGAATATTTGACAAAGAATACCAAAATGTTGGAGATCTCCTGCTTTTCTATACTTAATACTTATTGCTTCTGTTAACGCTAATACTCGGTTTACAAGACATTTAATTTTTTTGTTTGTTTTGTTTTAGCGATCCGCTGTAAACGATACATAGAAAACAAGTTGACAGTTTATCTATAGTTGCTGGTGTGTATCTTCTCGACAGTATTAGTGCGCAATTAATAACATTTTAAATCGATCTAGCAACGTGGGTGAAATATTTTAAGATTCCGCTAATATTCAAAGTGGGTGCCGCCATGAAGCTCAGGATCGGAAAGTTACCACGCGGATACATTAAATTAGAATAAAAAGGCTATTCTTAAAAGAACAACATTTGTTTCTAACTATACGGTGAATTGGCGCTACGTTCAAATAATTAATGATCAAAATAAGACAAGAAACGCCTGCCAACAACAACGGGGTGGCTCAGTGGTTAACGACACACTGATAACTTGGGTGTGCAAAGTTTGAATCCAATTCCTTCCACAGAAATACCTTCACGATATTCTTTTAGAAATAATCCTCAATAGAAAGATATCGGCGAAACGAATGCCAACAAAATCATTATCAACAAACAACAAAAGCGAAAATGACAACAGAAAATGGAACAATTTTTAACATTATATATATTATTTAATTGGAATTCATTTATTGAAAAGAGTATTATTTATTAATCTATTATTATTGCGGACTATTATCCCCATCTTTTTTAGTTGTTGTTTCTCAACGTTTCGGCCAACTATTCCTCTGGCCTTCGTCAGGTTGTAACCGCGACGGGATAGGAACTCCGAATCTCCTAACTGCATCCTCAGCAATTACTGCCTTCCATAGTTGTAGTTGTCGTGTCGCCACGTTTTGGCCAAGTAAGCCTCTGAACGGCTTTGGGTAGGATTGAAACCACTATCTTCAGACAATGCTCACTTGGAACTGTAGAGAGTCAACGTCTTTATCCATTGCGCCAATATTACTTAAAGTCGGTCAGAGGCTTACTTGGCCAAAACATAGTGAGACGACAACAACTATGGAAAGCAGTAATTTCTAAGGATGCAGTTAGGAAATGCGGAGTTCCTATCCCGTCGCAGTTACTAATTGATGAAGGCCAAACGTCGTGAAACAACAACTAAACAGATGAGGATAATAGTCCGCAATAAAATAATTCTTAACATATCTCTTGAGAAAGAAATTTTCGTAAAAATTTGGACTGAAAAAAATGACTAAATTTCATTGTTAACGCCTTCTATTTCAGATAGATCCTTTAACGATATTTTTCATTCGGTTAAAAAGTTGGGATGTGACGGTAGTCTAGTGGTTAACGACACAAACTGACGACCTGGGTATCCTGAGTTCAAATTCAGTTCGTGCCACAAAAATCACTTTCACTTAGGATGATGGCAGCCTTTACGTGGTTCCCTCTATAATCCCCGATGTCTTGCTAGAAAGAATTCTGACCATATAAAATATCGGGGAAACCAATGCCAACAATAGAAACCGATACGATGATGATGACTGGAAAATTACAGATACGTTTCTGCAATTTATCAAGAAACTTCAAACCGAACACAGATTCACCAGCCCAAATATAACTACACTACTCCATACATGGTCTGCATGAATATGCTTAATTCTATTATGCTTAATTCTATTCTGTTATGCTTAATTCTATTCTGTTATGCTTAATTCTATTCTGTTATGCTTAATTCTATTCATGCATAGTTATGCATGAATAGAATTAAGTATAACAGTGAAATGAAACGAATCATCTAATAAGAAACAATGACAACTGATTAAGTAATTAATTAACGCTTTTTTAATGAATTTGTAGAGATAGAATAGGCCTGGGTGTGAGAAAAAAAGAAAACCGATTTTACAAGAGGCAGAAAGAACAATGGATTTAATATAAGTTTGCAAGAAGAATGCTAGAATTATTCATCCGCTCGAGAAAGTACTCGACTCCAGATAAACATAATTCGGATGTGGGATACTGTCACCACATCTAAGAAGGTGCTACACTAAGCATCCTTTCCTGTTTAATATCGACTTCAGAATTTAATTTTTCAAAATCGACTTCAGAATCTAGTGGGATGATCTCTTCCTTTCATTACATTTTTCTCACAGAGGAAAGATTTCAATTTTCTTTCTACTCTATCGTTATTCCCATCTCGACTTAGCTCCAATCTCTGGATCCTCCTTCTAAGACATTCACGGCAAGAACTCGCCCTATTACCACAATTAAGAAAAGTATTTCTTTTCTCCTCAACATGCTTTGTGTTAGTCAAAATTTCCATTAACATATCGTCTATATAAAGTCTGTGGAACACAATACCGCGAGATGTTTCTCTTCTGATTACAACTTGGTTGTCTTCGAATCCGATCGTAACAAATTATTGTCACATAAGCAATTAAATGCAGTCTATGATATTGATCAATGTTAGTACTCCCATAATGTTTATCATCTATCGACTAGCAATCATTCCCGTCTCATTAACTGTTATTTTC
Source organism: Euprymna scolopes (assembly GCF_053919585.1). Classification (NCBI taxonomy): domain Eukaryota; kingdom Metazoa; phylum Mollusca; class Cephalopoda; order Sepiida; family Sepiolidae; genus Euprymna; species Euprymna scolopes. Next base: position 133,511,343 of record NC_136483.1, on the reverse strand, counting down.
GAATAACTATTGGCCTTGATGAGTGATGACCCCAATAGCGACAAATTACGTTCGAGGCAATCCAAGCAAACATGATTCACATATTGAGCTATTGTCACAATCGTGACACTATTATGAGTTATCACTTGCCAAGGCTAAAAAAATACTCGAGGATAAGGGTTAATGATGGAATGATGATTACTATTATAAAAGTACTAGCATGCCGCCCGGCGTTACCCGGTCGCAAAATACGTATAAATATGTTTTAATTTGTGCAGATTTATTATTTAATATTATAGAGTCAATAATCTGTTGATTACCATTCGGTATGCACTAATGATTTCGAAAGTTATAAAAGCTATGTCTTCGGTACCACCCACTAGAATCGAAACCATGACGTTTAGCGATTTAGCCTGTGTCGTTGCTCATCTGACCAGCACCGTTGCCGTTTGAGCTACCGACAGATGGATTCGAAATGTTAAAATTAAGTGACTTTCAGCTAAGAGTATTTAATTTTGCGCGTGCGCAAAAATAACAACAGAAGTAATATTTTATTCGCCTTAACTTACCAAGGTCAATTGTTTTGCTTTCGATTTTGACGCCTTAGCAGAAAGTTTTGCCGAAATGATGCTGCAGGTACAAGTACCCTATATATCAAATGTCAACTCTGTAAACCAAATATTCAAAGAGGGGTTTATTAGAGACCTTCGCACGCATACCAACAAGGTCACACACACACACACACACACACACACACATATATATATATATATATATATATATATATATATAGAGAGAGAGAGAGAGAGAGAGAGAGAGAGAGAGAGAGAGAGATTGATAGATAGATATTTCCGTGTGTTAGAATGTTTTCATTTCAAATTCTATGCAATTATGCAGAATGTAGAAACTATGCATGAATAGTATCAAGCATAACGCTGAAATGAAACCAATCATCCAATAACAAACAATAACTGATTAAGTAATTAATTAACGCTCGCTTTTTAAAGGAATATGCAAATTAGTTAACCTTCATGTAGTCGCTCAAATATCCATGACTGAGTATATTAAGAAGTTCGTTTTTATAATTTTTAAATAGAAAAAGTATTTTTTTTTTAGCATCAATGTTACAGCGAGAGAAAAATTCAATTTTATAGGTATATAGATTATACATAATGAATGAATAAAAATTGCTGTTTTGTGAGGACAGTTAATGACAAGTGTTTATTAATACAGGTTTAAATATGAAACACAGCGGCAATCTTGCGACAATGTGTTGCACAAATGGAAAAGAAGTATTTATAGAAATTCCATTTGATTTAAAGTACACGGAGAAAGAAAAAAAATAGTTTGCAGTAGTGTAGTTTTTATATATTAAGAATTACTGAATGAACTTACGTGTGATCGACAAACCGATCGAACAGAAGCTGGCCATGAAAATTTGAGGGCGTATCTAAATGAAGGACGCAACTGATTGTGGCTTAATTGTGCTGTTTGGGTGTGCCCTAGTAATTATGCTTATCTGTGCTTTTTACGCCTGGAGCGGACACCGTCGTGGCCTCGTTTTCACACGACTTATCTTTTCCCCTGGGAATGAAAGAAAAAGGTTCAGTGGTCTTGGAAGTTTTTTTTGTTGTTTTTTTTGTTAACAATAAAAAAGCGGACGAATAAATGAGCTTCGTTTCTTTATGGCTAAAATGGGGAGGGTCTTTGAATTATATTGTAAAAACGACTTGTTGAGTTAGTAAGCAGGTTATTGTTTATTTTTTATTTCTTTATTTTTTCAATTATATAAAAAATGACTTTTTGGTGAGGGTCAACTCCAAACAAAGGACCATCTGATAGTTCTAAGTGTTGTATATAAAAAGAACATGTTATCATGTGTGCTAGGTGTGTGTAATTTATTGCATACAGGGTGACACTAAACATTACTACCCGTGGAATCGGTAATAAAATCCACAGCCCTTTCTGCCATTCAACCATATCTGCTACAAGTTTCAAACTATGCATAACTTGTCCGACGTGTTGTGCATCAACATTTTCTTATACCTGCAGGCAACAAAGTTGCCGTAATTGTTATAGAAACATCGAGTCACAGTGTATCTTATTTTCTTTACTACCAGCAGTTCAGCCCGGCTTTGCTTGGGCTCTATGTACTGTTCATAACTTGCCCTACATGTGAACTCACATTATGTAAGATTTCAAATGTTTAGACCAAAATCTGTCTATGTAATTTCGTAGAGACCGCAGAGGACAATTTTTTTAATACTTTTACCTCAATTTTGACCCCTTAACATTTATTATTTTGGTCCTAAATCAAAATACAAAGTTTTACCCATGTCCAAGTTATCTACATCTAAAATTTCAAGTTTTTAGACCCAAAATTGGCGGAGGAATTTGGTAGAGTCTGCAAATGTCAACTCTTTCAACTTTGACCTTTTGGCAGCAAAATTTTCGCCTCAAAACTGATTAAAATGCTTGCTGCATGTCTGAATACCTGTTATGTAAAAATTTCAAATGATTAGACCCAAAATTAGCTGAATAGTTTGCTAGACACCGCAAAGGTAAAATCTTTGGAACTTTGACCCCTGGACAGCTCAAATTTTCGACCCAAACCGATTAAAAAACTTGCCCTTTCTCTGAATACGCTTTATGTAAAATTTCAAATGTTTAGACCAAAAATTGGCGGGGTAATTTGGTAGAGACCGCAGAGGTCAACTTTGACTCCTTAACATTTATTTTCTGAGGCTCAAATCAAATTATAAAGTTTGATCCATGTTCAAGTAACCTACGTTTAAAATTTCAAGTGTTTAGACCCAAAATTGGCAGAGGAGTTTGGTAGAGTTTTCAAAGGTCAAATCGTTGAAATTTGACCCCTTGACAGCCAAATTTCTGGCCGAAAACCGACTAAAAAGATTTTTCCCAAATCTCAGTACTCCTTTTGTTCAAATCTCGGGTCTCTAGATCGAAAATTGACAGAGTTATTTGGTAGGGAAATATACACACACACACACAGACACACACACACACATTTTCACTTTTATAGATATACTAGCATTTCAGCCCGGCGTTGCCCGGGTATTTGGAGGTGTATGTTGAACAAAAAAAAAAGTGGTCAATTTTTTTTTAATTTGACCCCTATTATGACCCCCTTAACATTTATTGCTTTGGGCTCAAATCAAGTTATTACGTTAGATCCATGTCCAAGGAACGTGTATCTAAAATTTCAAGTGTTTAGACTCAAAATTGTCAGAGGGGTTTGGTAGAGTTCTCAAAGGTCAAATCGTTGAACTTTGACCCCTTGACAGCCAAATTTCTGGCCGAAAACCGATCAAATCGATTTTCCCAAATCTCAGTACCCTGTATATCAAATTTCGAGTCAGTAGACTTAAAAATGACATAGTTATTGCGTATGGGAATGTAGACACACAGATATGCACACAAACACATGGACACTTTCACTTTTATAGATATATAGATAGATTGAGTTGATACCTTGAATGAATAAAAATGGATAAGAGTATACAAATTGAAAGGAAAACATTATTTGCTTTGCTTGAAAAGCGAAATATTGACTCTCCTATTAATATGACACTTGGTACGTGTTTTAAAAGGCAAAATTCTGTGTGTGTGTGTGTGTGTGTGTGTGTGTGTGTGTGTGTGTGTGTGTGTGTGTGTGTGTGTGTGTGTGTGTAGTTCTGCCAAAAACTTTCCACAGACGAATCAGACCGTAAAAAAATTGATATCGTTTCAAAATTCGATGTCTCATGCGACAAGTATCGAAAACCTGGCCCAAAACAGTAATTCTGTCACTGTCAACTCGGCCGTTTTTTACAAGGAAAGGTCACTTTTTCGTCGACATTTTTGCAAATCATTCAAACCTCGTGTCAACGACGTCGCATAAAAGACGTTATTTCGACCCTCCTGGGCGTTACATGTTTTTGATCCTGCCTACTACTCCTAATTTGTTTTGTTTGGGTTTTTTTTTTTTTGCGCTCGCAATTTTGTCTTTTTTTTTTTCTTTTTTGCTCAACCAACACTCTTACACATACCTCCACACATCCGGGCAACGCCGGGCACCCAGGCTAGTTCAAAATAAAATGAAAATATTATCGTAAGGAGCATCACAGTTACAAAAAGAATTACACTTTTAGCAAAAAGTAGTTTACTATTGAAAGTTCATACATCATCGAACAAATAGAATTTTAGCAAATTGCACAAAGGTTTTAAGAGGCTTTCAAAAACTCTCAGAGACAAGTTGATGGATATAGATTTCTTTAATTATGCAGTAAGCAGTATATTATCGTATTTCTTCTAAAACATTTCTTCCTAATACTAACAACCACTTCTGTAGGGTCTGACGAGGCTGTTGGAGCGTAAACATGGTCCAACATCTGAAACATATGTAACCAAACAGATAAAACGGTAATAAAAAAAATAAAAAAACATATATATATATATATATATATATATATATATATATATATATATATATATATTCGGGAAATCAGTGTGAGCAAAGTAGAATTAAGCAAATCAAAATACTGTAACTTGCTGACTAATAGGTGTTGCCTTTACACCTCACCCCACCCTGTTCTGACGCAAACTGCTTTTGGTGTCAGTAAGACGAAGGACAACCTGGCCATCAGTAATTAAACAAAATTATTATTAATTTATGATTTTAAATGATGAGTATATGAAGTTTATAAGCGAGTTATGAATAAATGCTCTGGCGCTATTTCGTTTGGTGGCGAAATCATGCTAATTACTTGCTGATAATACGCGGTCGGCTCTTCTCTCGCATTTATATTAAGCTTAGGTGAAAAAGTAGACGACGACCAATTAGCCTGCTATGGCTCTACCCCTACGCTCTTTGAGACATCGCCTGCAATGCCCTGACCCACCACTAACCCAAATCATGAATACTAATGAACTAGTTATTATGATAGGGTGACTAGGCCGAGCGTTTTATCTGATAATTTATATCATGCTTAGCGTCTAACGAATCATCTCCAAGAAGAGCAATGGCTTTCCCGTGAAACATTTGCATATTTCAATGTTTCCATTCGTTTCATCAACCATTAAAAGGTGACAGCCGTGACCTCAATTCGCCCTCTGAATCTAAAATCTAAATTGTAAATCAAAAATAAATCTATGTCCGATTAATTTTAATGGAAACTACAATTCGCAACTTTATTGATATATCACTATACTGCCCGTCTCAAATCACACGAAAAAAAAACGCGAATTTAACCGCTTGCATGCAGGAACTAATATTTATCTACGAACGGTATTTATAGTATCACATTTAAATGTATGAATTAACTCTCAGGATCGAGAAAACCAATACTCACAAAAATAACCCGTATCAGTGTGCTAAAGATGGATTAGTTTCTGGTCACCACGCTAAAATCAATTTAGCGAATTTCATCGATAATTAAAAAGTCACAATCGGTACCCAAATTCGACGACTGAATCTTGATTGGGAATTGAAAATAAATGAACGTTAATGTAAAAGACTCACTAGTTAACTTTATGTACTATTGTACTCGTGCCGTCAAAGAAGTCAGCGCATCTATTACATAGCATTATTTCTAAACTTACTTGCAGCTTAAAAATATACAGTTACTTAAAAATAACGTTATAAGTTGATAGCAGCTTTCACAACACCTTAGCTACTCTTATTTGTAACACCGTGAAGCCAGAAAAGAGTCATCAAGATATACTGATGAGATAAGCAATAGGTTTTAAATATGAAATTGCGTCGAGTGATGGGAATGCCTTGACAGAGACAAGGAGTATTTAATTCTCAACGTGCCTATTGCGCTTGCAGACACCAACGCATTATATATATATATATATATATGTGTGTGTGTGTGTGTGTGTGTGTGTGTGTGTGTGTGTGTGTGTGTGTGTGTGTGTGTGCTTATACTTAAATACAATACCCTAATTACAGGAATACACCCCTACTAAATATTTGATTCATTCAGTATTCTATGTATCACAGCGGCACTCCTAAATTTAATTACGTCCACGAAACACGAATACAACATCTGCCTTCAACAGTTACATTAATGCGACCATATTGAGATACGATTATTAACCATTTAATATACTAATATTAATACAATAATGGCGAAAAAATAAGGGGACATAAATTTTAAAGCCGGTGTATCATAATTCTTTTGTAGGTTTTAAATTATATTTTGATTCATTTATTTGGCGCAGTTGATAGAGACGTTGAATCGTTGGTTCCAGGTAAGCCTTGTCTGAAGATAGCGGTTTCAATCCTACCCGAAGCCGGCCAAAGGCTTAGTTGGCCAGAAAGTGGTGAGACGAAAAACCACTATGGAAGGCAGTAATTGCTGTGAATGCAGTTAAAAGGTTCGGAGTTTCTCTCCCGTTGCGGTTACCATCTGACGAAGGCCAGAGGAATAGTCGGCTGAAACGTCGTGAAACAACAAAAAAGGCGAGGATAATAGTCCGCAATAAATAAATGGATAAATAATACTCATCGCAATAAACATTCCAATTAATTAAACATTCCAATAAATTACTTAATTAAATAATATATACGTTTTGATTGTATTTGATTTGGTTGGTTGGTTGTTTTTCTTTTACGGCATATCAACCCTTTTCGGGTTATTTTCGGCATATCAACCCTTTTCGGGTTATTTGATGTCGAATCCAAAGATTTTGAAGAAAATTTTTTTTAATAGAGTATATTCGTTGTTTTCACGTCATTTTCTATTTAACCCATAGTTGGGACCCTAACAGGTACTACCACTCTGGGTCAGAGTGGACCTGGGAGCAATGGTGATTAAAGGGTGGCTCCACACTCCTCAAAGCCCACAAGCTGGGGCCTCACCACTGGATATAGTTTAAGGTCATATCCAGGACCCCCATTGAGGGACTTTTACCCTCTGCAGGGGAGGGGCAGTCGGCATATTCTAATGCCCCACCGACAGGGCCGTTGATTGTATTTGAATGACTAAAACATAAAGTTAATTTCCAAAAAGAAAAACATATTTGTACACGTGAAATTCAAAAGTTATAATGAAATATGTTTTCAGGGCGACATTCGGAAGCTGACATATTCGGCTAAATTTTGAAATTAAATAAATTAATTGTAAAAACCCCTTAAAAGATAAATATTAGTATTCCGAGTCTATTTCAAAAATAATTAGTAAAGTGAAGTCCTAAGATGCTGAAATAAAAAATAAATTTTGTTTGTACAAAAAGAGCTTAATAGCAAAAATAAAAAGATAAAGTGATCGATTCTAGCTCCGCACAATCACAACAAACGAAAATTCGTCTAAGTGTAGATTCTAAGAAAGCCCAAAATGTCAGAAATTTGAAAGGCTGTCTGAAAATGACGTCAGGAAATTGGAGAAAGGTAAGAGTGCTAATTTTTTCCCAGCCGTGCATTCATACTTCCTGCCGTGAATGCTTGTATAATTTTTCCCATTTTTTAATTTAATTATTTTTCTGTGTTCCTGCTTTTAGATTTTTTTTTTCATGTTTTAAGATTATATAAAAATTATGTTACCCCGAAAGTTTCACGTTTATTCAAGCAAAGAAAATTTTAGAATCTTACATATAAAAACTATGCGAAACATGTAATCTAAAAATAAGGAGAAATATTTTTTGTAATTATAATTTTTTTGTGTGAAAATATCAGATAAACAATGCTTAATTCAATAATATTATCAGTAGTTCGAGAAATGTTTTTTTTTTCGAGTTATATCTAATTCATTAATAAGAAATTTAGGGGCATTTTTTCGTAATATTTCTGAAAAAATTAATTTTTCATTTTTTAATTGTAAAAATTTACGATACTTTATTTTCATAAAAAATTCCAAAATAAATTTATTTATTTTTTAACTACTAAAAACCATAACTTTAGTAAAGGTGTTTTTTGTTTTAACTAAATAATACATTTCGACTAAGATTAAAATAAAAATAATGAGTTCATTATATTCCGTGCTCATTATTTGATAAATATAAAAAATTTCCTTAAAATTGATGAATTTTGTGATTTTTGGTGTATTTTTAAGTAAAGGTAGGGGTCAAAATGTTTATACATTTTGAGCATTGGTATTCATTTTGCGCGTACCTATAATATACAATTCCCCTTTACCGAAATGACACTTTATTTAAAAGGAACATTTGAACGTTTTTCATCGGTACCTCAAGGGTGAGTTCATTTTCAACTCCATTCTTCGATTTCTTTTTCATTTCGTCAGTCGCTAATGATTTCTTTGGGTTTGTAACAACTTTTTATAGGCAAATTCACTGCAATGAAACCATAGTACGTCTCTAAAATTTGTAATGTATAGTTTGAAAAACAATCGTCTGTATTTTCACACTCACATTTGCTATCGAGCATTTTATTGATTTCTTTTCAGTGCATATATATATATATATATATATATATATATATATATATATATATATATATATATACTAACTAGTTCTACATACGTATTAAGCACTTTTGAAGTAAATACTTAAAGTTTACGCATAAATTTATACTTTGGTATATTAATTTTATGTGAGTAAATGAAGTAGTTTATATATATATATATATATATATATATATATATATATATATATATATATATATATATATATGTACATAATATTTTATTCAATTTAAATAAATAAAATTGTCATAAGTCGCTACAATAAATTCACTGTCTCGGCCTTAAAAGACTTCGTCAGGCGACACGAGATCTTTGGTGTGGTTCGAAACCAGTCATTTAATGAAAATAGAAACCAAATAAAAAGGAAAACATAAAAAATGTAGACAATAAAAATAGAAAAGAACAATTGTAAAGACTTTTGATCATTTTGTTAATCTGAATTTAATAAAATAATATCTTGCTCTTTTTAATTTAGCACTATCAACAACCTAGCTGAAATTCAATTGTTGTTACTTTGGGATTTTTCGACTTGGAATATATATATATATATATATATATATATATATATATATATATATAATTTTTGGCGAATTTGACCTAGTGTCTCAAGAGCAGAGTTTATTTCAATGTATTAGTAAATGTACTAATACTATTAAAAGGAAAACAGTGCTCGTTGCAATGTAGCTATATAATAAGCTCGATAGTTATAGATATCCTAGAGCTATTTTACTATTGAGTAAAATGATTGATAATTTTTTAATTGAAAATCAGTTTCAAAAGGAAAAAAAAAATAAATAGTTTGTACGATCGTTTCGGAAACGATGTTTTATTGAAATAGACAATATGTCTTGAACAATAATTTTAAAGAAAGATTTTTTTATATTTAAACAAAGTCTCCAAAATAAAGTAGCATTTTTGTTTTAAGGCAGATATTCCTGGAAAAATTATGATGGAAGAAAAAAAAGAAAAATTACAGAAATCCAGGCCATAGTTAGAATTCAGTGCGCAAATAGGAATTTTGGCGCAAGGGATGGGGGTTATTTAGTTAAAGGTGATGTTTTCTAAGTCTTTATTGGAATTCCAAGGGCCCAAGCAAGGAAATCCGAGCGAATCAGTGGGATGGAAAAGTTATATCTTACTAATTAGAAGCCAACCACAAAGATTTAAGTAAATGATGTATGTCCCAAAAGAAATAAAATAGTTAGAAATGAGACGAAGCTTAAATAAGTAGAACAACCAGGCGAAAGAAAGGATCAGGACACATTTGGATGAAGAGTCGTCGATTTCGTGAGAGGTAAAATGGGGCCTCGGTTTACGGCATAAGGGTAGCTGGATGAAGCAGCAGATATGGATCATAGGAGGTATACCCTACACCCAAAAAGGAAATGCCAGGAAGATCAGAGAGAGATTCTGATCTAAATAAAATGATTTTGAAGTCAGTTGGAAAAGGGCTGACTAAAGAAGTTTTATGGTGTCTGATCTTTCTTAGCAAATGGTTGTGCAGATATAGAGAAAAAATGTACGAGAATTTAAAATGCATACATTTTTGTAAGATAGGGATGTTACATGAAAAGGACTGTCCCCTTTTCATGTAAATAAGAAGAATATCAAATGAGATTATTAATATTATTAATATTAAATGAAAATGAGATTAGGATAAGACTAGAATCGAACCATGTAGGCAAAGTTAAGAAATGGAATGTTAGAAATTTAGTCTATTGTTAAATTCTATTAGAATAGTTAAATATTGTTTATATCGGAAAAAGAGTTGATTGTTCATTCGTTTAGGAATCTTAATATTAAATATGTCAATAAAAGAATGAACAATGAAAATTTAAAATATATTGTTAAAAAATAGGTTAGGTTAAAAAAAAAATAGGTTAGGAGAGGATTCTTCTGTTTGCAGAAGTGTGTTAGTGACGTTTGAAAAACAGTTTTGACGTCATAAACAAAGGAAAATTCTCCGTATAGTTCTATGGGTTCGTCAGTTAGAGTCAGTCAGTCAGTCAGTCAGTCAGCCAGTCAGTCAAAGAGAGTTGATCAGCCACTGGTTGGCATAGTTAGAGGAGAGTCCTCTTGGAGGTTAAGGAGTAGAAGATTAACCAAGTAGATACATGACGTCAATCAACCGGTCGATCCGACAAATAAAGAAGTCATCATCATGTTTTGTGCGTGTTGTCTCGTGTCGTCATTCAGTTACAAGAGGAATAGTTAATGTGTTTATCATTAATTATAATGAACATTGTAAACCCTTCCAGATATGTGTCTCATCTCCTCCATCACAAGAAATGTCTCCCCTTCTCCAAGATGTGTTATAAGAACTGATAGATAAATGCCTCCTCTCCCCTGTGTAAAGAACTTGCATACATCTCCATTCAGTATAGATATGAAGTCCCAAGCATCCAAGAACTGTATACATATCTTCTCTCCCTCATCATCACTATCGTTCTGTTGGTACATAAGTCGCATTATATATGTGCCCCAATATGAACTCCGCGTCATCTCTTTAATATGTGCCTACGCAACAATAGTAATACTATTAATCTCATTGGTAGGAATTAAATAATAATATTTATAATAGTAATTATAATAGTTATAGCACTAATATTAATAAAAAATAGCATATAGATTTAAAATAAAACATAGATAATAAAATAAAAATAGAAAAAGAAAATAAGGTAATAAAATACTATTTATAATAATAATAATAATAATAATAATAATAATAATAATAATAATAATAATAATAGTTATTAAGTTATAGATTATAATTGTTTAAAATAGATTAGTAATCAGGAAATTGTAAGATTTATGGTGGTTTAAACCTGTCGAATTTAAACCAACGTTTATGAATGCATCCCGTCAGAATGCCGTCTTTTAAGTTTAAGAGAATGGATTTACTGTCATTATATTTTAATATATTAATGGTTTCGTATCTACAAAGTGCGCAGAATCTGTCACCCGGCATGTACGCTTTATAAGATCCAAGTATTTTTCACTTTAAATTGACGGGAATATTTCCTTAATTAAGTTGCCAAATATGTTTTGATAAAGATGTCTGGTTTTTCAAGGATAGATTTTAAATGAGTGATTATGTGTGGAGATTCTGTGTTTAATAAGTCTAGATGTGGACCGAAAGTAAATTGCATTTTGTTTGATATATTTATAATAATAGTTTTCAGCAAGATTTAGAGTGGTATTGGAATGTAATACTTTTGGCTGTATTTGATTGGTAGATGGGTTAATGGGGGTGTTGTTGATTAATTGTGCGCTGGAATTAGTATGTATGAAAGAATTGATATGGTAACTACTATTATAATTTATATTTGCTTTTTTTATATTGTGCAGCTATAGATTACACTTTTTACTTTGCAGGTACCTTGTAAAGGACATTAATTATTCTTCTACACTTACAGTCTGCCATAGTTTGCATCTAATATATATATATGTATATATATATATTATATATGTATATAATATATATATATATACTAAATATATATTTATATGTATAATATATATATATATTTCTTTTACACAGTGATCACCACTTATCAAGGCCCGGAAGCGCATCAGGGATAAGGGTTACTGCAAGTACATTACGTTAGTGTAGAGATTTGATAAAGTGTTTATTTAAGGGGAGGGTCATTAGGAATTTGTTAACGTTAGACTTGAAGACATCCAAGTTGTAGTCCGGTGGGAAGCAGGCTGACGGAACAGAGTTCCACAGGCGTGCAGTTCTAAGAAAGAAGCTTTGTTCATTGAATCTGCGTTTTGATTTAGGTACAGATATAGAGGGGGGAAATTTTTCACAGTAGATTCAGTTAGACGGGTGTTTTTCGTGAAAGATAATATATATAATATACAAAATATATATCTAATAAAATATATATAATATATATAATATATATAATATATGTAAAAGATTATATAATATATATATGATATATGTAATATAATATATATAATATATATAATATATATATGATATATATAATATATAACTAATACATAACATATATAATATATATAATATAATATGTATATAATATATATAATATATATAATATATATAATATATATATAATATATATATAATATATATATTATATATGCACATATATATAATATATATAATGTATATAATATATATACATATATACAATATATATACATATATATATAATATATATAATATATATACATATATATGATATATATAATATATATATACATATATATGACATATATAATATATATACATATATATAATATATATAATATATATATACATATATATAATATATATAATATATATACATATATATATCTTATATAATATATATACATATATATAATATATATAATATATATATACATATATATATCTTATATAATATATATACATATATATAATATACATATATATAATATATATAATATATATACATATACATAATATATATAAAAAATATAGGTATATATACATATATATAATATATATATACATATATATACATATTTATGTAATATATATACATATATATAATATATATACATATATATATAATATATATACATATATATAATACATAATATATATATAATATATATACATATATATAATATATAATATATATAATATATATAATATATATATAATATATATAATATATACATTATACATACATATATATAATATATATAATATATACATTATATATACATATATATAATATATATAATATATATATAATATATATAATATGTATAATATATATAATATATATATAATATATATACATATATAATATATATACATATATATAATATATATACATATATATAATATATATACATATATAAAATATATATATATATACATATATATAATATAACATATATATATACATATATATAATATATAATATATATATAATATATATACATATAATATATATACATATATATAATATATATATACATATATATAATATATATAATATATATATACATATATATAATATATATAATATATATCCATATATAAAGAATATATATAATATATATCCATATATAAAGAATATATATAATATATATCCATATACATATATAATATATACACACATATATATATAATATATACACATATATATAATATATACACATATATATAATATATACACATATATATATAATATATACACGCATATATATACATATATATAATATATACACATATATATAATATATACACACATATATAATATATACACATTTTATAATATATACACACATATATAATATATACACGCATATATATACATATAAATATATAATATATATATGCATATATATAATATATATACATATATATAATATATATGCATATATATAATATATATGCATATATATATAATATATATGCATATATATAATATATATGCATATATATATAATATATATGCATATATATAATATATATACATATATATTATATATATATGCATATAAATATAATATATATGCATATATATATAATATATATGCATATATATAATATATATACATATATATAATATATATATAATACATATACATATTTATAATATATACATATATATATAATATATATATATAATACATATACATATATATAATATATACATATATATACATATATAATATATATACATATATATAATACATATATAATATATAAAATATATATACATATATATAATATATATACATATATATATCATATATATACATATATAATATATACATATATATGATATATATACATATATATATAATATATATACATATATACATATAATATATATACAGATATATATAATATATATACATATATAATATATACACATATATATGATATATATACATATGTATAATATATATATACATATATATATAATATATATACATATATATAATATATATACATATATATATAATATATATTATAATATATATAATATATTTACATATATATATAATATATATTATAATATATATAATATATTTACATATATATAATATATATTATAATATATATAATATATTTACATATATATATAATATATATACATATATATAATATATATATACATATATATAATATATAATATATATATACACATATATAATATATAATATATATACATATATATAATATATTTACATATAATATATATACATATAATATATATACATATATATTATATATATATTATATATAATATATATATACATATATATAATATATATACATATAATATATATACATATAATATATATACATATATATTATATATATATTATATATAATATATATATACATATATATAATATATATCAATATATATATAATATATACACACACATATATATAATATATACACGCATATATATACATATATATTATATATACACATATATATAATATATACACACATATATAATATATACACACATATATAATATATATACATATATATGTATAATATATATACATATATATATAATATATATATAATATATATACATATATATAATATATATATAATATATATACATATATATAATATATATACATATATATAATATATAAATATATATAATATATATACATATATATAATATATATACATATATATAATATATATATATATAATATATATACATATATATAATATATATACATATATGTATAATATATATACATATATAATATATACACATATATATATGATATATATACATATATATAATATATACATATATATATAATATATACATATATATATAATATATATACATATATGTATAATATATATACATATATAATATATACATATATATATATGATATATATACATATATATAATATATATACATATATATATAATATATATACATATATAATATATACATATATATATATGATATATATACATATATATAATATATATACATATATATACATATATAATATATACATATATATATGATATATATACATATATAATATATACATATATATATGATATATATACATATATATATAATATATATACATATATAATATATACATATATAATTTATACATATATATATATGATATATATACATATATATATAATATATATACACATATATATAATATATATACATATATATTATATACACATATATATATGATATATATACATATATATATATAATATATATACATATATATATAATATATACACATATATAATATATACACATATATATATGATATATATACATATATATATAATATATATACATATATATATAATGTATATTATAATATATATATATAATATATTAATATTATAATATATATATTGTTATATATTATATATATAATACATATATATATATAATATATATGATATATATATATGTAATATTTATATATATAAAATATATATATAATATGTATATATATAAAATATATATATAAGATATATAATATATATATATATATATATATATATATATATATATATATATATATATATCAGATCCTGTCGTATTAAGGGATATCAGATTGTATAGATAGAGAATTAATATAATGAAAATTAAGATGGCGAGGATAGAATAACAATATTTATTTATCAAATGTCTAAACAAGGAATATAAAAAGATTTTGTATGATATATAACAATTACGGTACCGGCGGTTTCAAATAAAAAGCAAAGGGTGTGTCTATAGTCGATTGCCTATCTATCCCGAAAAAGCACTATTGGTCATATTTGGGTTTTTTTTTTAAACTGACGGTACCGATGTTATGATCTCCTGAAACACATATGAATAAATGTTAATCTCTTATTATTAATTTTTTTTAATAATGCAGTACTCTATTGAGATTATCTTTCACTTATCTCTCTCTCTCATATATATATATATATATATATATATATATATATATATATATATATATATATACTAGACTACCCATGACTCGTTTTTATATTAGCTATGGAATTCATGTATGAGCGTGACACTTCTGACGTAAAGGAAATAGTTGTTGTTTTTTTTTACATAACAGAAACATTTCTATGAAAGTATATTAAAATGAAAAAAAGAATATAGATAGATTTCTGTGAGTCGTTCTCTTTATTATAATTGATTTTTTTTTTTTTAAATAATTTACAGTTACTGAATTATAAGTGGTTGGCCATACTTATAGGTAAATGTGCGCTGAACAGATACCATAATGCTTATTCCTATTTACAATGCCTCCCCACGGAACAGAGTTAGACACCAGGGTCATTTTTTAACGTGGAGAAAAGGAACAATCAAATTTTGATATATCTCCTTTTTTTACATCGTTTATTTCTGTATTACGTTTAAGTTATTTTAAACCCCGCTCTTCCCATGTTAAATAATAATTTCGAAATAATAACGTTAATATTTCAGCGTTCCAATTATTCTTTTGTTTTTTGTTTATTTTAAATCCCACTCTTTCCATGGTAAATAATAATAACGTTAATATTTCAGCGTCCCAATTGCTCTTTTGTTTTTTTTGTTTTTGTTTTTTTTTTTTCACGTTTAAATTATCCAAATAAACAATTATTAATACTGTCTGCTTTTTTACATCGTTCATTTCTGAATTACGTTTAAGTTATTTTAAACTCCACTCTTCCCATGTTAAATAATAATTTCGAAATAATAACGTTAATTTTTCAGTGCGCAGGGCATGCACGCGTGCGCAACAGGATGTCGTAAACCGGAAAGTGGGTTACATACATCGTTACAAGATTATTTGAGTGTTATAATTATATAGATATACGTATATATATGTATATATATGTATATATATGTATATATGTATATATATGTATATATATATAGGTTTTTGCGTAAGCAGCAATATTATTCACTTAATTTGATCGAGCAATATATATATATATATATATATATATATATATATATATATTTGTTTTTGCATAAGCAGCAATATTTTGCTACACAGTCATGACCAGGTTTCGGTCAGTTAGTTACTAGTGACTAGAGACCTCTTAAGGCGATACAGCTTATACGAAAGCTTTATTTCATATTAAAATTGCTTACTATAGACAGTGGACTTTATATTACTTAATTTATATAACTCACTTTAGAAAGATATATATGGATCTAAATGCTATTTAATATTTTAATAATTTTAGAAACTTACAATATATGTAGAGGTAAATGTGACATATTTACTTACCACATATCGATGAGAGTATTAAGTGGGACGTTGAATTTAAATAAATAGTGATGATCGACGTCCGAAGTTGGTGTTTCGTGAGTAAGCTGGATATACCCACACTGATGAGGCCTCATTAACACGAAAAATGTATCTCAGGTGAAAAATATTAATTAAATAATAAATATAATTATGTGTGTGTTGTATGGGAGTGGAAATTTAGTTACTCAGTTCAACCGGTGGTCCATTTATATAAACTACACTGAGTATTAATCCACGTGGCTAGATATAAACAAAGAATATTACAACGTGAAAAATTAAACTCATACATAAGGATTTTGCACTTCGGGATAATTTTTATATCCATCGCGATAAATTAAACGGCATGTTTAGTCATATTATATGTGCAAAAAGAATCTAAATAATTTTAATGCATAATAACCTGTATACTGTTGAAAATAAATTTACAATAGTAAAATCATATATATGTATACGTAATTCATTTTTTTAAATTAGTTGTCATTATATATAACAAGATATAATAGTCATACTTAACCTGTTAAATATTAATCTGAATAAATAATGCTAATATGCATTGATTTTTTTTTCAACTTTAAAACGAAAGTTCTTTGTCATAAAACGTTAAAATAATTCAGATTATACAGAAAATAGAATCACATATTATATAATATTTTCATGTAAAAATCTGCAGTGACGTCATATTTATCGCATTTGAATAGGCCATTTACAATTAGCGTTTTAGCAAAATTTGGAATTTTTATTCGGATGTTTAACGACGTTTTTATAACATTTCTGACGATCGAATCAGTGGTGAAACTGTAGTCACGTGTTGAGAAAAGTCCAATTTATTACCGTTTATTATAGCTCTATTCCATCCCCCCCCCAGAAATAAAAATATCCAGCTCCTTGTTTATCCAAAATGTGCTATGTGAATTTCAGCTGTGTTCTGATTTTCAGAAGTTTACTTTTTTGTAATATATACACACACACACACACACACACACACACGCAGGGTGTGTGTCGTAAGCAAGATTTTCATTTAACATTTGGCGCCATTTACAACGCAAGCCTAATGAACTCTGTCTTAATCGGATATATATTCACTGTGGAAAAGAATTACGGCAAAGCGTTCGATTATAAAGAAAAAATTTCCATATAAGAGCTGAATATCTATTTATTAAAAACTATAGAAGGTCAGAAAAACATTGGTACCGTCGATTTCAAGCTTAACATAAGGGGGACCCGCTGATGGTAAATAATGTTAGACTATCGTCAACCGTATTTTTTCTGTTTCAGAAAAAATACGGTTGAAAATAGTCTAACATTATTTACTATCAACTGGTCCTCTTTCTGTTAAGCTTGAAACCGACGGTACCAATGTTTTTCTGACCTTCTGTACAGTTTTAAATATATATATATATATATATATATATATATATAGAGAGAGAGAGAGAGAGAGAGAGAGGGGGGGGGTAGAGAGAGAGGCCATTCAACCTGTTCGAACATCTTGCTCGTCTCTCGTCTAAATTTATCTTTGTTCATTGGCCGCATATCGCATTCCTTATTTTTAAATTGTCTCCTGGGCATTGCTAGTTGCCATTAGTCTGTAATGCGTATTTTTCGTCTTCATGTTCCTTTTTCTCTTCCCCGTCTATATATTTCACCTTCTGATCTTTATCTTCCTCTTCTCTTTTTCTTCTTATTCTCTTCTTTACCTTTTTTCTCCCTCTTCTTCCCTTGTTTAACCTCTTTTTTCTTATTACTATTTTCGTATTATCCTTATTTTTCTCCGCCTCTCGATTTTACTCCTTCCCTTTCCTTATTCTGTCCTTCCGTCGACGCCTTATTTTTCTTTCTTGTTTCTTTCTTATTTGATTTTCTACTTCTTATTCGCCGCCTTCTCCCTTTTTCTCTCCCTCCGTTCTCCTTTTTTTCTTCTTTTCTTTACTTGTTTTACTCCTTTAATCCTTTACCTCTTCTTTCGTTTTCGCCTTATTCTGCTCCTCTTTATCCCGTTCACAGCAATCTTCCTTTCCTCTTTTTTCGTCATTTCTTTTTCCGGAAAACATTTCTTCTTCCGGTATTAATCGATACAGACGCAAACGATTATTTTTAACACACCACAAAACGTAAAGATGTTTTCTTTTTAATCGATCTCGTTTGGCGTTCCACAAATAAAGAAAATCAAAAATAACAACAAACGAAAGAAAACTAAAGCAACAATATAAAACAAGTACACGTCCGAGGGCGCCATTTCTTCAAGATTGATATTATCTCAAAACCGTATATTTCTCGATTTAGATATCATGAATTTAGACAACACACGTTCTACTATTTACGAAATTAGACTGTCGCATGCATTTAAGAAATCGTTTATGGATTTTGTTTCAATCTTTCTTTTCTTTTCTTTTTTTGTACCTTCTTTTGTTTTATGATATTGAAGTCTATGATAGTCAAAGTAATCTTAAGTCAGACCCAAATTTCGAAGCCACCGTTTCGGATTTCAATCCACGTAAGATGGAGATTAGCAACAATATGCGCTCACATATTTCCTAGTATTGCGTGATTCTTAAATTTCAAACGAAAAAGGTGTAAGGAAATATGTAGATGGTATTAGAGGAGTACTTTTATTTATTTGTGCGAATTATATTTTGATAAAAAGTATTTTGATAAAATCAAGAAAGAAAATTGGTTGCCTTTACTAACGGGGTTCAGTTAGGCTGAGAAATAGTCATCGACACTATACATTATGAGGAGCCTACGCGGGGCGACATACGTTTCTACGTTAACATGTCTCGGTGTTTGGAGCCCCGTCGAGACATGTTACCATTGAAACGTAGGTCGATCCGCGTAGGTTCCATCCTACGTTTATATAAGTGTGTTTATAAAAAGTGAGAGAAAGGGAGGGGGAGTTAGGGTAAGGGGGAGTAGGGTAGACTACGGAGCGAAAAGAAAGGAGAATGAAGTATTGTGATTTAGAAGAGAGAAAGAGAAATGGTAATTAATAACCAAAACAATATCACTTACTTTTACCCAAGAGCAAAGTGTATCATCTCTTCTGATAATATTCTTAATCTTTTCTGTCCTCTCTCAGTGAAGAAGAAATTGTCCTAAACTGGAAATTTTTTTTTATCCTATTCCAGAATCTCCCATTTGGATATCTAGACGTTCCCACATTAAAAACTGATATTGTCTCAAACTTTTGTGACTTTTCTCCGTCTCTCTCTCTCTCTCTCTCTCTCTCTCTCTCTCTCTCTCTCTCTCTCTCTCTCTCTCTCTCGTACTATGATGATACATCTGTCTCTTCATGACATAAAGGCGTAAATATATAAGTGCTATAAAGAATAGTTCGATTATACGTTTATTTCTTATATAAATACATAAAAAACGAGGTAAATAAGAACATAAACATATATAGAGATAGATATGGAGAGGAATAGACTGATAGTTGATGCGTGCTTTTTAATATGCGTTCATAAGAAGAGAGTGGTAAGAATATAATGATATTCTCATATATATACACACACACTATATATATATGTGTGTGTGTGGGTGTGCGCGTGTCTATTTTGGCAGCATTATTTTATTTAAGCAAACATTGTAAAATTAAGATAATTTTGCTTTATTATACTTATTTCATTTTTATGATTTTATTTTTGTTCAAATAAAAACAGGATTGTTTCATATATACAGAGTGAAAGATAAAAGTATCGCCCTAGAAAATACATGATTCTATTTCTATTTGATGAAAACCGGTTTTCTATTTTTGCTGCAGCTCTCTACTAGTTGGCTATGTGTAAAAATCCCAAGAGTTATAGGAACCTTCTATCATGTCTGAAAGTGACACAATGTCCAACGAGCAAGATCGGAGATCCGCCGCTGTACAACTCAATTACTGATGCATGTTATTACAACAGGACCATTGCCAGCATCCTCAAAATGCATCGCTGGATTCCCACGAATAATAGGAACGTACCCAGTGTGATAAAAAAAAAGTTTGCAGCCACAGTTATGGTCTTTGGTGCGTTTTCAAGTGAGGGCCACATTATGCCACCTAACATCTTCGAAGTCGGCTGGAAAGTCAACACCAAAGTATACCTAGATGTGCTGAAGAGTGTGATGACCTCCTGGTGCAATCAGGTGACCGCTGGCAGATCCTGGGTGTGCCAGCAGGACTCTGCGCCAGCCAAAGAGATCCCGGTTTGGCTTCAGAAAGAGTTCTGCGATTGTGTGCCCTTCTCTCATTTGCCCCCTCCTCCCCCGATCTTAACCCGCTGGACTACTTCGTTTCGTCATACGTTAATAACATCACTAACATGATCTCCCACAACACCAAAGCTAGTCTGATCGCCGTCATTCGCCGAGTATCCGCCGAGTTCCTGCCGGTTCTTGTGGAAAAGACATGCTCCCAGTTCCGGACCCGTATCAAGGTCATGATTGAGGCTGAAGGCGGCTACACTGAATAAATGTCAGCTCACCTACATTATCAAATTGCATGAATTGATTTTTTTAAATAAAGTTCCAGTGTTGTTTACTTTAGGGTGACACTTTTACCGTTCCACCCTGCATAACGAACGTTTTCGATTCTTCGTTGAATCATCTTAAGATGACAAAAACAAATTAACAAAAAAGCTTGATAGAAAAAGAGGATTTCAAAAGGCGGTAAAAATGCGCACGTGAACGTTTGAGACCCATTTTTAAATTCTAGCTTTAAGGGGGAGATTTTGAGAGAACCAATTTTAGAGAAACATTTTTTAAGAAAGCATAGTTTTAGGTAATAATCGGGTGCGAGAAAGCGAGGGTAATATCTGATAAACACAAACAAAATCGTATGTTCACAAAAAATATATTTTAGGTATATTTAAAATGGAAGTTTACATACGATAGGAAAACATAGAATTGAGAGTTCTGACTGAACAAAGGTGATTCGTTTGCTAGGATTTCGAGAATTATGTAATCGTCTACACTCAATTACATAAATTATATTTGTTATTTAAAGTCAGTGTTCATTTACTTTCATTGTAGAAATTTCAGTAGGCAATGTTAGAAGTATTAAAATTAATAAGTTTATCCGTTTGTTTTCGATGAGCAAACGATAGTATGAAATAGACATGTATTATTGAGCTTCATCAAGCCCGAAAACGGAGCCTGGTAAGCTGGCTGAAAGTAAATGTTGGCGCTGTCGTGAATTTTGGCCCAAATTCTTTATTGAAATAGAAATCTTGCTATTCATGCCGGGCGGCCTGTTAATAGTGAATAAAAATAGAAATTATCAAATGTTAACGGATTAAATAGCAATACATAAAATAAATAAAATAAGGAATTGGAGAAATAATTATAAGAAGAGGATGAAGAGGATGGAAAGACCGAGGAGAGAAAGCATTAATCAGACCTACACTCGATGGGTGCGAAGAGGATTGGGGCCTTGGGAAGATTTATTGCCACCCAAATTCCAGCGAGGAATCAATCACAGGCGGCTGTTGCGATAACGCAAATTCATTTGGCAAAGATTATCGAAAGAGGTGAAGAGTACTTGAAATCTGAGAAGACTTATTGTCACCTAGAATGCAGACCTAGAATGCACCGGTTGTTGTCAGTGAGCAATCTCTGATGATGTCCTGTGTAAGAACTCCTAGTGAGTACAAATAATAAACATTGTAATAGACACACAAATGTTTCGTGGTTTCATGACTCGCCAGCTCACATGTATGGACAAACTGTTCGAATGCTTTAACCTCAAGATTCGAAATTCAATCGCCAATCGCTCTTAACAATGATCACTGATATTCAATGTTATATTATATAGACCTCCTACAGATTGACCGAGAACGTATTGAGAATTAGATCAGGATACATAGATATATATTTCGATCAAGAACGGGATTTGATCACCAGGAATTGAATTCTTAATAGTAATATTGCTATAAAAAATAAGAATTGGTAAAATCATTACTGGATGAATATAGATTTGCAGATTTTTACTAATCACCTGGGGCACGCCTATCAAGAAATGCTAAGGGGATTCTCACGTATTTTCTGTAAGTTGGAGTTCCCTTATGACGGTGCGCTGGATATTCAACACTACGCCTAATCTTGTGTCTAAACTGATATGAATATTTAGTGTATTATTTATTTAAATCTCTACTTGAAAGTGTAGTATAACGTTTCTTAATTTTTTAGATGAGGATTGGTTATCCGTTTTATTTGGATTCATCGGACGACTGTTCTCATCTTGAGTGTCATTTTCACAACGTCTCGGCCGATGTAACCTCCAACTTTCTTCAGCGTCCGCGAGGATCCATGGCGAAGAGGTTGGAGTACTTGGAAAAATCAACTGAAAAGAAAATACAGTTGCGAATTAATTCAGACCTTTATCTAGTCATGGATGACGGAACGAGAGCATGCTCCCTCCGTGAAGTAAATAAAGGGTTCCGTCCGAAATTCGGTCCAAATTCTCTAGTTCAACAGAAAAATTCCCGAGTTTGAAAAGATACACCTGAAAAAAGATTGGAGGTTTCATCGACCGAAACGTTGTGAAAATGAGACTAAATATGAGAACAGTAGACCGATGAATTTAAATAATATGAAAGTGTGTAGTATATATATATATATATATATATATATATATATATATATATATATATATATATATATATCGTAATTTGGTGTAATTGCGCCAAATCCAGGGGTAATTGCGCCAACTATAAAAAAAAGTGCTCTTTATATTCGTGATTGCTAAAAGAGCACTTTTAGCAAGTTGGCGCAATTACCCGGACTTGGCCCGAATACCCCCAAAATACGCTATAATTTTTAAATTTTCAACAGTTGGGGATATTTTAAGTAGAATGGACTCGAGATTACCTAAGGGATTTTAGTGAGTGCAATTATTCTATTTAAGAGTAAGACAGGCACACGATGACCTACGATCGTCCCACATAACCTCCTCACACTTTTAACGACATTGAGTTAATTTGTTTGATTGTAGTTTTACTTTATAGCAAATAAATGATTTAAAGTTTAGTGCTAAAGGATAATGTGAAAGTAAAGTTTTTATAAAAAATTAAACTGTCTGGGATATTGCAAATAAGATAACGCACGTCGTATTGTGGTTAATGCTGAAGTGAAAGTGATGGATATGTGGCGAAAAACTCAAAAGAACAATATTTGAACGAGTCGGTCAGATGGATTTAGTCAAGAGCAAGATAGATAGAAAATAACTACTGACCTATTGTTACTTAGCGCGGACCCACGTATGAAAATGCACGCGAAATTTCGTAACATGTAGGAAAAATAAAAACTTTAAAAGGAGATTACGTTACAGATGTGGATAACGCTCGAGACCACGCGAGGCGCGTGAATGACGCTAGTGAAGACAGTCACGTGAAGGACGTCAACAAGAGTAACAAGAGAATGAGGAACTAAATGTCGTTGTACAATAAAACAAGCGTTCTTTTCCATTCTTTGTCTACTTTGCGACTGAAACTACAATGTGTTGGTTCATGGACAACGTTACGCTACCACCCCAGGATTTTGACAATATTATGCTTAATTTGTGGATTGCTTATTATTATTATTATTATTATTATTATTATTATTATTATTAAGGAGCTTTCACACAGGTTATCAAAGAGCTCTCCTTGAAAACAGCCTGTGGTGTTCCCTGGAAGCTGAATGACAACAAGTCTCCCCAGATTCCCAGTACTCTCCACCTCTTTCGCTACTATTTGTGAATAAGTTTGCATTGTCGCAACAGCTGCTTGCCATTGATTTCTCGTTGCCAGCGACTATTGGTCTTCACTGGAATTTGAGTGGCAATAAGCCTCCCCAGGGTCCCAGTTCTCTTCGCGCTTATCCAGCGGAGATCTGGTCAGTACTCTCTCCTCGGTTTTTCCTTCCTGTTTAAATCTACTTGACTGTTTGTTCTCTTTTGTGATGTGGTAATGAGGGCGGTTAGAGAACTTATAGGTATGCGGCTTCAATGTTCTTGGTTTCTTATGTTTATTATTATTATTATTATTATTATTATTATTATTATTATTATCTATATATTAATACGAATACGTGTGTGTTCTTGTGTGTGTCACACTTTCCGGCGAATTTGATTGGTTGACATTTAAGAACATACACGCTATCGTATTATATATAGATTATACTAAATGTGGGTTAATGGATTTGGTAAGTGTTTAATGAGATCCTAGGCATAATCTCCTCCTTCTTTTCGAGTAGAGTGGGGTTGAACCTCCGGTGATGACGTCATTATCTTCTCTTAAAAAAAGGTGCATGTAATATATTTATGATGTACATACGAAGATCCCATATTCCAAAACTCACATGGATGTACTGCTGATTCCAAAAATCAAGTAGATAGATAAGTGCACGCTAGGGGCTTTTTTGTAACATTCCAAAAATCACGTTAATATATCAAGTAATCCTAAGTTCATATTTTCGTACTTAATGTCGTCATGGCATGAATTGCAAAAACTTTTCTTAAGGAGAGAGAAGATTAAAATCACTGAAATGCTGAGACTGATACTACACTCAGAAATTCATGTTGAAGTAATGGTTGCCTAATCTATAACCGGCTAATGTTTTTATGTATTAATTTTGAAAAGCTGCTGAAACAGTTTATGATTTAAACATCATTTTATTTTAAGTATATTTTTAACAGTGGGGTGGGGGATAGGAAGTCAGTCCCCGAAATGTCTGAAACCATTACGATTTAAACATTACTTTATTTCATGTATATTTTTAACAGTAAGGTGGGGGATATGAAATTATATTTTAAACATTAGGGTGGTGGACATGAAGTCAGTCCTGGAATTGGATAAGTGCAAATATATACTAGCAGAATACTCTACGTCGCCCATGATTAAATGAGATAGATAAAAAAAAACATAGTAACAGAATACCCAGCATCGCCCAGGAGCGAATGAGATAGGTGGAAGATATATGCTAGTAGAATACACTGTGTAATCTGGGGTTGGATAAGATAGGTGAAAAATATATACGATGAGAATATCCGGAATTGATTGATGGGTCTGTAATTAAGTAATAAGCCAGGGCAATATATCACAATTATTATATAAGATAGGGGGATAATGCGGGTAAAAATTATGAAAAACGATTGCCGACATTAGTAACATATCCAAGAATTATGAAAAATGATAAAATGAAAGTTAATTGATTGGTGTGTTTGTAATGAAATAATCAGCCCAGACAATATATCAAAGTTATTATTTAAGTAAGCTGGAGTGGCGATAATGTAGGTCAAATTATGAAAGTTGATTGTCGAAATTCGTAGCATACCCAAGAATTATAAAAAAAATGATGAAATGTGAGTTGATTGGTGTGTTTGTAATGAAATAGTCAGCCCAGGCAATATATCAAAGTTATTATTTTAGTAAGGGGGAGGGCGATACAGTTTTAGCAAAACGGCTAGAATAATATGATGGCGTCTTCATTCATGCAGAACTCCCAGAGAATGCCCAGCAGCACTATATTGCATATGAAAATGCCGCTGGAGAATTTCCACAGGTCCCGCTAGTTATTATTATTATATTTATTATTATTATGCTGATTATTATAATTATTATAATTATTATTATTATTATTATTATTATTATTATTATTACTACTACTCATTAGGAGTTTGTATAGAAGCCATCATGAAAGATTTCTCTCTGTCAACAAGCAGTGATGTTCCCTGGAGTCTGGTGACTCTACCTCTTTCGATAAACTTTACAAATAAATTTGCGCTATCGCAACAGCCGTTAACCATCGATTACTCTTTAACTGGAATTTCTGTAGCAATAAGCCTCCCAAAGTCCAAATGCTCTTAGCACAAAGTGGAGGTCTGGTTAGTGCTTTCTTTCTTCGGTCATTTTATCCTCCTCGATTCTTCACGATGATTAGGTATTGTGCCCTTTTTTAAAGA
Source organism: Euprymna scolopes (assembly GCF_053919585.1). NCBI lineage: Eukaryota > Metazoa > Mollusca > Cephalopoda > Sepiida > Sepiolidae > Euprymna > Euprymna scolopes. The sequence goes on along the minus strand of NC_136483.1, from coordinate 133,483,736 downwards.
AACATGTAACTTTAAAATTGTACGATTTCAGTTTTCTTGATTCCATGTGATGTTCCTCTATCTTTGTGTTTTACTTTTCTTGCAGTTTCTATATGTCCGATTAGCGTTTGTAACTCATGTGTTTTAGTTTCTGCATCCAAGAGTTTTCCATAATATTTCAGCCGTTTAACTCTTCTTATTCGTTGTATCTTCTCAGTCATACCTTTTATTCAAATCTCCCCCATTTTTTTTTTAAGTTTTTCGGGAGTGTTCCTACTGCTTCTACTATTGCTGGTATTATCCTGACTTTATTCATCTTCCGTATCCTTTTTCAGCTCACTGACCAGTTCCGTGTATTTTCTCCGCTTCTCCATCTCCTTGATATTTACGCTGTGTCTGCTGGAATGGTGAACTCTTTGATCTGGCAAGTCTTTTCCTTCTTCTTGAATATTATAGCATCTGGTATTCTTGCTTGGATGAATTTATCCGTTTCTAACCTCATGTTCAATATTGTTGTTTGCGAATAAATAAATCAAAATGTAATATCTGTAATCTCTTCCCATTTAATGATCGGGAGATCCTTCTAAACTGAGCTAATTTTTTTCTCTAATAAAAAAAAACGCTAAACAGAATAAATAAAATTGCAACGGATCACAAAATTCGACCAGTAGCGCCAGTGATAACAAATGTGAAAATATCTGTGCTTAGAGTAATATACAAAAAATCCTCCGCTAAAATCCTCTTCATGATAGAAAAGATGGCTGCGCCTTCTAGAATTCCGTTTCTTGGTAGAGAAACTAATGGCCGACAGATCTACTATGAAGCTTTATTAGAGCTCTGGTAAAAATTCAAAAGGATTTAACATCAGAATTGTGGCAAGCAAAGACGTGTAAAGGCCACAAGAAAGCGGCAATGTTGTTTTTGCGTGAATTTGTGTTTTCTCGGCCAAATCTTCCCCAACTTCGCATGGAACCGCTGAGCAGTGTTGCTTTAAGTGTTGGGTGTAAAACCTGGCAATCATGCAGGTTAACTAGCAAATAGAACTTCATACAGACCCCAATTGTTCTTTTCGATTGTTATTATATAACCACTTGTAACTACACGAAATGTCGTTTCGGGGCGGTATTGTCACTCTTGCCACACCCCAAAGGGCATTTTATTCGGCCATTGTCATTTCACTGAAGTGGCCTGATTTCGATTACATCTATGTAATCTTTTAGCGGAAATGATCTTTCAAACATCATACTTTTGACTTGCCTTCTTTTTGCCAATTGATTAAGCTTGGTGCTTCTTCACAAAAGTAGGGCTTGAGTTATGGTTTATAATTTTATTCAAATGACCTTTTCGTTAATTTGATAATTATTTTAATGTTTCATGCACTTGGCTAGACGCACTGTTTTGTCAGAATGATTTCTCGATGCACAGGGCTTAGGCATTAATAAGATATCAGATTCATAACTTTTTATTCAAACAACCATTTGGTACATTTGATAATTATTTTGTTGTTCCCTGCATTTGTCACTAGGATTACGCTTTTGTCGAAATGATTTCTCGGTACACATGACCTAGACATCCAACATTCGAAATTAGGAATCTTTTGTTAGCATAGCAGATTCCAAAGTCTTCCACGGTATCCATTCAATCAATTACGCACTCCGTAGACACTGACTTGAATCCGTGACACTTCCTGCTGCAATAGATTTCAGAATATATACTAAATAAAATATAGATTTCTGTTTTGAATTCTAAGAGAATCAGTATCATCGCATTTTTTATATTTTTGTTTTGTTTTTTGTTTTCTTGTGATTTTTGCCTTTGGACACTTAATTACTGGGAAAAGGTAATTTCCTTCTTCCGCTTTTCTCACTTCCGTCTCGGCCGCCATCTTTAAAAATGGCGTCTTTATTTCATATACAAAACTAAAATTAACCGCAACACCCCGCATAGTTTTGTTTTGTTTGTTCTTTTCTTATATATATTTATATGTATTTTTGTGCGTCCGCGGATGGAAGAAGTAAAAAAAAAAAAAGAATAGTTCTCAATGAGTTCACCATATTTCACGGTGATAGCAATAGCAGCCATAATGGTGGAATCTGTATAAGATAAGAATCATTTAAAGGAAATCATTTTCTACAGAGAGGAAGAAGAAAAGAAAAAAGTAATAAAGAAACTGAATATAAGAATTTTTTAAATATGGGCGGGGGGTGGACGTCAATAATAGTTATCTTCACATCACTTCCAAGAATAGAGTCTACCATGTTTTCCGGCTGTCCGCCAACCCCCCGCCCGTTTTAAACTATTCCATGTGTTGTCCCAATGGAGTGAAAATTCCTCGTCGAGATAACAGATTTCTGATAAATAACCCCTAAAACAGGCGGTAGTTTCAAGACTTAGGATACGTTTCACCTTAGAAAAGCCACACCTCATCCCCCGCACGCCAACCCCGTTCCAACGCTGTTTTTTTTTTTTTTCGTGCACGAGAAACGTGTCCTTTGTTTATTTCGAATTCTGAGTCATCCTGTCGTCGTTTTGTATTTTAAACAACTACCCAACCCAATATTTTCCTTTACTGAAGCCCTTCATTTCTTCCATTTCTTTCAAGAAACCATTTTTTGTTTTTTCATGCTTCCCTGTTTTCACATTGTCTGCCAAGAGATGCCGGACTAAAGAAGTAAATTAAATATTGTCTCTTACAATGTGAGTTTATTTGTATTGAACTATGTAGCACAATATTACTTCCTGGGTATTTATTAGTACTTATTAGTTCATTTCACTTGGGTCAGTTCTGTATTTAAAATAAAATAGATACTATTTTCATTAATAAATTGATATTTGCTGCGTGTTATCGGTTTTTCGTCTAAAAAACTAACCTTTGTACTATCCAGAAAAAATATCAGTTTTATCAAAACATATTTATTGATTCAATACAGTCTTTATTCTGTAAAATTTATACGAGTCCTGTTTATTTTTGATATTTTTACAAATTTTAATCGAATAAATACGAGGCAATCGTTGGGTTTCAGTAGAATCTTATTTAAATAGGAATTGTATCTACCGTCAGTCAGTCGCAATTCTTATAAACGTGATAAATACATTAGAGTATTTGTTTAGATTTAGAAATATCAAATATCTTACCTAAGCATGAATAATATATTGCATTAATAGTAAATAATAAATTTCCAACAAATAAACCGTGTGCCTTGGCCAGAACTCGAAACTGAAGTCTGTAGTTTTCGGTTTTACAAACTAAGCTATTTCGAGTTCCTTATACGTCGAGCTTTAACAATTATACTTTTGATGTGACGTCATAGATTTATGATTTCAAACATATTTCAAAACATGAATTTAAAAATAAATTATAAAAAACAATGATAATGAAAAATTGATTTTAAAAATGAATGAATAAATAGTTTAGAAGCGTAGGAAATTATTTTAATAATCTCAAACAATATATTTTGTTTGAACTACGTATTGGCGTTAAAACAATATTTAATATATACTAGAATTTAGGTCCGTAGTGATTTAAATATAGGTTTTTCGCCATTGTGGTCAAATGTTCCTTCCCGGCTTTTTCTTCAGAAAGATTAACTTGATTTTAACAAGTTAGCATTCATTTCTAAATGTTAAGTTTAAAAAGCAAACCAGACACAAGCGCGGATCATTACTCTAGCGAATTGATTTCTTTCTTTTCATTGTTTAACGGTCTTATTTAAAGATAAATTTGTATCAAAATTACTAAAATTATATAGTTTATCTATGAATAAATGTGATTTTTATCTCGTATTCACAACAAACTTATAAATGAAATTAAAGTTCTGAATTCTTTTAGATGAGGCCTGATTTTTTTTTTATTACTTGTATTCATCGGACTATTGTTCTCATTTTGGGTGTTATTTATGCAACCTTTCGATTGGGTTAACTTTTATTTTTATTTTCCAAGCAACAACAAACATGCCTGAAGACAGCAGGAGAACAATCCGACCGAAACGTTGCACAAATAACGCTCAAGACGAGAACTATAGGCCGATCAATACAGGTAAGATAAACAATCAGCCATAATTTGAAAAAAAAATCAAGTATTATAAATGAAATGCTCTTTATTTAAAATCTTTGTTTCATATTTCTAGTAAAATACACACATCCATCCAGCCAGCGTAAAACGTGTACTATTTTATGCTTCACCCTCAGGTTGCATGACAATGTGAGTGTAAACCATGTATTGTTTCTTCTTCTGCTAGTTAATGATGTTTTTGTTGTGGTCTATGGATTCAGAGTTCACGATATGTGCTTGTTTGCCACACGCAGAAGCAAAGAATATGTGAGGACATATAAGTTTTAATTACCTACGAAACACTATCTTCGAATGTCTACGATCTCTCTGTGCGACGGTTTGTCAGGACCACCTGACATTAAAGATGCTTCACCCTATAAATAAACAACAGTGACCAAATGTTCAAATTAACATAGTATTCGAAGTTCAAATAAAATCCTATCGACACGGCTATGTGTTAGCTCATGCAAGAAACGATGCATCTTCTTAGTGCTGTTACTGCACGTTGAATATTTAATCAGACTAGATGAATTCTTGTTATGGAATACAGTAAGGCACAGAGACTACAAGAAGAATATACAATAACTCAGTTAACTGGTTAATTAGGAAAAAGGAACTTTAGATTTTTCGCTTTTTTACTTTAAACGTCTCAAAAGTAAAAAAAAAAAAAAAAAAGAACAACGCGGATATATTTACACGGCCCTCTGTAATATTAAGATGGCCTAAGAACTAAAATCATAGAACTTGCTGACGTCATTGAGTCTGGTCCTGTGAATCTGGTCACGTGTCCCAAGAAACAACCGGAAGTAGATAAAGTTTCTGACAACTGTTTCCGGGGGTTTAGCATTGAAGCAAACAAATGAAAAAGGTCAATAATTCAAATATATAACAAATGAATGTTTCCAAAAGCATGATAAGTTACTCTTCTACCTATCTGGATACATATTGTGTGTTTTAACGGAATCTAAAGATTTATTCGGTTCGGAAAAAGAACTTCTGTCGAACTGCTAAAGTACACAGACAAATCGAAACGATAGAGACATGAGACGTGTCTGTTTACCCTCCGACATCGTGGGGGCACTGCATTATTTCATGCAGCGTATCCTGGACAAGAATAGCATGTCGGCACCCATCTCTCTCTAGATAGGTACGAATTCAGCAAGAACTTTCTAGTCTACCTAATATATGTCTAGCCGCATTGATGAGCTGTGAAACAGCGAAACAGTACTGTATGGTGATGACATATATATATATATATATATATATATATATATTTACCAATGGTGAAAAAACCGGACTAGAGTGCTCAATGTGTAGTCAGAGCAGTATATAGGAAATTTATTACTGTGAGTCCAGAATGAGTTTACAAATTGTTTCAGCTAGAGGAAAATCCTTAAAGAGAGGAAAAATCCAACTAGCATCGTCAGAATTCATAGATAGACTCACTATGAATTCTGACGATGCTAGTTGGATTTTTCCTCTCTTTGAGGATTTTCCTCTAGCTGAAACAATTTGTAAACTCATTCTGGACTCACAGTAATAAATTTCATATATATATATATATATATATATATATATATATATATATATATATATATGACACATGTCTCTGAGAAATATGACAAAATGATTTAAATATAAAGATATCTGCAAAAAAAATTTCCTAAACAGCTTTTTTTCCTACAATGAAATGAAGTTAGAAAACCATATTTAATGTTTTAAGATATATGTTTGATGCCCCTCACCCTGCAAACCTAAACTAAAACTTGGGTTAGGTTATCAAATAAGTTTTCGTTATAATACCTTTACTTTATACGTCATTTTAAAGACCAGTTTTCGCTCTATCTAATTGTTTAAATTACAATGGTTTTAAATAAAAAATATGTTTTCTTTTCAGAACGGTGAATGCAAGATAGAAAATAGCAAATTAACACACTTCACAGTTGCTTCTTTACAACAACCGGCGACTCTCAGCTCAGCAGTTAGAAGCCGACGAAGCTCTAGGACACTCTCCAAAGCAAGAGTTGCACTAAAAGAAGGTCATGTTGATTGTTTGGTGGTTTGTGGTCTTATTCATTAAAGTTTTTTGAATGCAGGCGAAACCGTTACAGCAGAGAAGTACTGTCAACAAATGAATGAAATGCATCAGAAACTTCGACAGCAACACCCAGCATTAGTCAACAGAAAAGGTCCAATATTTCTTTACAACAATGCCCGACCGCACATTGCTTAACCGACCATGCAGAAGTTGTACGAACTGGGCTACGAAACACTGCTTCATCCGCCATACTCTCCAGATTTCTCACCTAATGACTGCCACTTTTTCAAGCATCTCGACAACGTTTTGCGTGAGAAATGCTTCAAAAATTTAAAGGATATGGAAACGCTTTCAGCGACTTCATTGCCAATAGAACGCAAGACTTTTACGATACTGGCGTAAAATACTGGCGTTGTTCTGCATTGGCAAAAGTGTGCTTATTTCGACCAATAACTGTTTGTTCGAACCGAGGTATGTTCATCTAAAAGTTAAAAACTACAAGACCTTTCTTGTCAACCTGATAGTTGTATTGCTTTTTGTGTAACATAAAGTCGGAAGGTACTGCATTAATGAGTGCACGTAACTGTTTATAGTAACTACATTATAAAAATTAAAATCAGAAATTTTACAAAGTTACCTGAATAAAATTAGCTTATTATGATAATTAAATTAATTTGGAAAGAAAGTGAAAAGCTTTTTTAATACGTTCTTTGATCAAGAAATAAATAAACACACTCGGTAATCCTAATTTTAGGTAGGATAGAAATTGTAGCAATAATTCGTTTTATTATTCCTAACTCCATATGAAAAGAGTGGTTTCCAAAAAACTAGATGATCATTAAATGTCAAAACAGGTATATATCGACACGTCATAAAGTTAAAGAGACAAAATTATATATGCCAACTAGTAAGTTGGCATATATAATTTTGTCTCTTTAACTTTATGACGTGTCGATATATACATGTTTTGACATTTAATGATCATCTAGTTTTTTGGGTGTGCGTATAACGTCTATTGATTGTCTCTAGTGTTCATGTGTGTAAATATTTTTATAACAGTGTGTATACCAATTTATATCGTGCTTCCTGCAATTCAAAATGTATTTCTTTTCAAAAAGAATACGTTAAGACTTGAATTATACATTTATTTACATGCTGGATCCTTTCTTGGAGTTGGGCATGCTTGGAACAAGTCTACATTTTGCTATTTTTACGGGCGTTAAGTACGAGGGAGTGCAATAAATGATGCCCCTGACCCACTTCCAGTTGTCTGATCTAGATGAAATTTTGCATGTGCAATGATTTATATCTCTACGGGTTATGTGGCACCTCTGAACTAATTGTGATTTCTGTTTTATAGGTGTTTGAACTGAATCAGGTGTGAAATGGAGCCTGTTGAATGTCGAGCAGTGATCCGGTTTTTGTATTTGAAAGGACGCACACCACAGATGACTTTTGATGAAATGAAAGAAACTTAGGGTGATAATGCCCCATCATATGACCTTGTAAAAAGCATTGTGAATTCAAACATGGTCGGAAGTCTGTGGAAACAGCTCCCAGACCTGGTCGCCCCCTCCCTTCTGCCATTGATGAGGAATCCGTCCGTCAAGTAGGGGCTGCCATTTTAGAAGATCGGCGCATTACTATTCGCCAAGATGTCAAGATTAGTACAGGGTCTGTGGAAACTATCATTTATGACCATTTGCATATGCATAAGGTATCTGCCAGACGGATTCCCAGGTTGCTCACACCATTCCAGAAGCGAGAACGCGTCAAGTGCTCGAGAATGAATTTGGAGATGTGCCAAGAAGATCAGTCAAAGTTTTTCAAAAGACTGATTACACAGGATGAAACCTGGGTCCATCACTATGATCCAGAGACCAAAGCCCAGTCAATGCAGTGGAAGCACTTGAACTCACGACCTCCAAAGAAGGCAAGGGTTCAGCCCTCCGCTGGCAAGGTCATGCTCAGTCTTCTGGAACCAGGACGGAGTAGTGATGACAGATTTACTGGCGAAGGATACCACAATTACAGGAGCCTATTATGCTTCACTTTTGAGGAAATTAAGGGAACCTATCAAAATCAAGAAGCGGGACAAGATCAGCAAAGGTACCCTCCTCCTGCAGGACAACGCTCCAGTCCACAATTCGCATGTTGCCAGATCAGAAGCACGGGCGTGTGGTTATGAAATTTTTCCCCATTCTCCCTACTCTCCTGACCTTGCACCCTCTGACTTTCACCTCTTCCCAGCCATGAAGTTGTTTTTGAAAGGAAAGCGTTTCCTAGATGATGCAGCCTTGATTTCTAAAGTCACGTCGTGGTTGGAGGACCAACCTGGAGTATTCTACAAAAACAGTCTCCAGAGCTGCATCTAACGATGGGAGAAATGCATAACTCTGGGTGGTTCCTACGTAGAGAAAGACTAATAACTGTGCCAAGTTTCGTTGCTCTACTTCTATGGGAAGTGGGTCAGGGGCATTACTTATTGCACGCCTCTCGTACAAATCATGGAGCACTAAACAAGCGAACTCCTCTTTCATTGCTCACGTGTATATCTAAATCTTTTCTTCCTTTGGTTCTCTGTTCATTCTAGTTATGAAAACTAAATTTCCTTTTCGCCAAATTAACATTTCTAGTACATATTTTAACATAAATATTTTATCTTTAAATTTCTAATCTGCTTCAATAATATTATTTCTGTTAATTCAGACATTCCTTTTTGTTATCGAAATATTTCTACTAACTAAAAACTGATAATCGCCCACAGTCGCTATCCGGCATTTTCCGTGACTAACAAACACATCACTAGTTTATATAAATAAGTATTTTTATTTATTGCAGTAGTGAACATCCAAACTCTCATTACTTTTCTGCACCCTCTCTCTTATTTTGAATTCGAGAACGTAAGATTTTTTCGGGGTTTATAGATCGTATTAATATGTAATTTAGGTTGTATCTCTCAGCGTTATAAGTAAGAAATATATACAAGTCAATGTTTTAATTGTTAACATGTACGGTGTGTTATTTTAACG
>NC_136483.1:133309636-133469636 GCF_053919585.1 Euprymna scolopes | reverse complement strand
TATATATATATATATTCGTGTTCTTTATATATATATATATATATTCGTGTTCTTTGTATATATATGTATATATATATTCGTGTTCTTTATATATATATATATACGTGTTCTTTATATATATATATATATATTCGTGTTCTTTATATATATATATATTCGTGTTCTTTATATATATATATATACACGTGTTCTTTATATATATATATATATTCGTGTTCTTTATATATATATATATATATATATATATATATACGTGTTCTTTATATATATATATTTATATATATATATATTCGTGTTCTTTATATATATATATATTCGTGTTCTTTATATATATATATATTCGTGTTCTTTATATATATATATATATATATATATATACATATTCGTATTTTTTTAGTTTTAACTCACTTTCTCTAACTTAACGTAATCAACAGTGTCCGCCACCATTTTTAGTTTTCAAATACACCGATAAACACTGTTTTCAAGCCGACTAAACCTTACATTAAATGAAAAGGGTTTATATTACTAAACACAGCTACAAAGAAGTTGTCAAAAAATAAATATATAACAAATAAATGTTATCAAAGGTAAGAAAAGTAAATGTTCTACCTAACTGGATAAGATTTTAGTGTTTTTATGTAATGTATAATGTTTAATCGGTTCAAAAGTATTCAATGTTTATCGGTATATTTGAAAAATACAAATGGCGGCAGACTGTATCGAAAATGTTAAGTTTGGAGAAATTTTGAGAAAATGAATTTAAACTAAAAAACTATACAAAATACTGTTAGGACCTCACTCAATATATGTTACCGTGACGTAGGCTGGCATATAATCGGTGGTTTTAAACTTTGGCTCGATACAGGTGACGACTTTTAAGAGTCCCTTTTAGTGATTACCTGGTTTGAGGATATTTGTACAACTAAACGGCAAATCTGCCCCTAAAAATCCGGTATTATTTTACTTTAAGGCCCGTTTCACATTCATATATAACAAAATATTTTATTGTTGATTTCGGTGTGCTCAAAAAGAATCTGCAAACCGTTTCCGTAGCAAAAAGAAAGTTTTCATGATGTTCATTAAATTACTTTTTCGAAATGTGGGTGATCACTTTTCAATGTAAATTTAACTTAGAATGAGCAGCTATTTTCTGGCCACCTGGGAGAGGGCATTTTTCTGTGTGTTTCTTGGCTAAAAAGTTTTTTGTTTGATTTCTTTTGCATGGTAATAACTCCTGAACTCTGAGACTATTTTCCATTTCACAGCCGTAGCCTTTGTTTACGCAAATAAACATGGGAAAAAATCCCCCCTCTCTCAGGTGGCTAGAAAGTGTGTGCTCATTTTAAGTTAAATTTACATGGAAAAGTGATCGCTCACTTTTCGAAAAAGTAATTTCTTCATATTATAAAAACTATTTTTTTTTTTGACGGAAACGGTTTTCATATTCGTTTTTAGCACACCGAAATTTACAAAAAAAAATTGTTATATACGAACGTGAGACGCATGGCCCTTAATGGAAAATCATATAAAACATCCGGGGGAAAATAGTTTTCAATAAAAACAGCAAATGAATTCGATAGAAAAAAAATGGATGCTATTTTTTTTTTCTGTGTTTCTTGGCTAAAAGTTTTTTGTTTAATTTCTTTTGCATGGTAATAACCCCTGAACTCTGGGACTATTTTCCATTTCACAGATGTAGCCTTGTTTATGCTACGCGCGAGCATAAACGAAGGCTGTTAACTATGCACTCGCGTACCAAACTGCCTTGTCAAAAAACCTTCAAGTCAATAAACACGAAAATAAATGCCCCTTCCTCAGGTGACCAGAAAGTGGGTGCTCATTTTAAGTAAAATTTACATGGAAAAGTGGTCAACACTTTTCGAAAAAAAAATGTTCACATCATGAAAACTATGTTTGGTACTCCTTGGGTGTTGAGTTCCATGGCGACCCGCATAATTATTTAATGGTCGTTCCCTTAGTCAAGGATAACGCATGCGCACGTAACATTTTTTATTTATTTATTTACGTGGCGGAGTTATACAACCATCACCCCCATGCGAATTCCTATACTGATGGGTTTTTTGAATTTTTGCACTGGATTATTATTGATTGAACACTAATCAGATTATGAAAAAAAAAATTGAAAAAAAAATCATTTCAACATTTGAAAGTGGTGCTCACTTTTTAGTTACCACGTTCTGGTAAATCGGTCACCCATTTTTTTATTTTTTTTTTTGGCTAAATATGGAAGTGTCTTCGGGAGATATAAAATGGTCTCATGTTGAAGAAACAATGTATCGGGAGGCGTACCGAATGGAAAATTATTAGTAAATTTTTAGATTAGGTCCACCTCTACAATTTTCTTTTAAATGACGACTTGTAATGGTTTTCGACTGTGCTGAATACGAAAATTGCATTGAAATTTTGCAGAAATAAATAGTTATCAAGATATAAAAAGTTGTATTATGCATTGTATTCTTTGCCAGCCATCTTTTTACGCGCGTGTGTTCGTTTATAGTGCGCGCACGCGCGTAAAAAGATGACCGCCAAAGAATACAATGCATAATACAACATTTTATATCTTGATAACTACTTATTCCTGCAAAATTTCAATGCGATTTTCGAAAGTCGAAAACAATTACAAGTTATCATTTAAAAAAAAATTGTGGAGGTGAACCATTACAAGTCATCATTTAAAAGAAAATTGTGGAGGTGGACCTAATCTAAAAAAAATACCAAATTATTAAACATTTCTCCAGCATGTTAGTGAAATTTATAATACTTTTTAAAAAAAAAATTAAAAAAACAAAAGTTTTGAAAAAAAAAACAAAAAAAAAAACCTCACCTTTCATAAAAAACAGATAAATTATTGTAAAGAAACACCAACAAACTCACCTCTCATAAAAACAAATTATTAAAAAAAAAATTAAATAAAAACACCCACAAACTGACTTTTAACTAAATAAGTAAAAAAAAAATTTTTTTTAATCGAAACTTTATTTTCATAAAAACAATAAAAAAAAGTCACGTTCATTCTATTTTTTTCTGAGAAACAAATATATTTCTGACTTATAAATGCGGTAGAGGCTCATATTATTTTTACTTTCTATGGTTTTAATGTACCCGCGTTTTTATTGATTACAAAATGAGTGACTGCTTTATCAGAACGTTGTAACTAAAAAGTGAACACCACTTTCAAATGTCGAAATAATGATTTCTTTTTTTCATAATCTGGTAAATTAGTGTCCAATCAATAATAATCCAGCGAAAAATTTTCACAAAACCTATAAGTATAGAAATTACGCATGTGGGTGATGGGTGTACAACTCCGCCACTTATGTTGCCTTTCGCACTTTAAGAAACATTATCTACGTTGGCTTAACTCTTTTCATAAATATTTTTTTTAAAAACAGTAACTAAACAATAATTTGATAATTTGTCACGTGTACAAACATTTATTTATTTATATATTTACGTTGGCTTAACTCTTTTCATGAATAAAAGAGTTTTACTCTTTAAGAATAATAAAAGGAAAAAGTTACTAAACATTTATTAATAATTTCTCACGCACTTACGTTGATTAACTCTTTTCATGAAGGCCAGAGGAATAGTTGGCCAAAACGTCCTGAAATAACAACTAATAAAGATGAGAATAATAGTCCGCAATAAAAAATGGTGCTAATGCAGAGAGTGATCGGCGCTATGTTTTAAATCGTGTTTCCACATTTAATTAAAGTTTTATGATATTTTTTTATTCAATTGTACAGTTAAAGTACAGAATAGGTACAAAACACCCTCCCCTCCCATGTTAAGAATGGCTTTTTAAATAATAACGTTATTATTTCAGCACGGATCACACTCTGCATGAGTACCATAAAAATCATTATAAATAATAATATAAGTGAAAGGCTCATTTCTACCGGAAATGAAATGCCGGACAGTCTCGTAGTTACGAAAAATATTTTTATTTTATTTAATATTTTTATAATTCGCGATGTTAAATTATTTTAATAACATGCAAACATTTTTGAGTTTAAAGATGGGTTTTCTAAGAACTTCAAATAAATTGGTAATGTAGAAATATGGTTTATCGACTTTGAACGAACCAAGATTACATTTATATATATATATATATAGATAGATAGATAGATAGATAGATAGATAGAAATATACACACACACACACACATATATATATACCAAGAATACGAACATATATATATATATATGTGTGTGTGTATATATTCGTGTTCTTGATATATATATATATGTGTGTGTGTGTGTGTGTTCTTGATATATATATGCATATATATATATGTGTGTGTGTGTGTATTCGTGTTCTTGATATATATATATATATATATATATATTCGTGTTCTTTATATATATATATATGTGTGTGTGTGTGAGTGTGTGTTCTTGATATATATATGTATACATATATATGTGTGTGTGTGTGTGTGTATTCGTGTACTTGGTGTATATATATATATATATATATATTCGTATGTTTGATATATATATATATATATATATATATGTGTGTGTGTGTGTGTGTGTGTGTATTCGTGTTCTTGGTGTACATTATATATATATATATATATATATATATATTCGTGTTCTGATATGTATATATATATATATATGTGTGTGTGTGTGTGTGTGTGTATTCGTGTTCTTGGTGTACATTTTATATATATATATATATTCGTGTTCTGATATATATATATATGTGTGTGTGTGTGTGTGTGTGTGTGTGTGTGTGTGTGTGTGTGTGTGTGTGTGTGTGTGTGTATTCGTGTTCTTGGCGTACACACACACACACATATGGGGTACATTTTATTTTTATATAAGAGTATTCAAAGATATACGTTTCGCTTAATTTATTTGTTCTAAATAAGTCGTTTTGAGAGACTGGACAATAGGGGAGAGAATATTATAGCATTAAATAGCTTCTTACCGTGGGTACGTACTGCCTCACTCTTGCTCTGTCATTTTCTTTGTTTCCCATGTCTGATCTTGTCCATCGATCGAACGATCAAAATGGCGGCCCGAAAACAGAAAGAGCGCGAAAATAGCGCGCGTGGAATGAAGAGAACGGTGAAAAAAATATTTCTTGTAAAGATAGTAGACAATATTTGTAGAAACTTTCTTTGATTATACTGGCATTAAAAAAAAACTAATAGGAAATTTTTCTCCTATTTTTGTCTCTGCGTGTGGGTCTGCTTTTTTTTGTTTGATTCCAAGACAGTTTGTCAATAAATCAATGGTAAAATTTAATATCTAATTCCATGTGGTATTATTGGCCTATCTTTGTCATTCAATTACTATTTCTTATTAACTTATCTTTAGTTATTTGAGCTACTTGCGTACCGCATTATATTTATATATGTTTATATACTTGTATTACAGGATTCACGCCTAAGCTAATTAACCGATCATTAATTTTCCGAGACGTTCGTTGATGCGAATGTACCCAGTAGATCTCCTGAATTATTTTTCTTTCGTTTAATTTGTTTTTGTTTCCATTATATATACAGTCATCCACATACAGTACTGTTTCGCTGTTTCACTGCTCATCAGTGCGGCTAGACAGGCAACTACATCAAGCCAGGATTGAAACCCGACTGCCCAAACGACAGTCAATGCTCCTCACCATTACTCTATACGGCTGCTGCTGTGCAGATAGTGAATTAACGATGTTTTGATATGGTCCAAATGCCGAAACTCGATTTGTTTACGCAAAGAGCATTGCTTAATACGCTAATGGCAGTTTGTATATCACTTTCTAATATGCTCAACCCAAGATGGGGAGCATTATAAGTTTATGAAAAGTTGCCACCTGTTTGTTTAGCAAAATGTTAGTTTCTTTCTCTCTCAGTTCATTCTAAGCAAATGGAAAAAAACACTTTAATATCTGTAATTTGATTGCCCTCTTCCCACTCTTTCTTGCAACGTCTCACATGGACGTTATGTTGCTAGTCTCAGTCTTTTCATAATATTAAGGCATATCTTCTTCAGTACTCATTTATTGATATCTTTGTTCCAGTTGGCTATTTTTTTCCAATGAAAAATTATTTCTGTCAGTACGAAGCTAATTCAATGAAAAGTTAATTGAAAAATAAAAACAATATTCTTGAATAATTATTGAATAATTTTACAAAACAAGAAAATTCAAATTAAGAAAAATATCATTGTAAGGTAAGTTTCATGAATAAACATTAAGTTTGTGAATAACAAACAACTGATAAAAAAACAAAAATTGGCAGGTTTTGATACGATGCACTCTGCATAAGCGTGTTAGGATATATTTTATAAATGCGCTCATTTAAAAAAAAGAATTTTGGTTGATCTCTGCTGCTGAAGTTTAAAACTGAATTTTTAGCGGTAAACGCGTAGACTGAATGGGCGGATCTTTGTATTTTTCAAACATAAAATTACATTACTATTTCTATTTACAACAAAAAGGCAATAATATACCAGTTATATACAGTTCCGTTAATTGGTTCCCAGATCTCTTGGAAGGGGGGGGGTGAAACGGGCAAACACGTGGACAGATACTGTATCCAATGCAGGTTAAACAAGTACAGGCAGCCTTTCCGAATTAATTGATAAATAAATTATTAATCTGTCCTTTTTTAACCGTGTAAAAACGGTACAAATATCGTTGACAATGTTCGTGTAAAGGCGTTATAATATTAATGAAACTACACTTTTTTTTAATTGCACTGAAAGAACTTCTTGAATGCAAAGCAGTATTTAAACGTGCAGGAATCTTACAGCTACTGTGACATACAGAGAACCGAATGTTTACCCGACGACGTACAAATAATAAAACTTAAGATCTGCTTTGCGCAGGTGGCTCCACGCCGATTTTCCAGTAAAATCAATGAATGCAAAACTATTTTATTTTAATCCAATCGAAACTGTATCCACTTAAATACAGTTTTGTGTTTCGTGAGTTATTGGGATTTTGCAGAGATTTTGAACGAGACAAAAATCCAAAAATCAAGCCAGCAGAATTTTGACAGCGCTTGATCTCAAATACCTCGCTCGACATGATCTTCACTTTTATTTCCTAACTTCACCAATCCGTGCGACGTTTTTCAAAGAACACTTAAACATGCTTTCTTACTTTTCTCATAGATAAAATTTGATGTTAAACTCTCCTAGCGTCGCCTGCTATTAATCTTTTTATACTTACATACCACTATCACCAATAAGCCTTAATAATAGCAATATCCTATCATAAAAACAATCGAATATAAAAAGAAAAAAATCTAGCACGGTCCTTAAACTGCACAAGCATCTGAAATTTGTATTACACAAAAATTCGGGCAGTTTTATTATCTACCAAAAGAAAATCAAGCTATGCTTTACTTATTTCAATATTTATTTGTATAAATAATGCTCTAAAGCATTTCATATTCGTGTCTACGTTATAAACTTTCACACACATTTGAAATAAATG
The DNA here is from genome assembly GCF_053919585.1 of Euprymna scolopes. Taxonomy (NCBI): domain Eukaryota; kingdom Metazoa; phylum Mollusca; class Cephalopoda; order Sepiida; family Sepiolidae; genus Euprymna; species Euprymna scolopes. The sequence goes on along the minus strand of NC_136483.1, from coordinate 133,462,166 downwards.
TGATCAAAAGATTATTGATTAATCTGATGACGCTAAGGTTAATAAATTCGACTTTGCACATTTGAATATGAATTGTTCCAAAATCAAATTACGACGCCCCGTCGACTAAACCATTACCATGCTTGTAGAGTTCGTTTTATTTAAATGGTCATATTTCATTTGGAATTAAACTGCTCAAAACGGTTGTAAAGTTTATTTAACGAATTTCAATTCTTATTGAATTTCGTTTGAAATATTTTAAGCAGAAGATTTTTTGTATCTACCTTAAAATGTTTGCATTCGTGTCATCATTTGATTGGTTAATTTGAGTCACGTGACAGTTTGAAAATGTATTCAACCTGAAGAGAATTGAACAACTTTTCTTCATCTATTGAGATTGTCGGACTGACATCTTGGTTGTTATAGTCACAACTTTTCGGCCGTTTCGCCCTCCGGCCTTCATCAGGTGTTTTGTATTGAACTGGGCAACCGTTTGTTAGGAGTCTCGAACCCAACCCTTTATTATTATTACGGGGGTACCGTGTTCGGACTCCAGCTAGGCTCTGGGACATAGTTGCTGATTCTCTGTTTTGAATGTTAAACACCTGATGAAGGCCGGAGGGCAAAACGGCCGAAAACGTTGTGACTATAACAACCAAGACGAGGAAATCAGTCCGACAATCTCAATAAATGAAAACACCTCATCTCAAAAATACAGACAATTACTAACTTTTCTTCATAAGAGAAATTTGAGTTCACTCGTCAACTTCTAATTTTTTCATCTCAATAGATAGAGGTTCTTTCTGATATGAAAATTGTGTCTACGTTAAAGTATGTTACTTCTTTATCAAGTAAACTTGATATGATGTCAAGAAAAAATTTAAGTATACTTTTAAAATATAAATAAATAAATATGAGTTGTTGATCTGTATGTAAAAATTTGTTGCACGATTAAGTTCATTTTTTAAACACTTTTGTGGAGCTAAAGATAATTTAAATTTATTTCTTGATAAATATCTGAGAACTAAAAAATATGTACAATGGGTCCAAAAAGCTACTGGAGAGTTTTGAACATAAATATATTCATTATTTTTTTTATATATGTCTGTAATTTTAACACAATCTGACATTGAGAAATGTTTTGTAAAAAAAGTGCAAAATTCAAACAATCATTATTTACGAAAAATAATGTCTTTTAAATGTTGCGCATTTTCAGCTTCGCATATTTGTGCTCTTTTCAAACATTATTCATGACAGATTGCAGAATCCATGGATTGCGATTTAACTCCTTTATTTCGTTTCTGATGTTTTCCTTCAATTCTTGCAGGGTTTAGGGTGTCCAAAAGGTCACTGCAACATATTTCTGTGCGCGTTATTCATCCATCCATCCAAAAAAATCCAAATAAATATTTTACTTGTTATAGACTATCCTTGGTGTATGATTACTATTTCCTGTTAATTTCATTAGTATGTGACCAGTGGTTAATAGTTTATCGGTTAAATGCTTTCACACAAACATACATACATCTACTGTTTTATTTATATAAAGTTATGAGATAATAATCTATATATTAATACGATAGCGTATGTGATATTTTCTGTGTCACGTTTACATCCGGGTCCTTTAATTGTTATGTACTTCCATTTCTTGTCATAAATAATTTTACAAAGAATTCTTCATAAGTTTTGGTTTCGGTTTCGATTCAAGCTAATGCACCCAAGTCATATGGATATATATGTGTATATATATATATATATATATATATATATATATATATATATATATACACTGAAATTGCAACATTATAATATATAAAATCAATAGAACATTAACTCTATAATAATATATACGAAATCTGCATGAATCATAATATCATGTCTAAGCTAGCCCGTGCCAGCTTAGATGAATTCTTTTGTGGTTTTAACAAAAAAAGCTACAATCATATCAGAGCGTCTCCATTTACACTTAACATCTACAGAATGCCAACATCAATATATTGCATATGAATGAGTCCCCTTTTCAGAGTCATAAATAATATTTTAACATATGAGAAAAAAATAGGAGAAAGACGTGAACCAAATACTTGCTTAAGATTCCAATTTATTTAACAAGAACATTATTCAATTAATTTTATCGTCTACTAATAGAAAACTTATGAGCGAACTTTCAAATATCAGAAAACTTCCCCATTTAAAGGAAATACATTGTAAAGGTGTGCGTTGTGAGTATTTTAATGTTGACATTTTTTGTATCGACATGTGTAGGATATATGTGCCAACCTTTTTCTCTTTATTTTAAGTAAATGTCATTAATATACCAGCCATCATTTCATTTTAGTTATCACATTGTTAATCGAGAAAAAGAGTGTATGGATGAAAACGTCTTACACATGAAAAAAGTTTCACTTTTAAATAAATACCGTTTACAATTATCATTTGTTTTATTGATTTGGATACGATGACAATTATTTTCAAAGAGTAAGAAACTCTTCATAGTATTGACTATGGCAAGTATTTATTACTTGAAACACACAATAAATTATATAGAGTGACATAAAATAAGGTGGAATTTCCATAGGGTCCCGTTAGCATAGTAATAATTGTTTCTGTGTACGAAGCACAATTTCTGTATCATCCTTATGTCGGTATTCATCTCCCCTCCACAGCGGGTAGATTTGACACGAGAGTAGGAATATGGGATTAAAGTTCCAGCGCCCCAGAGGAGGAACACTCTGTCATGCAAAATAATTTTAGACGTCCATTTTGACATTCCCGAGTAGAGGAGCCTCAGGTGATTAGCAATAAATTAACTCTTTCTCAAAGAGAAGTTACAGTCTGGGAAGGTGAATCTCCTACGCTGCAATCAACAGGACAAAGGTTATTTTAAAAATGGCATAGACTCTTGAGTTTTAAGCCGAGAGCAAAATTCCACGGCTAAATCATATGTCGTTAAATAATTGACATTTTTTAGCTGTTTAATACTTCTAATATTAGTTAATACGTCAGAAGTTGTATTTAGAAGTAATTGCATAGTAGACTTATTCGAAAGAAGTTCGTTTATACTTGAGGCAAATCGATTTGCCTGTAAAGAAGACAGAATCGGAGCGGGAATACAGATTCAGAAAAATCATAACTTTTGGAGGTATCGGAATCGGTATCAAAAAATGTGTGCCTATATTTCGATGCCAAAAACGATTCTTTTGTTTTTTTATTTGTTTTTGTTTAATCCTTCCCTGTTGGTACTAATGATAAAAATAATAAATATTTGTTGCTTTTTAACTACTATTAAAAAAGAATCTAGGGATATCTACGCATTTAACATTTTTTTTTTTTACTTTAATCAGGAAAAAATAACAATCCTATATTTACAGATTTATAAAGAATCAGAATTGAAATCGATAATAGTATCGGAATCGGGAATTTAGTTCAGAATCGGTAATTGCATTGGAATCAGGAAAAATATTGGAATCGTCCAATCACTAATAGATATACATGGTCGGTGTTAGGGAATACTGGCTTACTTTTATTTTCTCGTTCTTTTCAAATGTTAATGGTCGGTTAAAAACAAGTGTGTCCTAATATTTTGGCTTAAGACAGGAAATATGTTGGCGGAGGTAATGGAAAGCAAGTCATACGATTATTTTAATATCTAATCAAAGTACAAATGTACATTTTCTTTTTGAATCGACTTTTGTATTTATTTTTGCGGTGTGTATTTAAGAGAACCACATATAAACCTGATGTACCTTATGGATCCATCATGGACCCAACTCTCTGCCTGATCTTCATCAACGACCTCGCGTCTTGAAGAAGCACACTGCTTCCACAAAGTCCTGAAAATGACCTTTACCTTTGGCTTTTAATTGAACACCTACATTAGATATGTTGCCAAAATCACTAAAAAAAAAATGGTGGAATCGTTCTACTTCTCCAGAAAGTATTTACTTCCCTACGACTATACAAGAGTCAAATACGCCCTAGGATGGAGTACTACTAGCACATCTGGGGTGGAGCTTTTAAGAGTACCCTTTCCGCCACTATACTTCCTCTTTCTCACAGAAAAGACATTGCGAGTTAATCTCTGCTTTATCGTTACTTTTATGGTAGGTTCACTACTGAGCTCCAATCCTGTAAAACGTTCGTAACAAATTCTCACCTGACTGCAATAACTTCCCTCACTCCCTATTGATACTTAGAACTAAACGAAAATTCCACGACCAGAGTTTCTTTCCCAGAACTGTTCCTCTGTTAAACTCAATACCGTGTGTCTGCTTCCCGACTTACTATAACATGATCGTCTTCAAAGCTAATATGAATAAATTCCTATGGAGCTGCCCTTTAAAAAAATGTATGCAATGTTCAAGTTCCACCGTGACTGATCATGTTGTCTCACAACACACCCAACACTTACCCTTTATTCTAGAGTAGCCTCCAGGCCTTGATAAGTGGTGATCGCCCAAGTAAACTAAAAACAAAAAACAGATGCTGTTGCGGAAGTTTAACAATGTTGCAAACACTGTTTTCAATTAAAAACCATATGTTGCAATGCCAATAAATATATAAACTAAAAACGCCCATTGCATCGTCAAAGACACAATAGCGGATGTGAGTGCTCCCCTTTCTATTCCAATCCGCTCCAACACTGTCGTGGGTTGGGGAGCAAGTCACCTTTTGATACCCTTCCTTGAAGTAAATACCCTTATTTCAATTGTTGTTTGCCGGAAGAACTATTTATTTTTGTCACAAAAGGAATGTTTATAAAAATAATTTAATTTTTTGTTTGATTTATGTTTTAGGTAAGAGAGTACTTTAATAAAAAGGACAGATAATTAATCCATATTTACATTTTTACCCACAAGGGCGGGGTTAGACACAAGTTTAGTTTTTAATATATGGAGATTTCGGCTCCCCATGGCATTCTGTATTGAGGCAAAATTTGAATTGCCTCTGTTTAGAAGACAGAAAGGATTAAGTATAGTATCAGAACAGATATGACACATTACCCCTATCCATTTGAGATAGGATAGAGGCAACACTGAACATAGGCATTGACAAAAAGATTGAATGTGATGTTAAACACACGAATAAGAAAATAATAAATCGCTTACAATAAGCAGTGATTATAAAAGAGCAATGTAGTTAAACATTGCATAATCACGTTGATCAAAGAAGTTAAGTGACGTTGAGCCTAGTCAGTACTAAAATGAGTGACCATTTGAGAATACCAAGTGTTTTATGTGCTCTTTGCTTATTCGGGTATTGTTTCAATCTTGATGGACTTCTCCTCGCCACTGGAATTAAGCAGTGCCGACTCAGGAGAAATGTGGTTAGAGATTGTGCACCCTTGCTTCACAATTACACGTGCAACACCTCTTACAATATATATATATACAGGGTGGCCGAAAAGTCCCAGGACACTATACATGTATTTTTAATAAAACACAGTATTTTTTAATGAAACACACAGAAAACATATATATTCAACAAAAAAAGAGAACTTTATTAGAAACAAAGCAGAAAACAACTAGAGTAATTTAGTGGTCTAGGGGATCAGTATGTTGGCCCTCGTTGTTCTTGCACAATTCCATTCGCCTCCAGGTTCTTTGTGCCATTTTTTTTAGAGAATTCCTTGATACGCTAGCAAAAGCTGCAATAATCGCATGATTTAGCTGATCAATGGTTTCGTATCTAATACCAGAAACTTGACCTTTAATTAAACCCCATAATGAGTTGTCTGGAGTTTTCGGCCAGTGTCCTGGGACTTTTCGGCCACCCTGTATATATATATATATATATATATATATATATATATATATAGAGAGAGAGAGAGAGAGAGAGAGAGAGAGAGAGAGAAACTGATCGGAGGCGATGATTTGATCATGAATCACGTTGAAACAATGGTCCTTATTAGATCAGCAAAGTTCAGCAACTTTGAGCCTGGTCAGTATCAGATGGATGGCCATTTGGAAAATACCAGGGACTGTATATGTGAGAAGTGATACCTCTCTGAAAAGAAAAAAAAGAATACAATCTTCATCACCTTGACCGGGATATACATGCGACGATGGGTCACTTGTTGATTTAATATTCCCTAGAAACTTCTTCTTCGGTGGAAAGCATCTCAAATCGTCCGGGATTAATGCCGTACTACGTAATGCAGTTCCACAATCTACATATATATATTACTAAAGCTGATTCAATTAAAGTTCGCTTCTCTTAGTCCTTCTTTTTTTGCATATATATGCTTTATTCATATAAAAGCCATGCTTAAATATACTTACGAGATTTATGTTTAAAGAAAATGTGTTCTAATTGTTCTAATTAACCGTAATTTGTAATTAACTGAACAAGGCGCTCATCTCTTAATATGTTTATTTAATCGCTCTCTAATATTTCTTAATTAATCTATGAGCATTTAAAGTAGTGGCCTTATGTTTTAACTAATTTATATGGCGTCTTTATTGCACACGGAAACGATGTATGTAAATTAGATAACAAAATATTGAATCGCTTGCTTTTCATATTATGATGTAGTGTTACGACGATTAATCGGAATCGGGAATGGGAAAAGGCCTGTCTGGCTCGATTCGCCGTATGAAAAATATAATAGACGTAGAAAATAACAAATAGTCAAACTTTGGAGAAAAAGATAAAAAGAATTTTATTTGGCAAATGAATTAATATTTTATTTACCTATACAAGTTGGAAGAATGTTTAAAATAAACGTCGAAATAACTAAAAGTACCTTTCAAGTTCATTAAATGTAAGTGATGCATAAAAAGTAATGTTATGTGCATAAAGAATTGCGTTTATTTACAGAAATACATTTAGAAAAAAAGAGTAAAAGAACACCTCGTTTGCCGGATTAACTTTTTGATAAAGAGAAAAAAAGTATTTATTTTTTTATTTTAAAATTAAATAATTTTTACATCCTTTTCTTATTAGTTTTTTCTTATCAATTAGTTTTCTTTTTCTTGTCGATTAGTTTTCTTTTTCTTATCGATTAGTGTTATCTTTTTATCGATTAGTGTTTTCTTTTCTCGATTAGTGTTTCCTTTTTCTTAAAGAATCATTAGTCTCATTTTTCTTATGGATTAGTTTTGTTTCCTTTTTCTTGTAGATTAGTTTTGTCTATTTTTTTCTTATAGTTTTGTCTATTTTTTTATAGATTAGTTTTGTCTCCTGTTTCTTATCGGTTAGTTTTGTCTCCATTTTCACACGGATTAGTTTTGTTTTCTGTTTCTTATAGATTAATTTTGTCTCTATTTTCTTGTTTTTATGGATCAGTTTTGTAGTCTTTTTCTCGTTGATTAATTTCATTTTAATGGTTTCAAATAGATAACAGAAATAAATTAAGAAGCGATAGCAAAAATGCGATCTTTCAATTTACCACATTTCCGAATTCTGGTAGATTGACATAGCACCTGTATATACATAATTTATTTTGGACATTCATTTTGTAGGCAATAAAATAACTGAGAAAGACATTAATATATATTTTTATCTAGTAATTTATCTGGTGATTTTACTCGAGAATTAAATTATCTTAATCGGGTAATAATTTAGGTATAACTTCCTGATTCTGACCAGAAAATTATTTTAAATCACCTTTTTTTAACAGCCAAACAAAATTGTACGTACAACTCTCGCCCTAATCCTAACATTGATTATTCCCATTATTGTAGTGCACAAACTCTGAGTTCTTGAAGGTATTGCTAAAACATCTCAAAGAAGGTTAATTCTGTAATGATCAATGTATTTTTTGCTATACACGTTGAAACTTCATTTTGGAGGATTAACAACGCAACATTAATGATACTGTCAAGAATATGTATATTTTCCACTTAACTACAACTTATAAATCAGGATAAAATCTTAACTCTTCACAAAGTGCGAAGCTTGTGTAGAAAGTTTGCGAACATAGTCTCAAAAGAAAAATGTTTAGCTTAAATTTGGTGTGGGAATGGTTCGGATAAAACCAACTAACTATTATTTCTGCATGGTCAATGGTAAAGGTTTTAATTAATAAAACTAAGTAACATTCGAAATGTTCAAATATTTAATCTGCCATTCAACCATGTTGATCCCTTTTCGTAGATCGTAATGTTGCATAATAAAACCTTCGACTGAAGACACACCTAAAAGAAAGACCATCACAGTTTGAGGGAACTTGGTCTTCATGGCACACTAGACTGCAGACTATAAACTAGCCACCTTTTGTTCTATGCGTTGTGCAAGTAGCCCTACGAAAACCGGTTCTGCATAGTGTTTGACCTTGTTAAGAAGTTTCTTGGGTTTCATTCGTCGTTTTTTATGGAAATTGGCGATGAATAGCTGGTCCTTGCGATTCTTGTAAGAGGAGTACTGAAGATTCTCATTCGGGGTTTCTGTATAGTCCCCACTCTGCCGCCCAACTCTCTCGTCACGATTCGAATTGCTTTGTTTGAATCCCAAGTACTTTTGGTGCAGCTTCTCGACGATTTTCTTTGTGTGGACAAAGCCAGAACGCCTGCTATGATTGTTTTTCTTTAATTCGACGTGAATATTGATGATGCAGATTATTGCCTTTCAATATTCCGATGCTTTCTAGTTATTTATATTAGGTTGGTGCAAAGACAATATCGTTTTCTCACATATGTTACTTTTATATATGATTTCTGAATTAATTCATTGATATATATAGCCATGTTATATATCATTTTGAAGCGCGTTTGTCGCTTTATTGAATCGTGTTATTCGTTATCGTTCTCAATCTCTTCATTCATTTTTGCAAGCTTTTCGACAGCATGGACAAAATTCAAATCCGTATGATTTTCTTGTTCCAGTTAAAACTAGGCCGAAAAGCTGCCGAGAAAGCCCGTGATATTAATGATACGTTTGTCTTAGTAACCACTAACGAACGTGTGGTACAACGGTGGTTCAAGAAATTTCGCAATGGTGAAGAGAGCCTCGAAGATGAAGACGATCGCGACCGGACGACTGGGATTGATAACGAACATTTAAAAACCGTAATTGTAGCCGATCCTCGCAAAATAATACGAGAAGTTGCTGTTGAACTCGAGGTTGACCACTCAATAGTCGTTTTTCATTTAAAACAAATAGGAAAGTCATAAAGTTGGATAAGTGGGTGCCGCATGAAAAAACATCGTCGTTTTGAGGTATCTTCTAGGCTCCTTCTTCGCAACAAAAACTACTCATTTCTCGAGCGAATTGTGACGTGTGATGGGAAGTGGATCCTCTACGACAACCGGCAACATTCGGCACAGTGTTTGGATGCCGGAGAAGCTCCAGAACACTTCCCGAAGCCAAAATTTCACCAAAATAAAAGGTTATGGTGACTCTTTGGTGGTCTGCGGCTAGTTTCATCTAAAATAGCTTCTTAAATCCGGGCGAAACGATTACGGCGAAGTACTGCCGACAAATTGACGAAATGTACCAGAAGCCTCAACATATGTGCCCGAGATTGGTCAATATGAAGGGACCAATTCTCCTCCATGACAACGCTCGCCCGCATGTTGCTCAACTGACCCTGCAGAAGCTAAACGAATTGGGCTACGAGACCCTACCTCGTCTGAAAACTGATAATCGGCGGGCCAAAGGTCCGGATAATAAACAGGACCTTTCGCCCACCGCATCTTTACAACTTCCTGCACAAAAAACGCTTCAAAAGCCGAGATGATGCTGAATAAGCCTTCAATGACTTCATCGCTTCCAGGACTCCGGATTTTTATGCTAATGGGATAAATAAACTCGTTTCTCTTTGGCAAAAATGTGTCGATTCTGATGGTTCTTATTTCGATGAATAAAGTTTATTATGAAAGGAGTGATAATCTTGTGAAGTTGAACGTCAAAAAACGGCATTATTTTTGCACCGACCTAATAGTTTACAACTCTCAAATTTATGAATAGTATACAGAAACAGTTATCCGTTTCACTTTACTATTAATACTTGTGACTATTTACTGTGCTGCTAAGATCGATAGTGATCCTTCTCTTCGATTATCTCAACAGATAAAAATGATCAATTGATATTGTAAGTCATTGTGATAATAATTTTTTGATTATGAACTGAATATGAAAGTCACAATTATCAACAACCCCTTAAAATTGCTGAAACTTACGATACTTGTAACCTTAAATCGAGAAATAAGTACAATTCAATTCGGTGATAATGAAAGAAGAATATGCTAACACCAATAATCCTCTAGAGAAGTAAAAATGTTATGTTTGCAATGGATGAGTTGAATAAATTTTTACATCACGAATCCTCCTCTTCATCAGCAAGGTGGTTACACAAGGTAAACCTGTTTCTTGATAGTAAGTCTGCAGTGGATCACTGAGTAAGGAAGGGATGGCCACCAAGAAAGTTTCGTGTTTTGTGAGAAAAATATAATGAAGGAGACTATTTAATGTAAAAAATTTAGTGCTTTTCACTATACATAAATCTTGATGTATGGAATGTAATAAAGTTATGAATCACAGTTGAGTTTTTTCGGCTATAAATCCTTTTCAGCTCTTATTAATGAAAACAAAATAGAAGAAATATTTAACAGACCATCAAAGATAAACACTTCTCATTTTGTTGCAAAAATGAATGCAAAAGTAGCTAGAATTAGGGGTGCATACTTTTATGTAATACATACTTTTTTAGGGAATTAACTATACATATCGTCGTTGGCAGAATTCGGATACGAGTATATATTTTGTTCCAGCTATAAAGTGTTTTAAGTGATCCTCGAGGCGCAATTTCATGCCCGAGACATTTCAGATGTCACTATTCTCTGCGGCAAACATGTGCTGGACAGGAAAGAATTTTGCAGCATGTTGCCGATACACCATTACGTGGAGTTGCGCCTTGTTGCCTACCCACCACGCGAGTTTATTCAGGGTGCATTTCCCCCAGTAAAGTAAACTCTTTGTGTTTTCTCCTAAAACACTTGCTAAAAATGTTGTTTACAAAGAGGTTTTATAATTTTTCAACAATTTTACACCTCAATTTCTCCTCTCTATTAACCGTGTTTATTCCTTCTAAAGCTTTGCCAGCACCCAGTAAAGAATTCACTAACCTGGATTCTTTTTTGTAACAAAATGAAAACAATTTCATGTATTTACACAGTAACCTCTATGGAAAGAGAAATAGAGTGAAAATATGAATTTGGCAAAACCTAGAGTGCCCTTAAATATATTCAGAAGCATTTGCGGTCCTTATAATTCTTTCGTCTTTATTTGGTTGCCAACTCTGCATAATTAGATTCATTCTGATCAACCCTAAACAATTGTATTGGCTATGGAATAACATTTTAGCAGTACAACAGTAAATTATTTTTCTGTTTTTTGAACGTCCATTGAACAAACAACTGATCCTGAAGAAATTGCAAAACAGTCTACACACATATTAGTGAAAATGTGATTCAGAAGTTTCAAAGACATTGGTCTAAAAAACATAGACCTCATCAACCAAGCATAAGTACTATGCCCGGCAACATAAGGTAAGGAATTTTTTGCCATAGTTGACTAATTGTAAAACTATACAGCTACAACGACATAAATTCTTAAAACGAATAGATGGTCAATATTGAACCTGTGGTTTCTTTCGCATAGAGTTAAAGAAATCATGGCTCCCAAAACCTTACCATAGTATTTGGTTTTGAGCTGGAAGAATAGCTGCTAAGGGGACAAATCAGATGTGGAAGCTACATTGATCAGTAAGACGTCAATATAACCAACTTTACTAAAATAATTTAAGGATTACAAAAAAAAAAATACTGAATGTACAGACAATAAGCATTAAGATGGCATTAAATCACCCCCCCCCCGAACAACGTCGGGTAATACTGCTAGTATATAGTAATTTATAAAATATATATGGCGATTAAGCTACACTGAATATTCCGCGTTTCACCATATATATTTTATAAATTACTAACTAGCTCTACCTACGCATTGAGCACTTTTGAAGTAAATACTTAAAGTTTACGCATAAATCTATACTTTCGTATATTAATTTTATGTGAGTAAATTAAGTAGTTATATATATATATATATATATATATATATATATATATATATATATATATATATATATATATATATATGGGATTAGAACAAGAGTCTAAAGAGCAGAGTATATTTTAATTTATTAGTAAATCCATTAATACAATTAAAATAAAAGAAAACAGTGTTCGTTGTAATGTAATATAATAAGCTCGATAAGCATATATTTCCTAGACCTATTTTAATATTGAGTAAGATGATTGATAATTTATAATTAAAATTGAAAATTTGTTTCACAAGGAAGAACAAAACAAAATCAATAAATTGTACGATCGTTTCAGAAACGATGTTTTTATTGTGATAGACAGTGAGTTTTGGACAATAATTTTATGACATAGCAAAAATATTGGGTGGGTGTTTTTTAAAGACACCAAAAATAAACCTATCATTTATTTAAGTAAGGCAGATGTATCTTTTAATGGTTCGTCTCCTAAAAGTCATGCATATCATTGCCGATGGATTCATTTGATAAATTTACCAAATGAATGCATGTTACAGCTGTACTTCCAAGATTTCTTTTATATGTAACATTGTTTAAAGATCAAATATGGAGACATAAGACAGTGTCTCTTCGTGTGCATTGAATTCAATTGTTGGTTTTTAAAAAACTTCCTTTAAATACTACAATAAGGGTTTCTTTATTCGAATCTTTCTGCGAGCTTTAAATATTTTCATTTCCATTCATCAACGTGTTTTTTTATTAAGAAAAAAATACTTTCCAACTGTTTTCTGGGTAATATACATTTGCCTTTGATTAGTTGTTCGGGGGGCTATTGCTGTTCAACGAAGCACGTGTAAGACGTACTATGAATAAAGATTATGAGTGCGAATTAAAAAACTTTTTCGAGTGTTTGAATGAATATTTATGATGTATATTATTCCCTTTCAGTATTCCGGTGATTTTCATTTATTTATAGTTAGCAAGTCTCACATTCATGAAATACAGAAACATCTATCCGTCACACTTTACTGCTATTAAATACTTTAAATATTTTTGAAGATGAGTAATAAAAAATAAACAATAATTCTATACAGAACAGCAAATCGATTCACAGAAAACAGTTAACTCCTAAATTTTGCTTCCAAGTTATCAGCGTGGTCATATAATATATATACACACACGGTGTGTGTATATGCGTGTGTGTGTGTGTGTGTGTGTGTGTGTGTGTGTGTGTGTGTGTGTGTGTGTGTGTGTGTGTGTGTGTGTAATTGGAATAGGACTATGCAAATGGACTTGTTAAACTATGGTCTAGTCTCCGGGAGAAAAAAAATCGTGTGCTTGGCGTTAGTGTCTAGACATTTTTCTCCATCTCATCAAATATGGCTGGAGCCTCTTCCCAGCCGCGATGACAGCGCCGTCTGGTGACAAAAATAAACACCATCCTCTCTCCCTGTCGTGTTTACCTTGATGGCGTCTAGCAACATCTATCAATTGTACAACCATTTTGTTTACCCTACAATTCGTCTAGCGTTTTATTTTTATTTATTTTTTTTTCAAACCTAGCTGCGAAGATATATGTCGGCAGAGAGATTCTGTGAGAACGAAGAAGATGAAGATGACTGGAAGAAAAAATATTCTTTTCTAACCTTGTTTTTAAACTTTTCGAATATTAGACTTGTCCTTTCCTCTCGGTGAGATGTTCTGTCTGTCGGCGGTGGGTCAAGCTGGAGATTGGTTTGTTTAGTTTAGGGTTATTTAATGACGAAGTCAGTCAAGTTAGTAAAAGATTTTGTGCTTCAAGTTCTTTATATCTTCAAATAACCAACTGACACTTGTCCATTGTTTTCTACTATATTGTTGGGGTAATTATTAGTATTTATTAAGGGATATGAATATTAATTTTATTAATTTTATTATTAATCGTTAATATTAATTAATACCAATATTACTTGCGCAGAATGGGTTGGTCCAGATTTTGTACAGTGGGGTTTAATGTAACTAGCTGATTGGATCGTGCATCTCCATCTGTCGTTATAGCTCAGATAAGGACCAAATTGGAGTGTTGCATGCGTATATTCACTTACCCAGGTTATGGACTTATCAACAATCAGAATCCTATCTTTAGGCATCACAGATTGTCAACCATTGCAAACTATTGGCCCCAACTGGAGGAGGAGAAGAAAGGGGATGTACAGAATTTAAAAAAAGAGAAGATTGTTGTCTTAGTTCTTGATTGGGGTTTAAAAAGGGAAAAGAAAAAACAGTAACATCAGTGCTTGGACATTTCAGATCAGAAAGTCGGTATCTTCAGACAGAAATGTGTGAATTGAACGGTCCGAATTTTTTTACATCTTCACGAGTTCAAAGTAAGATACAAGGTCGCATATTAATGCGGGGAATATCCAGCTGTTAGTTTAAAACAAAAATAAAAATCAGTGTAGACGGATTTCTTCTTCATTGACTGTAGACAGAAAAGATGATGTATAGTATCAGAACATATAACACTTTGATCCTGCCATCTGATTTTACGCTTGCTCTGTGTGTATGGCATGTGTCACTTTTATGTGTTATATAGCATTTTAATCGCTAAAAGTATCAATTAAAGACATTAAATTCTAATTAGATTATCAAAAATCAGATCATTTCAAACCTATCTTACTTGGGAATCACTACTCTTTCACCATATAAAATCTCATCGGAAAGCGAAAATACTTCCGGAACATCGCCCTTTATGTCGATCTTGTTTTTTTATGTCACAGATGAAGTCATCCTTTTCTGCTCTCCGGTGGAGACACCGAGAGTTCTCTGATTGTGTTGTCCATCATCGTTTTCATTTCCCCGTCCGTCCGAAGAGTGGCAATGATGGAATCTTCAAACGGATCCCTTTTCAATGGTATCAGCCTAGATAGGCTATCCGCATGGCTAATTTGTTTCGAAGACAAGTACTCCAGGTTGAAATCATAATTCAGTAATAATGAACACCATCTCAACAGTCTAATAGCCGTATATGTCGGTAAGCCTTTTTTTTGGAACCAAAACTCGTGAGCAACGGCTTATAATCCGCCTGCAATGTAATTTTTCTGCCGTGTAAATACCTATGAGACTTTGTCACAAGGAATATAATACTCAAGGCTGTTTTTTTCAATTTGAGAGTACTGTCTTTCGACCGTTAGTAGCGTTCTTAATGCATGTGCGATCGGTTTCCTGGTACCGTCGGGCATTATATGAAGTATGCACGCTCCCATACCAAATGAGCTTGCGTCACACGCTACTATTACTCTCATCATTGGATCATAGTGTGTCAAAAAAGATCTGAAGTTAACGTCTCTTTGATCTTCTCAAACGCCTTCTGGCATTCTGGCGTCTTACCAGAGGAAGTGACGTCATGAGATAGTCCATTAATCCCATGGAGGGGCGTCTCCAACATATACAACAGGAAAATATTTTCCTATATTATTGCCTATCTTTTAACATGACTGTGAATTGAAATGTACCCCTACTATTATATAAAAGAAATTATGTTTGTGACTGTGCGAATTTATTCCCATGGACTCGAAAACGGCTTGGCCGATTTTTATTAAATTTAACACAAAGGTACTTTATGTGTCTGGCAGTGTTCTCAGATACGTTTTGTATCAGAATGTCTCCGATAAGTATCGATGATCGAAATAATCCGATGGAAGAAGGAGCAGGTGATTTTGCCCAAAGTTAACACCTTACACCGCCTAGCATCACAAGTGCAATTGAAGAGTTTTATTACCACACAAGCCGAAAGGCCTAACATATAAAATCAACAGTAGGTTCTTTGATGTGTTTGAAATGAATGTTTCTGTTTAAAGCACAACTAAACCATGATACTTAACATTTTCATTTTAAACTGAAATTATACTATTATCACCACACAAACAGTAAGGTCATGCATATAAAATCAACAGTAGGTTCTTTGATATGACATAATTTTATAAAATCACAATACGTTATCTACGGTGCAATGTAGACTACAATGTATTGTGGACTAAGTCACTACGGAGAAGCATGTAAAACTTTCTCCCGGTACATCACAATGGGTCACCAATTAGAGCAGGCAATCAATCGATTTTAATGAAAAATGGACGATTTCAACGATTTTGATGACAATAAAAATATGAGTGTGAAACATTAGTTTACAATCATTCAATCTCGGGCAACGTCGAGTCTCCCTGCAAGTTTATAACTAAAAGAGTATTTTATACCAACTTTATACCAAATCCTTCAATGTTATCATACCAACACTGGAAATCAAAGTTGGTCCAAAACTGCAGTCACTGAGGATGTGTTCATTATCTGTCCGGGATTTCCACAAGTGCAATTGCTTACCATTGTTAACCCTCGCATGTGGAAGTTGCAAGCTGTTCTTCCAAACTTCGCTCTTTTTCGATTCAGGGTCATCCAGACCTTTCGTGCGAGATCCGTTCGATGTGTGGGATGTTCTCTGGGTTCATCCCAATCATCCCATCTGACAATGCAGAATTTCTTGTTTACGGTCAATGTTTTCTGCGTCTTGATATTTATCTGCTTCTTCCTTGGCAATGGTCAGAAAAATAGGTCTACATAATTACTAATAGATGGTTAGTTGCTGTTAGGCGCACTATTATATATAGTATATAGTACAAGCGATTGTTTGCCACCCCGTGTAGCAACGCATATGCAAACACCCCATTCACTAGTGGTTGTTCGCCGTTAAACACGGAGTCGAATGCTTTTTATCAGCGTACGTACGAAGTTCTACTAATTAGTTTCCACTTCCTAACGTCAATAGTCACTCGATGATGAGGATTAATGAAATTGTCAGTTTAATGATGAACAATATTATAAGAAGATTGAAAACGATGCGTGGAATGGACAGAATTTGATTATTTAACAAGACGGATTGACAAGTATTTGTTGATGTTGGACGTGAAAGACACCATGTTGTGGTCAGCATAGGAGCAGTCCTGTGGTATTGTGTTCCACAGATAAAAAGTTATAGGAAAGAAACTTAATGGAAGTTCTGTTAGATTATAGGCACATAGAGGAATAAAGGAAATTTATTTGTAGTGGTGATTGATAGACGAGTGATTAAAGAAGACAGGTATTTGAGTTCAGTTAAGCACTTAACATGAAAATAGCGATATAGTGGAGAAAGATTAACAATAAATGTTCAGTAAAAAAAATGGGATCTTAGGAAAAGAGATCGTGCTCTTTTAGTGGTTACGCGTGTTAACATTTAAATATAACAAAATAATGCTTTAAATTAATATAAAATTTCCTCTCTCTCTCTCTCTTTCTCCCTCTCTCTCTCTCTTTCTCCCTCTCTCTCTTTCTCCCTCTCTCTCTTTCTTTATGCACGAGTGGCAGCTTATCCTTGTCGCTGGACTATAAGCGTGACCTTTCCTTGTTTGCATACGTACGAATACTGAAGACAGATAATGTGTAATACAAAGATGGTGAAGATAACGCGTATTGTCATCTAGACGTAGAAAATATACAAGATGACCGTTTTATTTTCAGACGCAAACTATGCGACCGTTTGAACCTTGCGTGTCCTATTGTGGTGTTTTTTGTATCGATCTATTTTCGTCGTAATCAATGGGAAAAGAACTGAAAGGAACTTAGAGTATATTGAATATTTAATGTCGGGCAATCGAAGACAAAAGCTTATCATATAACCAGTTTCGTTTCTTAGCAACGATAGGTTCGATAACTTACTACATCAAGGAAAAACTCGGGTCATTAAGAGTACAATAGAAAGAAGTTTGCATATATACATCTATATATTTTAAACGGAGAGTTTGAAATTTTCATTCCTTTTTTGATAAACTATAATAAAATTATATATATATATATATATATATATATATATATATATATATATATATATATATATATATATATGAGTGTCGGATCAATTAATCAGAAATCGAAAAAATCGGAAATTTTGGGGGTATCGAAATCGGAATCCGAAATTTTTCTACCGCAGACAGTAATACTAAAATAATGAATGTTGATTTAAACCTATTAGTAAAACTAAAATCGATAGATCATCCCTCACAAGTTTATCCTTACGTTTAAGAAAATATCTGCACATTTAACATGCGTTTTCATGGTGATCGTGAAAAATAACAAGTTTACAGTTAATTATGTAGAAATTTAGAAAGAATCGGAAATTTTATACAGAATAGGTAAAAATACTGAAATCGTCCCATCTCTAATATTTATATATATATATATATATATATATATATATATATATATATATATATATATATATATACGTGACCCGTTGGGTCAGTATGTTATATTAGCTATGAAATTAATGTATGAGCGTCACACTTGTGACGTAAAGAAAATAATTTTTGTGACATAAGAAACATTTCTATGAAAGTATATTGAAATGAAAAAAGAATATAGATAGATTTCTATGAGTCATTCTGTTTATAATTGTTTATTAAAAAAAAACTTACAACCATTAAATTATAAGTGGGTTGCCGTACTTATAGGTACATGTGCACTGAACAGATACCATAATACTTAAAGTTAAATTCAAATTTTGATATATATTTTTTAAATGAAATTGTTAGTTGAAAGTATAGAATAGTTAAAAACACTCTCCCCATGTTAAGAATGGCTTTTTAAATAGAAAATATAATGTAACTTTTTTTTCATTTATTTTAAACAAACATGCATGACTCATTATTTAATATATATGTTCGTAATAAGGTCAATAAAACTAATTAAGACAATACAGAAATGAACGATGAAAAAAGCAGAAAGTATTAACAATTATTGATTTGGATAATCTAAACGCGAAAAAAAACAGTTGGGATGCTGAAAACGTACACAGTAAAACAATACATGCCCATCCTTCTCATCCATCTTATTTAACAAATAATAATTTCTAAATAATAACATTAATATTCAGTATGTCGAATTCTGCAAAAGTAGCGATTTGTGTTTATTTGTTTACGCTGTTATGGGTTTATGTTTATGTGCGCATGCGCAACCGTAATTTGCAAACCGGATGTGTGGTTACAAGATCATTTGAGTTTATATATATATATATATATATATATATATATATATATATATATATATATATATATATATATATATATATATAGACAGAGACAGAGAGAGAGAGAGGGGGACAGAGAAAGAGACACACAGAGAGAATTATCTTGTGAGATTTGGAAATTTGGAACGTTGAGATATGAAACTTTGGTTCTGACTAGCCAATTTTCGTTTGTTAGTGTTGCACCATGAAATTTACGCTACAATAAAGCACTTCGTTACAGTTTATTTAATGTAGTCGATCTCGTATAACTACTAATATAGAAACACTGTTCAATTATGATCGAAAAATCAAAATAAACCAAGGGAATAGATTATATTTTAACTAATAAAATATTGAAAGATGTTTCTCTTTTTAAAATAAAAAAGTTATATATTTGTCTGTGTAATATTTTAAAAATGTGCCAACAAATAAAAATTAAAGCAAAAGTGACTTCAATTTATCCTGGGCATTACCGGTAAGTACCGATAGTACACTGTGAAAAATAAAACAAATCAAAGGTGTGTCATTGAAAGATTTGCTTTATCGCCGTGAAACTGTTGGCATGATAAATTCCAATATAAAATATCTTATTTAATAAATATACTATACTCTTATCCTAGTAATAGAGCACTTGTGTCAATTTTTCTCTCAAAATTATTTAAGCAAAAGGAATTTTTTCATTTTTATTTTTTCCTGTCAATCTTTTTAATTGTAAGTCTTCGAAAATAACACTGTCCATTCATTTTCTGACATATATTTTTCAAATAAAGACGAAAGTTTTAAATTTCAACATATTATTCGGTTTTAAATTTGACGCCTTGTTATTTTATCCCATTTTTTCTTTACTAGGTCTGATTTTCATTAACTTAAAATATCACATATTTAATATATAAAAAGTAAAGTGTGTCTGTTTCCAGAATCTTTGTTTTTCTCTTCAAAATAAACGTTTGATCCTGGTTCGCCATTTTTTCGTGTAGGACGGTGGTCAATGTGGTTCTTAAAAATGCATTTCGATACACTTTCTTTAAAAAAATAATTTGTCCACCACTAAAGACATTTAAAATGGGCGATACGTTAAATAATAGTCAGCAGCCAGTACAAATATTGCGTGTTTAGCATTACAAGAGACGACCGAAATTGCTCAGTTGAAAATTTTCGATCATCAGTTCCGACATTCATTTTTTTTTTTTTTTGGAAATCTATTATTCATTATTGATACATTATTTAAATAAATGCAACAGTGTAACACAAAAATATCAATCTTTTTCCGTTTCTTCATAATCAAGTAATATATTTTAATATATTGTCATTAGCTGCAAAAAAAATGAAATTTCTTAATGCCTTTTTCAAAACTCAAATATTTAGACACATTTAAACTAGAAAGTAATTTTTACAATTTTTACCCAATTGTATTGCATTAAAAGATTGAACATTTTGAAAGCTATTTACATCCAAAAGTTTTATAAATACAAAGTGAAACATTACCTTAACAACGGATTATTATAGTTTCATTAAAGTTGGCTCAATTAATAATTTAATAATCAAATAATACTGTAATATTCAAATTCAACTTTCAAAATGATATGTAAATAGTAAATATTTAAAAATAAACAAAAAACGGAATAGCCATGGTTTCAAACATGTCACAGTTCAAATAAAAGAAAATATCAACTACCTATGCTATAGGTGACCGTTAGATAAGACAAGGCACAAAATTGGAGCAAATTGTAATGAATTTATCATATATCGGTTGTATGACGACTGCTAAATCACGAAACCATGTTTGTTTAACCTAGGCTAGAGATTGCAACACCAGGTAGCTTATGAAATATTGGTTTTTAAAGATGTTTTTTAACTTTAAGGGTTGTCTTATACGCCGAAATATACTGTATTTTAATTCAGTTCTACGAAGTCAACCTCATTGAATACAACGTAGCATAAGTTTTCAAAATCAAGTCAAGTGAAAGGAATTAGATTATTAATATTTATAAGGATCAAAAAGGATTGTTTAATAAAGTCAGGGTTCCATGAATAAGAATAAAACACATTGTATGAATAAAAAGATTATCATTCAAACACAACCGTGTTTCAATATATGGTTAAGTGGCAGTTTTAGTCATTTAGAACTGATTTAAAGCTTCACTGCTCATTCGTTTTTAGATCAAATTTCAAACAATTATTACAGTTTATAGATCACCTTCTCAGCTAGTTTGTGAAAAAAATTACATTTTCGTTCAGTAAAACAAAAGTTATGATGAATTTTTTCGTGTTCAAAATCGTAAAAATACGGGGTGTCCACAACGTCTGGCTACATTATGTAGCCAGAGGTTGTGGAAGCATCCTGTATATATATATATATATATATATATATATATATATATATATATATATATATATATATATATGTGTGTGTGTGTGTGTGTGTGTGTATATATATATATATATATATATATACAGGATGCTTCCACAAAGTCTGGCTACATAATGTAGCCAGACTTTGTGGACACCCTGTATGTAAGGAGGTGAGCGATACTTTTTTTTGGCTGGTTTCAATAGCAACCATGTCGCCGCAACGACTATCGCTGCTACTAAATAGAAAAGAAAAGTAACAATTGAAACAGAGAGAATGAAAGAATGTAAGGGAGATAATTGGGGGATTTTATTGAAAAGAGACGAGTGCCGTATATTTTTATTACATATGTGTTTATAGGGGACAAAAAATAAGACTGAAATTAAACAAAAAGAAAAAGTAAATTTATTGGAACACTGGAAAAATCATGGATTACAATAGAACAATGCGGACATGAAAATTATATGGTTACGCTTAAACATGGAAAAGTGAAGGACTAGTTGTTAAAACTGGAAAAGAAAAAGATAAGATATTCTAGTAAAAAATATAATAAATTTATAACTTAAAATATTGCAGCATTAAGAATTTTTTAATTTAATTTATAACATTATATAATCAATTCTTAATGCTGCAATATTTTAAGTTATAAAATTAATATATTTTTTACTAGAATATCTTTTTACTTTTCTTTTCTTAGTCCTTTACTCTTCCATGTTTAAGCTTAACCATATTACTTTTTCATGCTCGCATTTTTCTATTGTAATTATATATGTAAAACATGATCGTGCGAACAGCATATTATGAAAAAATAATCTTGCATTAAATCACTGGTCTACTGAATGTGAGTTGCACAGTTTAGAAAAAAAACTAGTCTCACCAGATATCACTATTATTTGCTAAATTAAGTCTTAATACTAAGAAGATGACTCCCTGCGCAAAAAACATGTATGACTAGGGTTAATCCTTGATACTTGGAGAACACATACGATTGGTGAAATACTTAAGGAATTGGTCATTTTAACAAGACTATCTAAACCCGTCTGGATCTCACTTCTCTTTACTTTAAATCGTGCTACATCTTGACCTCGTGCGGAGACACTTCAATATCAACTGACCTCGATCAACCGCAGTCCATAAATGAATATGACATCCCCAACTATACTTAAGCCCTCCGAACGCACAAATATTTGACCTCTCAGCGTCTACATTCCGTCTGCAATTTAAATATATCAGATAAATATCTTTTGAAAAAATTACTTTTAAATTCAATTGACGATTTGTTAAGTTTTTCATCAGATGAAAATACGGATTTTCGCAATTCCTTTACGCTGTCAATTTGAAATGAAACGGACATTATTTTTACAAGCCATTCCCTCACCCCTCCGTCAAAACTTTGGTCCGGGAAAACCCTGAAACACATACACACAAATATACACTTACAATTATCCGTACATGAATATGTGTACACCACACATATGCATACGATAGCGGACACACACGTACATATGGGCTGATAAAAGCACACACATATACACATACAGACAAGTACATACACAGAAGGATACACATATTCATTGTTGATACTTCCAAATGATAGCTGAGACGATGGCGAAAACACATACGCGCTAATGCGTAGAGAAAATGCGCTCATAAACACCCATATACAAAAACGTACACCGACACACACGTAAACATATATATTTTGAAGCAATGGGTGTATGCAAATAGCGTATATGCACGCATACAAAAAAACACGCGCGTGTAATATACATACCTATAAGGACACATACACTTTTGTTTTCCCTTCTTTGAAGATTGTAACGTTTAATATGGGGCAGCAAACCAGCTGCCAACATTGCCCTGCTTTTTATTGAAACCAGCCGAGAGCTCTTTTTAGTATCCTCGTTGTTTCCTTAAGTGCAATTGCCCGGATCTCTTTTGCACTTGGTTCACTAGGAATATTAGGTAGTACTTCAGGTTCTTCTTCAAAAGCCCTGTGGCACCTATAATAGCTGATATGATTGATATCTCCCTATGCGCACAAACGTGCAGAAATAAACAGACCAGGCAAAACCATCAAATAGTCATAAAGAAGCATACAATATTTACACGAAAACTCTCACGCACATCTATAAAGTCACAAAAAATACGTATTATAAACCATACATACATACACACAGACACGTACAAATATACAGGCAAACGCATAAACAGCCACATAAACACGTATAAGTATAAATAAGTTTAAAATGCGTAAAAACACATTCAAACACTCGCATACACATTACATATACAAAACACGCACAAACGCATGTATACGTGCATATACCAGATATATACATGGCGTGCTCAAGACACATAACATGCACAATGATACATACAAAACACAATAATACACACAACGCACAAACTTTGTCACAAAACACAATGATATACAAAAATGTACAAAATGCATGCACACATAATTACAATCAAAAAGCAAGCAAAAACACATACATATACAAAGGCATACACAAACAGTAAAACATATGCGCACAGACACACTCCATTGCACACACATACATACAGGATGAAAGAAAAAGTAAAAATGTGTGTGTGTGTGTGTGTGTGTGTGTGTGTGTGTGTGTGTGTGTGTGTGTGTGTGTTTAATTCTGTTACTGCCGTTGTTTTCCGTCTTATATTTCGTTCTAATATTTATATTCGAGTTCCCTTCATTTCCAAATAATATTGTCTGTGTTTATGGAAAATCTACTGGAATAACTGAACTCGTAAGGAATGCACGGGACTCCGTGCGCAGCTAAACAGATGGTTATCGTCCAACTTGTAAGCAACGATTCGACCGGACCAGTCACAACGTCGTCGACGACAACATACGATGCAGGCGCAATGGCTTAAAACGAATACACCGCCCAAACCAAAACGTATACAGACCCTGGAAACAGAGGGTAACAAACTAAAATTACCTCCCATAGGATCGGTAATAAAACCCAAAATTCTTTCTGAAATACAATCATATCTGGTGCAAATAAACTTTACTTAATTTCTGACTTGTCCACCAATTTTCAGTCATGAATATGTAACAGTCTTTGTTTTATTGCCGTTCAACACAGGGACACTTTAGTGATCGTCTTATCATTATGAGGTGTTACCATAATTAGGCTTTACACTCACTGGACGTTTACTCGTTATTTCCAAGATAATGCCCATAAAAAATATCCCAGATTATTCCTTTATTGGAGATGATCAGCAGAATTCAAATCAGGGCAGTTCAAAGAGAAGAATGTGTCAGAGTTATTGAGAATCTTGCACGTCGCATTCACGTTAACCAAAAAAAAATGCTACTCATCAGTAATAAAATTTACAATCCTTTTTGCAATCCAACCATATTTAGTACAAGCAAACTTCAGTTTATGCTGGACATGCTCACCAAATTTCAGCCATTAATATCCATCAGTCTTTGTTTTATCGTCCGTTTAATTATCTGGCAAACGCATTGGTGAATGTCTTATTCGTAGGTGTGATCATAAAATGTTTTTTTTTCTTCTTCATTGGACCCTAATCAGATTTAAATGTTATCTCAAAGACAAACCATATGTAGACTATTTTTAAGCTGTAAAGGGTTTTATATCACTAAAATCACGACAGTCATCATATTATATGAATCCGAAGATTGTATTGTTTGCATTGGTTTCCCCGATACTTTTGTAGTTATAATTCTTTCTAGAAATACATCGGCAACTTACGGGAAGGGACCAAGAAAAGGTTGCAATCATCCCAAGTGATTTTTGTGGAACAAACTAGATTCAGTCCGTGCTGTTAATCACTTGACCACCGTCACCTGCCATCACGGCATTGTCAAGAGAAGAGTATGTAAAATTATTCACATTTTGTACGTCGTATCCAAGTGTACTTATAATTTAACGGCGACAAAACAAACGGATAAGCCAGGCATAGGGTGAAGCTTATTATATGGTTCGATTACAGAAAGGATGGTGTTTTGTTAACGATTCAAGGGTGGAATTTGGAGGTCCCTTTGCTGTATTAGGTCGAAATGAGAAATCGTTCCGTGTTTTTTTTTAAATCCCAAAACGGAACACAAGATGACGTCAGTAACCTAACTTCTTAAGAAGTCAATAAAAATTATTACCACGTTAATAATTCACTCATGTTTTTAACTAATAAGGAATTAATTCATTTTAGATGCTAACTTTTTAAGAGGATTCTTCAAACTTCTATGATAAACGTTAGTACAAATGGGTGACGGATAATTTCCTAAGCATATTATTCTAGGAGATCCATGACCGTTTATCAGGCGTAAGAGGTACTCTAGAATTAAAATTAATTAAATAGAAAAGCGATGAAGCCCTTGGAAAAAAACTCTGTTCATAAAAACTATGTTTGATTTCTGACACAGAGAGGAAGAAAGGAAAAGTCTTTGAACTTGTGATAAAAAGGCAAGAAGTTCTTGCTGTGGATAACTTAAAGAGGAACAATAGATGGAAGCTCAATAAAGCACTGTAGAAAAAATCCAGCAAAGTTTCTTCTATGAAAAAGTGAGATTATCTCTATTAGAGCGTGCTGTTTACTTGCATCTATGTCAGGCAGGGAAGAGTGCTCTGAGCAACACCTTTATAGATGTGTCGGTAGTAATTCGAGCTGAATGTAATGTGCATCCAGGAGACAAGCGCCCGCGTGTTTGTGTGTTGTGTGGGTGCGTAAGAGAGACGGACGAAAAGGAAAGACTTACCTCGGGGCCGGCTCGGCGTCGCCGACCGAAAATAGAGAAAGAAAGATCAAGATGGCGGCCGCCGTCTTTTGTAAAGGATGATATCTCGCAAAGTCACATGAATTCTCGCAATATGCAAATTTAGCCGGCCTGCAACGGCCATAAAAGCGGGTGATTGAAAGACGTTGGCAGGGCGATGATTGACTTGGTCGGGAATCGTGTTGCTGTTGCTTCTCGTGCCGTGTGGGTGTGAGCATATCTTACCGTTGTTGGGACCGTTCTGAGTAACCGATTGTTGGGTCCGTTCTGAGTAACCGTTCGCGTCCGTCTAGGTACCTTGCTAGTTGAATTCCGTGCAGAACCGGTGTTTACTGGTTATTGAATTGCTTTACGTTGCTGCAACATTACACATCTACAGAGGGCGCAGTACTTTTAAAGGATTTTCCTTATGCATCTACAGAGGGCGCAGTAATTTTAAAGGACTTTCCTTACACATTTTCTACACTGAAGATTCCAAAGTTCGAAAAGCTGAACCTTAAAAAAGGTAGAAAATGACGTGAAACAAAAAAAAAGTAAGGTATTATTATGCGTAGTTTTAATGGTCTCATCTTACTTCATAGGGCGCGGTATGCTTAATCCTAAAATTCCATTTTTATAAATATATTTTAGATACGTGCAAGACCTTGTCCTGCCTTAAAAGAGTTCAGAATAGACTTCGTAGCCTAGTGGATGATGCCCTTTTCTCTTTCCTGCAACCTCTTTCTCCCAGAAGAGACGTTGTGAGCCTGTCTCTGTTTTATCGTTATTTTCATGGCAAGTGCTCGTCTGAGCTCCAATCTGTGGTCTCCCCTTGCCAAATATTCACGAGCAACACGCGTTTGGATGTAAACACTATCAATATTTTCCTACATTTTTTATCTGTGCCAAAACCAAAACGTAGATTCCATGAACAAAGCTTCTTTCTTAGAACTGCACACTTATTGAACTCTGTTCCGTTTACCTGCTTTCCAATTGACTACAATATGGCCGTCTTCAAGTCCAATGTAAACACGTTCCTGATTAGATGTTCCATTTATGTAATCCAATTTACCAAATTTGCAATTCAAAATTTACTATGATATTGTCCTTTTGACCAATGTACACTCTTTGACCCTTATCCTCGAGTGGTCTCTAGACCTTGATAAGTGGTGATTCCTTTGTAAAAAAAGCATCGCTAAGAAGTTTCCGCCATCGGAAAGATGGCCATGTTTCAGTTTTAAATAGTTATTTTTATTCATCATTAAACGCAGAGTGTGAATGGACGCATCATATTTATGGAAGCGAAACACTACATTTTCTCTGTCCTCTTTGATTGATAGAGAAATCCTTCTAAAATGAGGCACTTTTTATTTTTCTTGTAATTCTGGGAAGTTCTTTTTTAACAGGATCAATTTATAACATTATATAATCAATTCTTAATGCTGCAATCCTATTACAAACCTTAACGTCAAAAATGACCCACTTTAATTTTTTGACTATGAAGAAATTCTAGTAACTATTCTTCAATTGTTGTTTTTTTTATTTAATATTTTATGACAACTGAGTTTAAAATAAAATGTTCGTCAGTTTTTCACAGTTAACGTTCAAATATCATAATATATACTTCTCGTGCCTGTTCGTCTGGCGATGGAGACTGTTTGAAAAGGTATTTTCATCGCTAAACGCATAAGTTGAACGCAAGTGACGTTGGAATAGCTTTTCCAGGTTTTTCTAAGTTAATCTTTGATTTAGTAAAAAGAATTTACTTCTTGACTTAAAAAAATTAAAGCGTTGAAGTTGATTTTTTTAATTAGAAATTAATGCCAAATGGAAACATGTTGAAAATACCTGATCTTTCCATTTCTTTTTAGAGAAAGTGGAACTGTTTTCGTTTTTTTTTTCTTTTGTTTTTTTACCTATGTTTAATGCAACGTATTTCTTATGTGACCTCCAGGATATGTCGATCCACTTACCAGTGGAATTGTCTGCAAGGTAAGTCAGAAGTTGGAGAAAAGAGTACGGAAAATATCAATAGTGCGATAAGACCATCACAATCTCTAACAAAACGTCAGCTTTTGTCTCGTTATCTTTACATTGGAGTGAAATATCGACCAAAAGAGGGCGATTTTCTCGACTTCCTTTCGCCGTTGGCTCGTGTGTGAGCTTCCGGTAAAAAAAAAAAACAAAGGTTAGAATGATGCTGAGGGATGACATAGATGACAGATCGCTATAAAGAGATACGACAAATGGATTGCTGCCTCTTTGGAAAAAGAAAAATCTGGCATACATATATATATATATATATATATATATATATATATATATATATATATATATATACAGACATGTATACATGCGCTATGTTTATATCTAAGTACATATGTGTGCATATTTGTTTAGATGTAAATGCATGTATGAATGTATATATTTGCATGTACAGATATACGTATAGATATGTACAGACACATTTACATGTATTATAAATAGGTATATATATACAGATACCTTTAAAGTTACAATATATATATATATATATATATAAACGCACAAATATATTGTCACTTCCGGTTTGGCGGTGGTTGTAACAGCATAGACGTCAGTTTTACCCCCGTTCTTTTCCTCCTTTGCGGTACGGGCTCGAGCCTGCCTTCCTTTTTCCCCGTTCTTTTCCTCTTTCGCGGTACGGATTCGAGCCTGCCTTCCTACTACTGGTACGAACCCGTACCGTGAAGGAGGGAAAGAATGGGAAAAAACCTGACGACTATGCTGTTACGACCACCGCCAAACCGGAAGTGACAATTTTTTTTTTAATTAAGGCTAAACAATCGAAAGGAGA
Source organism: Euprymna scolopes (assembly GCF_053919585.1). NCBI lineage: Eukaryota > Metazoa > Mollusca > Cephalopoda > Sepiida > Sepiolidae > Euprymna > Euprymna scolopes. Next base: position 133,433,190 of record NC_136483.1, on the reverse strand, counting down.
GGATGATTTTCAAAAATATCGGCGAAAAAAGAGACTCCCCCCTATAGAAAAGTGCCCAGTTGAAGGTGAAGATATTAATGTTTTGGGCCATTTTTCGATATTTGTCGTCTGAAAGGTCCGACTTTAAAACTATACTGATCTTGGTAAAATTCGTCGCCTCTGTCAAAAATTTTAGGCAGACATACAAACATACATTTATATATTGGTAACTAAACATTTTCGACTCAACCCGATTAAAAAGCTTGCCCCATCTCTGAATACCTTTTATGTCAAATTTAAAATGTTTAGACCAGAAATTGTTTGTCTGAGTAATTTGGTAGAGACCGCAGAGGTCAATTTTTTTTAACTTTGACCCCTATTATGACCCCTTAACATTTATTGTTTTGGGCTCAACGCAAGTTATTAAGTTAGATCCATGTCAAAGAAACTTATATCTAAAATTTCAAGTGTTCAGACCCAAAATTGTCGGAGTTTGGTAGAGTTCTCAAAGGTCAAATCGTTGAACTTTAACCCCTTAATAGCCAAATTTCTGGCCGAAAATCGATCGCATAGATTTTCCCAAATCTCAGTACCCTGTATATCAAATTTCAAGTCTGTAAACTAAAAATTGACGGAGTGATTGCGTAGGGAAATGTACACGCACACACGTTCACTTTTATAGATAGATAGATAGATAGATAGATAAAACAAAAATATATATGGAAACAATTTTTTGTTTACTCTAAAGATTTTACGCAAATATTATGCAAGTATAAATCATGTAGAATATCTGCATGAATATAATTACACGTAATAGTTAACTCTAGATAATCATCCTATAAGAAAACCGAAAAAAAAATAATAAGGAATTAATTAAAATGAATACTAAAAAGAATATGCAAATTAGTTAGATCTTTTGCTAGTGAATGCATTTCCACAACCCATATAAAAGAAAATTGTATTTTCTTTTTAAATAAATAGTAAAGAGGGGTTTTAATATGAATATCAATACACACATAAATATATACATATATATATTACACACATTATATATATACATATATACACATATTATATATATACATTATAGATATATACTCATTATATATACATTATACAGACATACACATATTATATATACACGCATTATATGTATACACATTATATATATACACACATTTTATATATACGTTATATACATACACACATGATATATATATACATTATATATATACACACATATATATATACATTATATATATATACACACATTATATATATATACAGTATATATATATATATATATATATATATATATATATATATTTACACATAATAAATATTTTGTATGGAACTTTGTTGTAACTTCCAGCGAATTAAGTATTATGCTATCCATTAAACGACAGTTAGGGATTAATTGGGGTTAGTATTTAATGTAAAAATAATCACAGATTTAATCATATCTAACCATCAATTTGGTATTAAGTACTTATTCTATGTCAACAGGCTACAACTGATTACATGTGTGTGTGTGTGTGTGTGTGTGTGTGATCCCTCCTGTCGATTTAGACGGATGAGCTCTGCCACAACAACTGAGTTTGTATTATTTGGATTTATCGGACTGGATAGAGGTCCTAATATTTTATTTACTTTTTACAATTGCAAATTAATTTTCTCATAGAATGTCTGTTTTGGTTGTAAGAAATAGACAGTTTTTATTGAATTATTTTGTAGTGGTCTAAGCTACATTTTGGCAGTGAACGTCTTAGATCAGGATTTGATCAGTGGCACTCCTTTCTTGGGGATGACGGTAGAACAAAGACTAACAACGTCTTTTCTGTGAAAATAGTGTTCTAGGCAAAAGAATAGAACATCCTCCACTAGTTTGCGAAGTCGGTTTCGTAGTCTGTGAATACAAGGAAAGGTGCTCTGAGCAGTACCTCCACAAATGGGACAGCGGTATTCAATCGTGGGTTTCAAACAGCATTTTCATTAGCGCGTTAATTTTTAGAATAGCGTTTACGCCACTATATTACGCTTAAGTTTGAAATAGCATTTTGGATCAGTATATCGGGCTTAAGTTTAAAATAGCATTCTTGGTCAATTTGTCACGCCTAAGTTTAAAATAGACATCCGTGTGTCGGGTTTAAGTTTGAAAAAAAAAATTTCCTGAGTCTTAAGTTTGAAATAGCATTCACGGTAGTGTGTCACGCATAAATTAAAAATAGCATTTACGGTAGTGCGTCACACATAAGTTTGAAATAGCCTTTGAATCAGTATGTCATGCTTAAGTTAAAAATAATATTTTCTTCTGTGTCGTAACTTAAAATTAAAAATAGCATTTACGTCCCTGTATCTTTATTCCGAGAGCCGTTCATAAGTTTAAAATAGCATTTTTATCAGTGTGTCATGCATAAGTTTGAAATATCATTTTTGTCAGTGTGTCATGCATAAGTTTGAAATACTCTTTTAGTTAATGTTTCACGCTTAACTAAGCATTTTCATCGATAATCGTACGGATGAAATAAACGCCTTTTGTAGATACGGCAAAGTTAGTCCAATTTTGAAATAGCATTTTGCTTGAACAGTTTGGGTCAATTTTGTAAATATTATTTTCATTGCTAAAGACGTACATTGAACGGACGTATCTTAAGAACGGATCCATACGGCTGTGATCGACTTCGTCGACACAAGTGCATCTGGGTTTTTTGCTATGACAACAAGATGACACTTGATCGGTGCCAGATCCGACTTTCCGTCTATATCGTAACAAATTAATCATCACGAGATAAGAAAGGACCATTTTCGATAACAAGAATGAGAACATGTGTCTTACTTTATGATTTTTTTTCTTTTCATATTTTCTTGTCTTCTACCAAAGATCCCCATTTCTCGTTTCAAACTGATTTTCATTTGCCTAAATATTCTATACATATTTGGGTCAATGTTCACCGTTACGACAATTGAAGACGCCTCACCATTTTCTTAAAAATTAGCGACTTTTAAAGGTTTCGGGTCTCCTGAATACAAATATCGCAGGGAAAATTAGCGCAGACAAGTAGTTTTCTAGAGATAAATACCTGTATTTTGTTACGTAATTTCCAGTAGTTTTATTTGTTGTTTCAATGAAATGGGATAGTGAACAGACGATTTGTGTAGTTAACTCAACGCAATTCCGAAAGCCAGTCTTAACATGGGGAGATGGGGGTGTTTAGTCCGAAAGCCATTCTTAACATCGGGAGGTGGAGAGATGTTTATTCTGAAAGCCGTTCTTAACATAAGGGATATTCCGAAAGCTGTTCGTAACATGGGAAGGTGAGATGTTTATTCCGAAAGCCGTTCTTAACATGGGGAGGTGGGAGGTTATTCAGAAAGTCGTTCTTAACATGGGGAGGTAGGAGGTTATTCCGAAAGCTGTTCTTAGCATGGGGAGATGGGGGGAGTTATTCCGAAAGAAATGACGTTAAATAAACGTTTGCCTCTCTTATACTTAACTACACATATCGTTTGCGCATAATCACTGTCCCATTTCATTGAAACAACAAAGATGGAGGCCAATTCAAACTACTAGAAATTACGTTGCATAATACAGGTATTTACATTTCGAAAAATATTTGCGTGCGCTAATTTTCCCTGTGGTATTCGTGTTCAAAATAGCCGAAAACTTATAAAAGTTGTCGATTTATTGAAAAATGTTGAGGCGTCTTCGGTTGGCGTGACGGTGAACATCGACCCATATTTGTTTAGAGAATTTAGAACATCAAATAATGTTGTAATATTTTTATCATTCAAACACGATATATCGTTAAGTTGCAGTTGTATTCATTTAGAACTTCTTTAAAGCTTCACCGCTCACTCATTTTCGACCAAATTTCAAACAATTATTACAGTTTATAGATGACCTTCTCAACTATATTGGGGGAAAATATTTTCAATTTTCGTTCAGTGAAATAAAAATTATGAATTTTCTGGTGTTCAAAATCGTAAAAATATGTAAGGAGGTGAGCGACGCTTTTTATGACTGGTTTCCCTAGCAACCACGTCGCGACTATTGTTGCTACTAATTCACTGCTGTCGTGAAAAGAGAAGTAACACGTGAAACAGAGAGAATGAAAGCATGAAAAGTAGATAATTACTGGGATTTTATTGAAAGCAGACGCGTGCTGTACATTGTTATTACATATGTGTTTATAAAGGCAAAAACTAAGACTAAATTAAAACAAAGAACAAGTGAATTTATTGGAAGTCTAGAAAAATCATGGATTACAATAGAAAAATGCCAGCATGAAAAGTAATATGGTTAAGCTTACACATGGAAAAGTAAAGGACTAGTTGTTAAAACGGGAAAAGAAAAGGACAAGATATTCTAGTAAGAAATATAATAAATTTATAACTTAAAATATTGCAGCATTAAGAATTTTTTTTAATTTATAACATTATATAATCAATTCTTAATGCTGCAATATTTTAAGTTATAAATTTATTATATTTTTTACTAGAATATCGTTTGCATTTCTTTTCCAGTTTTAACAACTAATCAACTTTTCCATGTTTAAGCTTAACTATATTACTTTTTATGCTCGCATTTTTCTATTGTAATTATTATTATTAAATAAATAAAACCATTTTTTAGACATTACGTTTTTGTTGAAAGAAGGCTTTTGTTTTTCTTAATTTTACTTGTATTAACCGTGACGGCTGCTCACTCGTGGATTCAAGATTTACGTCCGATCTTGTTGACATATTGTTTAATAAAATCCGAATTAGATGTGCATTGCGTGGCTGATGCGTATTTTTTTAAGTTGTTTTATTTTAATAAAAGCCATTTGTAACATACTTTAAAACATTATTTCGTAAAGTTATTCACAGAATGTATAACACCCAATGATATTGTTATATGATTTAAATTATAATGAAATCATTTATCGTTTTGTTTTTTGTTTTTAGAATTTCGATAATATGTCAAAGAAGACTTTCGATAATATGTCATTTAAAGAAGACTTTTCTTCTCTTCCCTTTGTTGGTAGAATGATATTTGACTTATTATGTTATAAATTCTTTGCAGAATGTTTTCAATGATGCGAATAATCTCCTATATAAATATTTGTTTATTAAAAGTTATTTAACACAAAACCGTAAATATAAATATGTATAATTATAATCACATATCTTATATATAAAGTTATCTTGTCGAATCTACCATAGTAGATCTAAATAAAACCGCAACCGATAAGTTGATATTCGATTTCAATTATTTAAAACAAAGAAAAATACAGAAAAAAATTTATAATATACGTAGTTTTCACGGAACGAAGATGTCATATTCCAAAAACCACGTAAATTTATTAAGTAGTTTTTTAACTGATTAAATCAAAATTTACGATTTCAATATTATTATAAAGCTTATTTTGATCTCCATTGTTAAAATTAAGTTGCCACCCACATCTTTATTCAATATGGTCGATCAAAATCCTACGTATCACCTCGTCATAAAATTTGATTTTCTTATTTAAAAATCTACTTTATTAATTTATGTGATTATTGGAATATGTCATTTTTTTTCTTTTTATAGTATTTTCGTGTTAAATTCTAGATTCACGGTATATTTTGTTTATCAAATTGTTAGGTGAAAGCACAGAATAGTTACAAAACATCTTCCCCTCCCTATGTAAAGAATCGGTTTCTAAATGATATTATTTCAGAACGGTACCTTCTTTGCATAAGTACCCAATTTGCTCTCACTTGCCATTTACGTGAAATATTATCATGGTATTCAGTACAAATAAATTCCTGCAAATTTCTCCAAAACGCAAAATTGTTGCATATAATAACGCAAAGTTCATCGTTAAATGAATAAATTTAAGTAATAAATACAGAAGGTATAAAAAAAAGAATACAAATTAAAGTGTACACGCGTAATAATAGTATCATAAAAAGAACTGTTTCTGGTGCCGATGCACTTACTGATCCGCGCTATTTTTTAAATCGTATTTCCAAGTTTAATAAAAGTTTTATGATACTTTTTTTATTCAATTGTAACAGAATAGGTACAAAACACCCTCTCCTGCCCATGTTAAGAATGGCTTTTTAAATAATAACGTTATTATTTCAGCACGGATCATGAGTACCCTCTTTCGGTACTAGTGCACTTATTGATCTGTGCTGAAATAATAATGTTATTATTTAAAAAGCCATTCTTAACATGGGGAGGAGAGTTAGTTTTGTAACTATCCTATACTTTAATTACAATTACAATACAATTGAATAAAAACATATCAGAAAACTTTAGTTAAACTTGGAAATAAGATTTAAAAAATAGTGCGGATCATTAAGTGCACTAGCACCCCTCTTTCTAATTCCAAATGAAAAGAAACAGTGCAATTTTGTTTGTATATTTCGGTAAAAAACTTAACTTAATTTGGCTTTCTGGATTTATAGTAGGAACTGTTTACTTCATGACAGCAAATCTATGAGTATATATTCTAAATAAGGTGCTTTTTTTAAGAATTATGAGTGCTTGTACATTTAAAAGTACATAAAATCGGTGCTTCTACAGAATTTGAACCGGACCAAACCGACTTTTGCCAAACTAAAACCTAAAACAAAGGTTACAGTTAGTTTAGGGTAAAAGTTAAAAAACAGTTCTGTCTAAATTCTGTATAATTACCAAAAGAATTAAAATACAGTTCAGTAAGCTTATTTTAAAGTTGGGTTGAATTGTATAGACTCGACTTGTCGGAAATTTTCGCATGGAGTCATTAAACTTATAACAAACTTACTTTTACTCATATAAATAAAAACGCTATATATATATATATATATATATATATATATATATATATATATATATATAAAATATATTGTATATATAATATATTTGTTATGAATAACTGTGCAGAGGATTTATTTTCGTATTTCGACAGAGAGTCCCGACTCAATCCGAGAAAATGGCCGAAATAGATTACAATTTGAAAAGTCCAAAAATATATAAATTGGGAGACAACCGTAGGGTTAGCGTAAAATCAGTTTAAACTCTAAAAAGTCGATTAACTAGGAGTTTTCAGATAATTAAAATTAAAAGAATAAATATTTTTCCAACTTTTAGTTTGGTTTAGTATTATATAAAAATGTGTGTGGAGACTTACCTTGATGGAATAAGAAGATTAAGGTAATTTGCATATCCTGTTGTGACTGATATAATCATCCGAAACGAATCTTGTCGCGGCCATATTGGAATGACACAGCGTATACGTAGTCAGCTAAAACCAGATTAACGCAAGTAAGACATATTTCTTATGTGAAACTCAGGTCTAAGAACATAACATAAAAAGAAGTTGTTTTTTTTGTGAATAGCACCTTCATTAATTGAAATAGGAGTTTTGCAAAAAAAAAAAAAGAAGAAGACAACGGATCTGTTCTCTAAAACCTAAACTGTATTTTTTAAAATAAAATCATTTCGAAAATGGACTTTTCAATGCTGTGCATTTTTATTTCCACTTTGAAATTATTTCCACTGCTTAAGTAATTTTATTGGAAAATTAAAATTTACTTTATCTTCAAATAGTATTGATTTACCACGACATGCGTTGTTTTAATCGAAATGTTTATAATATATCTATATAATTATTTAAACTAAAATGACCTTGTAACGGGTGTTGTAACCCCACATCCGGCTTACGACTTCCGGTTGTGCTTGCGTACATAAACAAACCCATAACAGCGTAAACAAATAAACACAAATCGCTATTTGTTTTCGCGTTTAAATTATCCAAATAAACAATTGTTAATACTTTCTGCTTTTTTTTACGTCGTTCATTTCCGCATTGTTTAATTAGTTTTATTGACCTTATTATTAACATATAAATTAAATATTTGACCCAACAGATCATGAATGTTTGTTTAAAATAAATGAAAAAAGTTACATTTTATTTTCATTTTCTATTTAAAAAGACATTGTTAATCTGGAGAGAGTATTTTTAACTATTCTGTACTTTCAACTAACAATTTCATTTAAAAAGATATATCAAAATTTGAATTTAACTTTAAGTATTACGGTATCTGCTCAGTGAACATTTACCCATAAGTATAGCAAACTACTTATAATTCAATGGCTGTAAGTTTTCTGGGGTTTATTTTTCAAAAATAATCAATTATAATAAACAGAAGGACTCATAGAAATCTATCTATATTCTTTTTTTTCATTTTAATATACTTTCACAGAAAAAAAACTATTTTCTTTCCGTCACAAGTGCCATGCTCATACATTAATTCCATAGCTAATATAAAATACTGGCCCAACGGGTCACGGGTAGTCTAGTATAATATAAGAAGCGAGCGTCTAAAATCTTCTTCGTAGCTGAATCAACTGGTGATATATTCGCTGAACAAAACAGCAGGTTGTTTTTAGTTGGAAATAATTTATCTACATATAATTTAAATGCCATTGCGTTTTTTTTCCTGTTTGTGCGCCTAGAGAAACATGTTTGTTGCCAAAAAGAAATAAGCCCAGTACATATTTTTTACGCTGTCAATACCTGAGTTCGAATCTCATGTAAATCTAAAAAAAAAAAAAAATTAACTGCTTACGTGTTTTACAAATTGAAAGAAATCAACGTAGCATTAACATTACATTAATATTTTTTAATTAATTGATCTTCTTGATAATCTGCAAATAAGGCAGACATTAACAGTATCCGGTATTAGTACAAAGCGAATCGTTTTTACAAAGAAAATAATGCGTAAATACATTCATTGTAGTTACTTACTCTCTAATATAAATACTATGTGAGGTATTTTTTCGAGAAATTGAACAAATAGTTCTCTACATATAAGCTGTTGTCACATCTGTATGACATCTCAAGACATTCCTTCTTGCTTTGACAGATTACAAAACCTACTTCGAAATCTAGTAGGCGATGCCCTTTTTTCCTCCCTACTTCATCTTTCTCACAAAAGATCTTTTTTTTTACTCTATCGTTATGTCCATGCCAGGTATTCGACTGAGATTCACTCTATCTACCCTGCCATTCACCACAAAACTCATTTGTCAATAGTTTCCGTTTCTCTCTCTCTCTCTCTCTCTCTCTCTCTCTCTCTCTCTCTCTCGTCCTGGATATGACCTTAAACTATATCCAGTAGTGAGGCCCCAGCTTGTGGGCTTTAGGGAGTGTGGAGCAACCCTTAAATTGCCATTGCTCCCAGGTCCACTCTGACCCGGAGTGGTAGTACCTGTTAGGATCCCAACTATGGGTTAAATAGAAAACGACTTGAAAACAACAAATATATTCTATTAAATAGTTTTCTTCAAAATCTTTGGATTCGGCATTAAATAACCTAAAAAGGGTTGATATACCATAAAACAAAAACAACCAACCAATCTCTCTCTTTCTCTCTCTCTCTCTCTTTCTCTCTCCGCCTACCTACCTACCTACCTAATTAAAGCTAAACGAAACTTCCATAAGAAAAGTTTATCTACTAGAATTGCCCGTCTGTGGAACACAATATTGCGGTGGTGCTTCCCAGCTGACTACAATATGGCCGGTTTCATGTCCAATGCAAATAAATCCTTGTTAAGCTGCTTTCTTAAATAATCAAATTTTTACTAATTTTTACTATCATTTTACTATCATTGCGAATCATCATGGTGTTGTCTCACTATCAATGTGCACTCATTTAATACTTATTTTCGAGTGGCCTTTGGGTCTTGGTAAGTGGTAACACCTTAGTAAAAGAAACAAGCTATAAAACTCTAAAGTTAGTTAAAGATGGAAATTCACATATCCAAGTATTGTACAACGTCACTCAAAGAACGGATATAAGCTATTCAACTAAATTGTAATTAAGAGATCTCGTTACTTTATACACGAAAAGATGGCCGAGTTAAACGAATGAAAGCGAGCGACAACTAATAGTTAAAGTTTTACATTTTAAAATGCTTCCTGCTTCGTTTCTAAACGGATATTACCCCAAAATATTTTACCTGTCAGATGGTTTCTTTAATTCTGTTTCCGTCTTGCGCATAGGCTATTCTAATGAATATCAAATTTAATCTTTTTAACTCGTTTGACAACAAACTTGGGATTTCCATTCTTGCTATGGGTATACAATATGTAACACTATAAGTAGAAAGTTTCAACACACCTGACAGTCGGAGATTCGGAACTTCTAAAAAGGACACGACATGAATCAGTAATACCATTTAACGAATCGATATGCTGAATTTGAACTGCAGAAATGTGGCCATCTTTAAAAATATATAAATGGAGTTCTAGCAAAAAAAAAAACATTCTGCTTTAGACTTCGCGGCTTTTCAAAATTTAATTAAATTTTCGTCTAAGTTAGAAGAAGAGAAATCTTTCTCGACTAAGATATTATTGAGTTTTTACAATCCAGAATATCCTTTATTTTAGGGAACTGCATATCCTCCTGTTAAAAGCTGATCTTGTGTCTCGTTTAAGGCAGTAAATAAAGACTCATTCTCCTAATACCAATCTACGATTGTACTGCCCACTTTCTTAGTTATAAAGCCATGTGCTTATAATTTACTCTCTCTCTCTCTTTCTCTTTCTCTATTTATCGATATAATAAATAAGTATATCGTTCCATATCCCTCCCTCTCTCTTTTTCTCTCTCTACTTCTCTCTCTGAATACATCGATTTCAGCTGACCAACGTGTAAACTAACTCGCCGTTCCAATTATTCCTTTTCTCTCTCTCATATATATATATATATATATATATATATATATACTTAAACAATTTAAATAGTATTGGCATTGCGTAAATCACATTACTAAATCTTTAGAAATACCAAAGGTAAATTGCATTTCTAACGATTCGGAAACACGCGAAGATTAAGAAGATACGGTAGTTCTGATACGACGAATACAAACCAAAATGAAGGGAAGAAATGTTATACAGACAAATAGCCGGTCGATAATACGTCTCTGGAAGGGGTTCGTTCGATGAAGTTCATGAAGTTGTCCGATTAAAACAATAAACTCTCTCTCTCTCTCTCTCTCTCTCTCTCTCTCTCTCTCTCTCTCTCTCTCTCTCTCTCTCTTTCCCGCTGGACTGATAAGGGACGGCTCAACTTTGGATTCAAGCGAACAGGATATAGGACGAAGCAAGAAAGAGTAAGGAGTCAACGATTGAGTTTAAGATTGGTACATTTCGCCTTGTGAGATAAGAGAAATCGGAAGTGTCAGATTAGACCACCGGAAGTTGGCATGCATTACACGGGCCAAGAACACGAAGGAGAGTCGAGCGAGTATCCGTAACAAGTTTCATATATTATGCGAAAGGCACGTTGAGACAAACGAGATTTACGCTTCGGTTGTTCAGACTCGATTGTGAAATCTTATTTACACTTCTTGTATATTATAGGTCAGAAAATAATGCAAGGAAGGTTTCCAGCACTCTGTCTGTTCGATAACTGTCGCAAATTTCTAGTGTTATGGCATCAGCTGGTCAATATTGTTTTCTCTCTGGAACCGACTATTAGTCTTCTCTTGAATTTAAGTGGCAAAAAGTCTCCTCAAACTCTCGGTACTTTCTGCACCCTTCCAGTGAGGGTCTGGTTAGTGTTGTTCCTTTACGGTCTTTCGATTTCGATCCTACGTGATCCGTCAGTGATCACTTTATCTGGTACTTGCCGAGGCTGGTGCTGCCATATTTATGCGAGCGTGTGTTTATGTGTTTTTAGAAGGTAGTAGTAGTAGTAGTAGTAGTAGTAGTAGTATTTCTTACTCATTAAGGGTTCTCACGTATGTGATCACAAACCTGAACAGATGGTGTTCCCTGGATTCCGTGTGACAATCAGTCCCTCCAGATTCCTAGTATTCTGCGCTACTTTCGGTCACCATCGCAAATCATTTAGCGTTCTTATAATTATTTATCATTTAGTTATCGCTTATAATAACAGATATCTCTCTCTGGAATTAAAAAGTCGAGAATACGTTCTCAACAGTTCAACCGACAATGTCCTGTGGGGGGGGGGGGCTGATGCATACTTCTATGTATTCCTAGGAGGTCCATCTTCCGAGGCTTTAGCTTTTCTCTTCAAGAAAGAGTTAGTTTATAGTGAATTATCTATATCTTGCATTCAACTGACTTTTTGAAAATATCTTAAAATTATCAACAGTGCAACCCGGATATAAGAGACTTCTTCTCCTGTCCCTGCATCTCTCTTATATCCGGGATTCTTATGTAAGGGTTACACTGTACATTAACGCAAGCTCTAATTTGGTACTAGAGAAAATCTCCCTTATATCAGTTGTTCTTATATTCGGGTCTCTCATATCCGAGTTTCACTGTGTATATATATATATATATATATATATATATATATATATATATATATATATAAAATATTTTTATTCATACAAGCAAATATTACATAGTCACTATACTGAACATGCTAATGTTTCAGACAACTGGCCGGTCTGGACCACGAACCTTCTTCAGACTAGTAATAAAGCCTGTGTTCCCGTAAAGAAGTCTAGTTCTTAAGAACCAGATTTCTTCACGGGAACATAGAAGAAAACTTGTGGTCCGGACCGACCACTTGTCTGAGACATTTGCATGTTCCGTGTAGCGACTATGTAATATTTGTCTATATAAATAAAAATATTATCTTTTGCCTTTTTTTATCCAGCACTCTTAATAACCTCATTTTAATTCACGAGTTTTCCCTCCTGAATACCTTTAACTTGATATATATATATATATATATATATATATATATATATATATCCAATTTGTCTTTACATAAGCAGTAATTGGTTGTTACACAGTCATGAGCATGTTTCGGTCTTCTAGTATTTAGTAACTAGAGACCTTATCAGGGGCAACAGCGCTTATATTCAAAAGCGGAATTCTTAACCACTAAAAATTCCACTTTTGAATAAGAGCGTTGTTGCCTGATGAGATCTCTATTTACTAAATACTAGAAGGCCGAAACATGCTCATGTCTGTGTAGCAACAAATTGCTGCTTATGTAAAGACAAATTGAATGTGTAACTTGCTCTACTTCCGTATTGGGCACTCTTGTATTAACCTCGTTATATTTCACTGGTTACCTTACCTTTGAAAAATAGCAAGCTCAAATTATATAAATATATAATTTGAGGTTGCTATATATATATATATATATATATATATATATATATATATATATATATATAATCTAAAGATGGTCGTTTAATACCATCCTTCATATTCGATTGTATATATCTTTGGGTGTATTTTCTATGGATATCATCTTTTAGTATTTGTTCAAGTTTTCTGGATTTACGACTTCCATGCTTTGAACTTACTCCATTGTTTTTGTTTGTTTATTGTAATTTGTAATAATACCTATTTGCCTTTGATGATTTGTTTTTCTTACAATAGATCAGAACTCCCATCAATATTCTGGCCTCTGGGCCAAGATCAAAGTGTAGTATTTGTTCTAAATATGCTGCACTTTAATTTCTTGTTCTCTCTCATTGGAGGAAAAATCCTTCACGACTAAGACATTTTTTTTATTTTTGTTCCTTTTCTCAACGTTAAAAAACGACCCCGGTGTCTAACTCTGTCCCGTGGAGAGGCATTGATAATAGGATCAATATAACGCAACAACGCAACACGTGTAAGCCACTTATTAAATATTATAGGAATTCGCTTATAAGTACGTATAATAATTTGAAATTAAACAGTCTACGTTTTGGTTATTGCAATGTGACTCACTGCTGTATGTATGTATGTATGTATGTATGTATGTATGTATGTATGTATGTATGTATGTATCAGGTCATGTCATATGCTACTGGTACCATGTAACCCAGTACTACCTGCCTCATGGTCGGGTCACCGGCGACTAAACTGGTTCCCCCACCAGACTTGTTTGGTGAGGAGGGCGGCTCGTCTCCCTGGAGGATTAAAAACAAGACCTTCCAAAGGGCGAATGAACTCTTTTTCTGGGTCAACTGCCAACTAGCACCGTGTATATTTGTGTGTATTGGGGTGGAGAGGGCTCTCGTAAGCCGTGGTGAAGGCAGCCTTTCTAGGAGAAGCAAATCTCTGATTTAAAAAACCATAAAGCGGGAGACCGGTACCCGCATTAAGCTGGTCTGCAGTTTAATTTGTTGCTGGCTATCTTGCTCTTGCTTGTTGCTGGATCTCAACATTTTGAACCGAGAGAGAGACTTAGCTGTCGTACAAAGCTAAGACTCTGTAACATCATCTTTGTATAGATACTCCCTCAGGCATTTGGGCTCATGGATTTTAAATGTCTGAGGGAGTGGCACTCGTCTGACAAGACGTTGCAATCATCATGTATGTATGTGAGAAAGATAGAGAGAAAGAGAGAAAAAGAGAGTTTATTTTATGAAAAGTTCGTTTGCCGGGGAGAGTGCCTACGTTTATCCGTATCGTGAGGATGTTTCTGGGCACAACAACTGGCTCCCTGTGGAGATAAACGATTATATATAGACGATAAAACGTCCCTTGCCTCAAGGGGTTGATGTCGGCTATGCCTGCTGGTACTTGTATTTCTCTGTCGACGTCATTAAGAGTCATTAGTGGCAGGGCCCATCAACGAAAATGTATAAAATTTAGCGATAGTAAGCGATAGACACATTTTCTTATGAAAATAGAAATTTATTTGAATATTTAAGAAGGAACATTTTCTTAGAACTCGAACGTTGAGCAAAGCTGGGTATTGACCCGCCGTGAACAGCATCCAAAATTCAACTTTTTGCGATCCGTCGTCGTCTGTGATCAGATGCAACCATTTTGCGACCCGACTCGTACGGTGCGCAGATTTCGACTAAATTCCATCTTTCCTCGTGGTGAGGTAACAAGAGAGAATGTGAAGAGAAAGAGATGATAAAAAAGGAAGAGAGAAAGGTAAAGAAAAAGAAGAATAGGCAGATAAATGATTATATATTTTCATTTTTTTATGATTAAATTTTAACTGATTGTTCTCCATGTTAATCTTTTGAGAAACCCCTGACATTCAACATTGATCTGATCTTTTTCAAACCGACTGCTTTCGCTTTTTGTCAGCAACGCGTCAAACGAAATGTTGCAGTACTCACAATGTTTTTTCCATAACACTTCTCTTTTTTTTTTCAACTTTACTTGTATTCTCAAAAGGGCAAAACAGGTCTGGCACAAGGTTTGCAAATGTGAAAAGCACTAGTTCCCCCAAAACGGTCCTTTTATCATTGTGCCATAATTTTTTATTTGTGTCTTTAAATCTGTATTTTCTATATCATCAACAGTCCGGGGGGGATAGAGAGTTCACCTGAAAAATGCCTCTCCGTAGTATTATCGCAGTCAGTAGCTTATGCAAGCTAAGACAAAGAGTAAAACTGTGTAAAAGGTAACTGTTAGTTCGTTCGGATCGCATTTATTCCTCACCATAAAATCTACACGATGCCTGGGAAATGTGCCGTTCTATGATTTCCTTTCGATCGTCGGAATTAGTTTTTTATGTTCGTTTATTTTAGACAGTGGTTATTTCCAAGAAATGAAATTACAAAAAAGTGTCCAGATGAATTTTTATGATATCAAGAAAAATGTAGAAATAAATAAAAAAAAAAATGAACTAAAAAGATAAAAGATAAAACGGTAGAATGAAATAACATATAAAAAAATGAATTAAAAAGAAAAAACAAAGCGAACAACGAGCCAAAAAAAAAAGGAAATAATCGAAATATATTTGGCAGGGGAGCACGGGTTAAGTAACAAATATGTCAGCCATAAAACATTTTTCGTAATGGAAATTGTCAGATATGAGAATTATGACTTATAGGGATTGTCACGAAATAAAACATTGATGCATAACAAGAGGCACGATTTCCCTTTTCGTCGGAGCGCGCTCGGAGCCAATTTCGGCGTAGAAGGTTATCAGACATTTAACTCTTTTTCATTCAACGTTTGAATAACTAAGCATCCATATTTAATAGAGTTCCTTCGTCGTCCATTACGAGAGGCGCGTTTGAAATTCAGAAGAAAAACAGACGACAGTAATTACTACCGTACACGAATGCGCTCGTATGTCTTCGATCAAAGAATTCTTTTTTGGGTAAGAGAGAAGGAGGATAGTTTTCTATGGGGACCAGCGAGCTCCGATATTTGAAAATGAGTAAATTATTGATTGTTTTCGTTGACGACATTGTTTCGGGATAAAGCGACAAGACGACAAAAGTAAAGATTAAATTATATCTTTTAGGACAAGCGGTATGGCTTCGCGCAATGATTATAACGCTAAAATCAACAGCACGAAAATATTGTTCACAGGTTTTTTATTTGCTGAAACGAATGAGCGTCAATAGCTTACTGTGAAATTTAGGTTTATTTATACACGCATACACGTTTATACAACGTGTTTGGAAAAGTGATGGCAAAAGTTCGAAACTATGTTCTATATTTGTAAAGGAGTCTTTTTGTAATAGCTCTCCATTACTAGGCGAATTTCCGTTGTGACACATTTCTTCCACTATGTGGTATTTGGTTTGTGCTGATCACATTTATTTACTTGTATTTGGGTTTCGTATTCTGTTATAACAGAGCAGGGACTCACGTATGGCAGCTGTATTCAAATGACTAAGCTGCATGCGAGTTGACGTCACGGCAAGGAAGTAAAAATTTTATAAAAGAAGAACGTGTGCGCAGACCGGGAATCACGTTAGAGAGAAGATAAGAGAGAGAGAAAAATAGAGAGAGAGAGATAGAAAGACGTGTTACACAAGGGGCCCGGGAATGATATGATAAAACGAATTCTTTCCTTGTCTTCTGTTCCTTGCGACGACTCTGCATACAACGTGTGGGTCCCGAATGTGAACATATAACGACTACGTTATACTTTTACCTGAAGTAAAAGAGATCAACATTTGCAGAACGCCGACAAGAACCTCTATGTGGGCTATTAAAAGAGCCCCTTCGATCATGAAAAATTTGAAAATTTATAAACTATCATATGCCTGTTAAGAAATACTTTTTTGCATAGCAAGAATTCTAATCGGTTGTAAGACTGCATTCGTTCGACTGACAAAGTAAGAATTACTGAAAGTCTTACTTGTTCTTCCAATAAACTGAAGCTAATTATATTTTGTTATTGCGAAAAATATGCTGGTCGGAAAAAAAAAGAAATGGTCACACAGAATCAAATATCAATGAATCAAATGAGGTGCTATTTGGATTCTCAAATCCGACAAGATAACTTAAGGAATTTAAAAATTCTTGACATTGCAAAAAAGGATAAGGTTTTCAATCTCAGCTTAAACATAAGCTCGTCGTAGATACATTTTCATGAATTTTAATGTAACTTGACAGGCAAATTCATTCGTTTAAATAATTGAAATAAATTATAATTACAAACGCCATTTATGGTGAAATATGTTATTTTTACCTTTATAATTTTTCCTTCATAATAATTGCTCAATGAAGCTTTAACTTGTGCATAATACTTATTAAAAGCAAAGGAAATCTGTTTTTTTTATATTTTTACATCAAACATAAATTTTTAGAATTACATTTCTCACTTTTAATATAACTTTTAGTCAGTTTTTATAATTTCATAATTAAAATCATTTTTTCTTTCTTATTTTCTAATTAATAATGAACCACACTTCAATGAGTCACACTCTTTTTCCATGAATTTGGGGGCTTTAAAAGGACCGTTTTTAGTAACCCTCTGGGGGGGATGAAACTTGTTGGAATGTCACAACCATCATCTATGTCTTCGTAGCGATCGTTAATTTTCAAAAAATGGAGATAACAACTTTTTGGAAACCGTAATGGGCTGCTGTATCTTGAGAAAAAAATTAATACGCAGATACAATTATCACTTATACTTTTTACATCCATTTTTTTTTTATTTTTTTTTTTTTTGTATCGATTCTTTAAAGCATTCTATATGTACATGGAAAATTTACACATTCTAAAATAACATTTTTAATTTATTTGTAAAGATTTAAAAGTATGCCTATTTTAGCGTTTTCATAAAAATATTTTTTATCCTCATCTAAAAGATAATAATTATTTATAACATATTCAATGAATCTCATACTTCAAAACGTAAAAGATAAAAAAAATTAAACACATTCAAATTTCCGATTCCAATCGACGATATCGAAAGCACTCTGTGAATTTTTTTTTTGTTTTCTACACTTGTTCGCCCTCCCCACACCACCACCACCACCACAAAATGAGTGTGTGCTTAATGGATCGCTTAGATTTAAAAAGTCGAACAAGGGGCAAATGAGGAAGGGGGAGACATAAAGTTCCCAAAAATATATTTATACAACGAATATAAAAGGTTACACGCATATAAAGTGCATTCTTTACTTATTAATCGGTGAAAATCTTATATTGATTAGATATTAACTCCGATTTTTGGTAGATTTTTAAAGACAGACTCTGTTACGAAAATCAAAAACACTCCATAAATTTGGTGGTCACCAATATATATATATATTCATTTATTCAATAAGGGTATACGTCAATTAGGGGTGTAGGTAAGTGTGAACTCTTTATACCATGGTATTTAGAAGCCTAATGCGAAATAAAATGTTGAGGCTGTTTTGGGGAATTAAATAGATTTCTGTGAAATAGGAGGAGTATAGTTCTTATTATATAATGCAGGTAAGTGTGGTGCATATCTGTCATGGTGGGTTTAATATATGCGGACAATATGCGTGATTAAACTTCCGGCGATAATATAGGGGAAGTTAATTGAAAGACGATACTTATTTAAGCATATGTATTAATGGATTATAGCTATGGAAAGGGCTTACATGAAATAGAGGATTACGCTATGCCGGTATATTTTAGAAGGGTTACCTGGAATTCTAACAGTACTTAAAGGAAATATAAATTATTAGGAACAATAGAAAGATAATAAATATGAGGGGTATAAATTATAAGGGATATGATATAGAAAGTGAATAAGATAGATGATAAACAGATGGTAGGATAAGGGAATAAGAGTAAAAAGGAGTAATAGGAAAAATAGACATAATATAAGAATTATAGAGTAATAATAGATAATAAAGGTATAACAAATACAAAGTTATTTAATGTAGGAGAATAAAAATAGGGAATAAAATGGATATAAAAAAATAAGTACAAAAATATAAAGAGGCAAAAAGAAAAAAATTAAATGAAAATACGACAACAGAAAATATACAACAGGAGAAAGTTCTTGGAGGCAGAGGAGTGGAGATGTATTGCAAAGTTTTTTAGGTCCTTGTTGAATGCAAAACAGTATCGAAATATGTTTTTAAAAATCAAATAAATAGAAGTTCCTCTGTGAGAAATACAGTCTCCGTCTAGTTTAAATTGTGACTCAAGGAAACGTGTTGCGGTTGGTGGTGAACATTTTGCAATATTCTAAGATATTAAAGCTGTTCGAGAATATAATGAAAGGTTGGAAACGACAATTAATTTCAAGATGTAGTTTTTGGATTCAAGTTTCTAATGTCCGGAGTGAAAATACGTTGGTTCTTGATTTATGATGTATGTATTCCTGATTTCAATTTGAGTATCCAAAAAAATCCAAGTAGTCTTATAATTACTTCTAGGAGTAATTGGTGGTTATAATTAAGCGAGAAACAAAATAGTAATAAAATGAAACCGTTCAGAATTAAAGCAAAAGGAAACAGGTAGTAAGATCCGTGTTAAAAGACATAGAACAATATAAAAAAATCAGTAGCTGAATGAAGATAGGAAAAAAGACATGAAGGAGGGGTAAGAGGAAGAGAGTGCGCTAAAAGTCACTTGTAAACGGGAGGGGGAGATGGATATTTTTATTTACCTGGGATTGTCTTTATAAAATACTCGATTAACCGTGACCCGTTGAATCAGTATGCTTCTTTTTTTTTTGACATAGGCGTCACCACTTATCAAGGCCAATCGGCCACTCAAGGATAAGGGTTAAAGAGTGTAGAGTAGTCAAAAGGACAATATAGTAATCAATAGTAATATATTAGCTATGGAATTCATGTATGAGCGTGACACTTGTGGCGTAAAGAAAGTAGTTTTTGTGACATAACAGAAACATTTCTATGAAATATTAAAATGAAAAAAGAATATGGATAGATTTCTATGAGTCGTTCTGTTTATAATTGTTTATTAAAAAAATAACATCCATTGAATTATAAGTGGTTTGCCATACTTGTTGGTAAATGTGCATTAAACAGATACCATAATACTTAAAGTTAAATTCAAATTTTTATATATCTTTTAATTTACACGCGAAAAAAAAAGAAACAATTGGGACGCTGAAAACGTACACAATAAAACAATACGTTTTATTCTTGCGTTGATTATTTATTTGTAACGCAATTAAAAAACATATTTTTAGGGTTATTTGTTTATGTTGGTAGTACACAAGAAAATGTATGAATGTTTTTTAAGAAAGGTGTATTAAAAAATGAAGAATAAATTAAAATAAAAAGAGGAAGGCGGTGGGTAAATCGCCGTTGTAAAATGCTCTTATGGTTGACAACGGGTTAAAGTAGATTTATTTGGAGGAAAATGCGTTAAAATAACTTAAACGTAATATGGAAATGAACAATGAAAAACAAGCAGAAAGTATTAACAATTGTTTATTTGGATAATTTAAACGCAAAAAATATTGGGACGCTGAAAACGTACACAGTAAAACAATACGTTTTATTGTCGTGTTGATTATTTTTTATAATATATATCGTATATAGACAGATCTATGCTTATACGTATTATTTGTAATCACGTTTTGTGTTTGCTTCCCATATCTTGAAGTTTTTTATTCAATAAATTTAACATATTCGCTTTTCTAAGG
Source organism: Euprymna scolopes (assembly GCF_053919585.1). Classification (NCBI taxonomy): domain Eukaryota; kingdom Metazoa; phylum Mollusca; class Cephalopoda; order Sepiida; family Sepiolidae; genus Euprymna; species Euprymna scolopes. Next base: position 133,412,400 of record NC_136483.1, on the reverse strand, counting down.
ACGTCCGTTTGTTCGAACGAAACCGATCCAACGATTTGTGTTTCTTTGTTTATGCTTTTATGGGTTTATGTTTATGTACGTATGCGCAACCGGAAGTCGTAAACCGGATGTTGGGTTACAACACCTGTTACAAGGTCATTTGAGTTTTATAATTATATAGATTACAGCCAATAATATTTTGTAAGACCGATAATCACTGGATTTGCATACCAGTAGATTTATTGCATTACGTTATTACAAAATTATTATTGGCTGTAAAACAATCCCAGCTAAATAAAAATTGCTCAATATACTAAATAGAGCAAATAAATTATAATTTAGTCATTTAAATTTTATGATGTGAAATGGTTACATTTCAAATCTAGAATTTTTATTATATGCAAGACAAAGAATGCATTTCAATATCTCCTTAACCTACAGGTTTTCGGTGTTTACCCATTTCCTCAGAGGAAAAAATATTAGCAAACGTTAGCTAATTTGCTAAATGCAATAAACATAGAAAATCATAATTAAAAGTTTTTAAAGTTTTTAAATCATAGAGTAAGGGAAATTATATATTGGTTCAAAATGAAAAGGATATTGAATTTCATATCCAAATTGTATGGTAAATTCCGAAGTGAGAGTTTTGGTAGTTCACCGCCTGAAATTAATTCGTAAAAAATAAAAAGACAATCGTAGAATTTTTAGAGCATCAGAAATGAAAATAACTAAAAGGACCTGTGGAAATTCCTCAGCAGCATCTTTCATACGTAATATATTGCTGCTGAGCATTCTGTGGACGTTCAGCATGAATGGAGACCCCGCGATATTATTGTAACCCTTTTGTTAAAATTAGAAAAGAATTTATCCAAGTAATCTGGTTAATATAGTGTCAGAATATATCTGGTTATTACGGTTTATCCCCAATATCCTTATAGGCGTCTGTGACATATTTCCATTTTATGGATGCCCGGCGCGAACGGAAACTCCGCGATATCATTATACCATTTTTAGATAGAACAGCCGGATCATAGCCAGAAGCCGAAGTAAGTATATTTTAGTTTCACTTAAGGCCCAAAGGCGATATAATTTTTTTTTTTTTTTTACATTGCGTTTCGGTGATCGGGAGATTACAAAGTAGGATAGAAGGTAATAACATACTACGAACATTAAAAGAACATATCTATATACTAATTTAATGTTATCACATTCTATCTTCCTTTTTAATAAATAGGATTTCCCGATCGAATAATTTATAATCTGTAAATCGTGACACGTACATAGGTACGTTAAATATACTACGATATTAATATATAAATAATCTAATATATAAACAGCTATATGTCTGTCTGTCTGTCTGTCTCCATATTTTCAAATCCTATCTTCTTCAAAGCTAAAAGTCGAAAAGAGTCCTTAAATGATTGAATTTTTTATGGGTCATTCTTTAGCCGTTAAAATTGTTTTTAAGGGCCAAAAATGGGTCAAAACAGAAAAAATAATAAAACATTTTTTACATTCATCTTGGTTTATTTTTAATTTCTTATCAGTTTATATGTGTATCACGTTGGTACAGAAGTAACGTTACCAGCTTTGAAAATACTTTCTTTTTTTTTTTTTTTACTTTTGACATCATGACTCTATAATAATACATATGAAATCTGGATAAATTAAAATATCATATTTAAGCGTATTTTACGCACAGGCCTAGCCGGATGACCCCCCCTCCCTGCTCCGCTAGTTTAATTGTCAAATTAAATTACTGGAATGATTTTATTATTTTATACGAACATTTTAGCAATAGAACTATGTGAATAGTGCAAACACTACGGAAGCATAGTTTTTCTGTAAATTTATACTGTTGGTGTACACTAGTGTATATATATATATATATATATATATATATATATATATATATATATATATATATATACGCATTGTCTAATATTGAGAGAATCGCACTAGTTAAACGTCCATTCATCGAAGGTTTCTTTTTATTTCTTTCTCCAGAGTTTTCTCCCCTTATCGATGTCATCTTAAATGTATACAAAAACTGGCGTTTTGAGTGACAGCCGAGTCAGTGAATGACGCCAGACGATTTCTGACCTGGCATCCCACCCCTACTGTTAGTTCATCTCCTTCTACGCAGGGGTTTTAACTTTATCTTAATAAAATAAGTAAATAAATAGGCTACAAGATAAAATATGTCGTTCAGTCGAGGGAAGACTAGGAGGGCACAAACGTCATTTGTTTCCCCTGTCGTAATAACAATAACAACATGAAAACACTTTAAGTCTATTCAATGTTTAGCCGAAGTCGCCCGGTAACTTTGAACGGCGCTATCTCTGGTTTTAAAGGTTAAGGTTCGGGTTAAGGTCAGCTTTTTTGAAAGAGTATTAAGATGTTGAGAGTTTCGTTCCCACAGTTGTAATTCAAAACAAAAACAGGAGTTCCCGATATAATTCTGTGGGATATATGTATCTGTTTGTAGTAGTAGTAGTAGTAGTAGTAGTAGTAGTAGGAGGAGGAGGAGTAAATCAGCAATCCTGCAGATTTAACATGCCGACCAGAAATTCCAAAGGTACGTTCTTCGTGAACTTTATGCAAACGTCCGGCATAATTATTAGCATCCTCCTGTATACAGAGGACGTTCAATAAGTAATGCCCCTGGCCCACTTCTCATACGAGCAGAGCAACGAAACTTGACGCAGTTATCACTATTTCTCTACATAGGAACCACCGAGAGTTGCGCATTCCTCCCATCGTTCAATATAAATTTGAAGACCCTGATTCGATCTTCAAACACGTCGTGACTTCGCAAATCATGGCTGCATTATGTGAGAAACTTTTTTCTTTCGAAAACATCGTCATGATTGAGAACGGATAAAAGTCAAAGGAGGAAGAGTAGGAGGTGGAAGAGAATTCCATAGCCACGTTCTTGTTATTCTGATTTGGCGACATGTGCGTTGTGGATCAAGGCGTTTTCTTGCAGGAGGAGGATACTTTTCTGCCTCTTGATTTTGATAATCTGCAAAGATTAACACTTTCAACGTTGGACCTTTTGGCAACCAGATTTTCGCACCAAGACTGATTAAAATGCTTGCCGCATGTCAGAATACACGTTATGTATAAATTTCAAATGTTTAGACCCAAAATTGTAAAGAGTAGTTTACTTGACCCCAAAGGTTAAATCTTACTTTGACCTCTTGGCAGCTCAAATTTTCAGCCAAAAACCGATTAAAAAGCTTCAACTTATCTCTGAATACTCTTTAGGGAAATTTCCAATTTTTAGACCAGTAATTGGCTGAGTAATTTTGTAGAGACCACAGAGGTCAAATTTTTTAACTTTGACCCCAATTTTGACCTCTTAACATTTACTTTTTGGGGCTCAAATCTAATTAAAAAGTTTAATCCATGTGCAAGTAATATACATTTAAAATTTCAAGTGTTTAGACCCAAAATTGGCGGAGGAGTTTGGTAGAGTTTTAAAAGGTCAAATCGTCGAACTTTAACCCCCTCCATAGCCAAATTTCTGGCCGGAATGGATTAAAAAGATTTCCAAATCTCAATATACCTTATGTCAAATCTCGAGTCTCTAGACCGAAAATTGTCAGTTATTTGGTAGGGTAATGTACACACACATATGTTCACATATATATATATATATATATATATATATATATATATATATATATATATATATACGGAGAGAGAGAGGGGGGACTAGTATGGGTGCTCGGCGTTGCCAAGGTGTTTGGGTGTGTGTGTTGAGCAAAAAAATGTTGTAGTGGGAAGGCAGGCTCGAACCCGTACCGCGAAAGAGAAGAAGAACGTGGAAAACGTGACATTCTTGCTATAACGACCACTGACAAACCGGAAGTGACGTAGGTTTAAATTAAGGCTAGACAATCAAAAAGAGGGGATGACTTTAAAAAATACCGGCAAAAAAGCGACCCCCCACCCTCTGTAGAAAAGTGTCCAGTTGAGAGTGAAGAAATACATGTTTTTAGTCAATTTTTCGGTATTTGTCGTCTGAAGGGTCGGGCTTCAAAACAATACTGATCTTGTGAAAATCTGTCGCCTCTGTCGAAAGTTTCAGACAGACATGCAAGCATACATACATACATTTATATATTAGTAGCTAAAACTTTCGCCCCAAACATTAAAAAGTTTGCCTTATCTCTGAATACCCTTTATGTAAATTTTCAAATGTTTAGACCAGAAATTGTCTGAGTAATTTGGTAGAGATCGCAGAGGTCACCTTTTTTTTTACTTTGCCCCCTATTAATACCCCTTAACATTTATTGTTTTGGGCTCAAATTAAGTTAGTAAGTTACATACATGTCCAAGGAACATATATCTAAAAGTTCAAGTGTTAATACCCAAAACTGTCGGAGGGGTTGGTAGAGTTCTCAAAGGTCGAATCGTTAAACTTTGACCCCTTAATAGCAAAATTTCTGGCCGAAAAGAAGTTACAAAGATTTTGCCACATCTCAGTACCCTGTATATCAAATTTCGTGTCAGTAGACTAAAAATTGACAAAGTTATTCCGAAGTGAAATGTATACAGACACACAGACACACAGACAGACAGACACTTTCACTTTTGTCGATATACTAGCATTTAAGCCCGGGGTTCCCCGAGTGTTTGGAGGTGTATGTTGAGCAAAAAAAAAGGATCATTTTTTTTTTAATTTTGACCCCTATTATGAGTCTTTACAATTTAGTGTTTTGGACTCAAATTAAGTTATTAAGTTAGATCCATGTCCAAGGAAACTATATCTAAAATTTCAAGCGATTAGACCCAAAATTGTCAGAGGAGTTTGGTAGAGTTCTCAAATGTCAAATCGTTGAACTTTGAAATTCTCACATCCAAATTTCTGGCCAAACACCAATCACATAGATTTTCCCAAATCTCAGTATACAGTATATCAAATTTCGAGTCTGTAGACTTGAAATTGACTGAGTTATTGCGTAGGGAAATGTACCCAGACACACAGACAGACAGACACACACACAGACACACAGATACGTTTACATTTATATATATCCTAGCATTTCAGCCCGGCATTGCCCGGGTGTTTGGAGGTGTATGCTGAGAAAAAACAACAAAAAAAATTGTTTTAACTTTGACCCCTATTATGACCCCTTAAAATTTATTGTTTGCGACTCAAATTAGGTTATTAAGTTAGATCCATGTCCAAGGAACCTATATCTAAAACTTCAATGTTTAAGCCCCCAAACTGTCGGAGGAGGTCAAATCGTTGAACTTTGACCCCTTAACAGCCAAATTTCTGATTGAAAACCTATCCCAATGATTTTCCTTAATCTCAGTACCCTTTATATCAAATTTCGAGTCTGTAGACTGAAAATTAACAGAGTTATTGAGGAGGAAAATGTACACAGACAGACAGGCACACACACACACACACACCATCATCGGCGGTCACTCGTATCCGAGTAAGACTGTCCTCCGTTGTGGCTTCTGTGGGTCCTCAGGTGAGCATAGAGCCCAATCCTAGACCCAATTTGGCCAGATAAAGGTAGTGGTGGTGGGGTGGGGTTGGGTGTGTCTGGTTGATAATCTGTCCTTTCTGTGCTTGCGTTTATTCTCAGCAGCTTGATTTAGGTCACTGCTATAAAGCGCAGCACCTTAGTGGACAGCGCTCCTCCATGCCAACCTGCTCCCAGCCACGTCCTCCCATGTCTCAAGGTCCATGTGAAACTGCTTTAAATTTACTTTGATGTTGTCCTTATACCTCATCTTTTGGCCACCCTGGGCACGCTTTCCCTCAACAAGCTGAGAGTAGAAAATCTGTTTTGGGAGGCGGAGATCCGGCATTCGGACAACATGACCAGTCCATCTGAGCTAGCGTTGAGCAACAGTAACGGTGATAGTAGGAATGTCAGCCTCACTCAGGACGCTGGTGTTGGTGCGTCGGTCCTTCCAACTGATTCTGAGGATTTTTCGGGGGCATCTTTGGTGGTACGTCCCCAGGGTTTTTACGTGCCTCCCGTATGTGGTCCAGGTCTCCGATCCATAGAGAAGAGTGGGCAGCAAGACAGCTTTGTATACCATGATTTTGGTCTTTGCCAGAAGGTCACGGTTCTCAAATACTCTCTTCCTTAGCCTTGAGAAAGCCCCACTGGCATAGCTGAGACGGTGTTCTCCCTGGATCGCCACCTTGTCGTGGTGGAGAACCTTGTGTGTTCCGATGAACCTGGGAGCGATGCCGTCCGGAGCCTAGGCTCCTGGTAGGGCCACCCATGGCGGTAAGGTTGAAGGGGAGGTTCCAGACAAAGAGTGATCCAAAAGACCTCAACGGCTGATGCGGCGGATGATGACAATAATGACACAACGGCACTGAAGGCGGATGAAGGCTGCAACAGAGGAGGGTCTCCAGTCGTTGTGGTTCTCCATGCCATTGGAATCAGGCCCTCCTCTGCCAAGGGGCCGTGTGGTGGCTGCAGGTGCATCAGACTCCTCACGTTAAAAGACATCACGCGCAGGCGTCCTCCCGAAAGGGAACACATCCTACTCTACATCATGGATGGAAAAGTCTTGTGACAGTTTTAGTCATTAAGCTCCCGGACTGAGGCAGAGAGAGCTCTCCCTTAATTCCCGGATAGAAAAAGTCCTGTGGCGACCAGGAAGTGGTGACGGGAGCAGGACAGTGTAGTCTGGCAGCTCCTAGCTACAACCTGGCACATAGGCGATGGGTGCCAGATTCAGTCGCTAACCTCACGGACCGAGACAGAAAGAGTTTTTCGGCAGCTGCATCCATGACTGAACAGCTCTGTTTAGGATCCACTATGCTTACCCCAGTAGGGGAGGGGGTTAGAAAAGGTACCCCTAAAAATAGCCTGCCTAAAAAAAAAAACCCTGTCTGGACTACCGCATCCAGAGGGATCACCACCACGCGGTCGGAAAAAGAAAGAAAACCTACGCCTATATTTTGGAACCTGGAATGTGAGGACCCTCATGGACAACAAAACAAGTGATCGACCTGAAAGAAGAACTGCCATTATCTCAAGTAAGCTAAGGAGGTTCCAGATTGACATAGCTGCGCTCTCTGAAACCCGACCAGCTGACGACGAGTAGCTGAGGGAGGAGAAAAGCGGGTACACCTTCTTTTGGAAAAGAAGGCCTGCAGAAGAGCTACGTATCCATGGCGTGGGCTTTGCTATAAAGAACAGCGTCATCCGCCACCTCAATGAACCCCCTGTGAGCATCAACGAACGCCTAATGACCATGCGCCTGATGCTTGCGGGCAGCCAAATGGCCATTGTGATTAGTGCTTGACGCACATGATGAAATAAAGGAGACCTTTTATGTTGACCTTGACACCATTCTATCCGGGGCCCCCAAAGGGGACAAGATAATCCTACTTGGAGACTTCAATGCCAGAGTGGGACGAGACCATCAGCACTGGAGAGGAACGCTTGGAATAGAGGGGGTTGGGAACACTAACTCAAATGGTACACTCCTACTGACAAAGTGCTCAGAACATAACCTGATCATCACGAACACACTTTTCCGACAAAAAAACGCATTCAAAACATTATGGATGCACCCTCGAAGTAAAATCACCTCATTGACTATGTCATTGTTCGTGCCAAAGACCGCTGTGATGTGCTGAACACCAAGGCAATGACCAGTACAGACAATTGTTGGACCGACCACCGTCTTATTCGCTCCATCATGTCTATCCATTTAATGCGGAAGCAAAGGATGCAAAAAAAACAGAGCCGACCAAAGCTCAACATCGAGCAGCTAGGCGATATCACCTACCAACAACACCTCCAGGCGGCTCTTAGCGCGGACCTGCCCAAGCAGTATCCGCATGACGCTGAAGAGCACTGGGACAAGCTGTCCTCATGCCATCATGTATATCAAATTTCGAGTCTGTAGAGTAAAAATTGACAGAGTTAATGCGTAAGGAAATGTACACACACACACACAGACACACACACTTTCACTTTTATAGATATACTAGCATGGGTCCCCGGCGTTTCCCGGTTGTTTGGAGGTGTATGCTGAGCAAAAAAAGAAAAAAACATCAATTTTTTTTTAATTCGACCCCTATTATGACCCCTTAAAATTTATTGTTTTGGGTTCAAATCATCAAATCAAGTTATTAAGTTGGATCCATGTCCACGGAACCTTTATCTAAAATTTCAAGTGTTTAGACCCAAACTTGTTGGAGGAGTTTGGTAGAGTTCGCAAAGGTCAAATCGTTGAACTTTGACACCTTAAAAGCCAAATTTCTTACCGAAACCGATGACATGGATTTTCCTGAATCTCAGTACCATGTATATTAAATTTCGAGTCTGTAGACTTAAAATTGAAGAGTTATTGCGTAGGGAAATGCACACACACACACACACACGCACACATACACACATACTGTCACTTTTATAGATAGATAGATAGATAGATAGATAGATAGATTTCAGCCCGGCGTTGCCCGGGTGTTTGGGGGTGTCTGCTGAGCAAAAAGGAAAAAAAACGGTCAATTTTCTTTAACTTTGACCCCTATTATGACCCCTTGAAATTTATTGTTTGACGGTGGTCGTAACAGCAAAAACGTAAGGTTTTTTCCTGTTCTTTTCCTCTTTCGTGGTACGGGTTCGAGCCTGCTTTCCTATTACCACATTTTTTTTTTTTTTGCTCAACACACCTCCAAACACCAGGGCACTGCCGGGCTTAAATGCTAGTATATATATATATATATATATATATATATATATATATATATATATATATATATATATATAGTGTGTGTGTGTGTGTGTGTGTGTGTGTGTGTGTGTGTGTATGTGTGTGTGCGCGCGTTCTGGGGTATAAAAGAAAAGAAATAATTCTCCCAACAAATAATTTATTTCAAAACCCAAATAAAGAAAATGGTTAGCAAATACAGAAGAAACAATATGGCATAAGTATTATCTAAAAAAAATTCTCTCGATCCTTCAATACTTCTAAGTGTTTTGGGGAAATCATCTATAGCAGTACGCATAACATCTAAGGCTATTTTCTTCCCGCATTTGTTTAATTTTATCTTATAATCTTCAATTTTCTGTACGAGGCGGAGAGCAGTCTTAACTCTCTAGGATTGACCACAAATAATAATCAAGGGCGTAAAGATCAAGTGAAGAAGGTATTTTTCTTTGCTGATTAAAGACCGGCAGTTTTCTCTTCTCCACTGCTGTGTTAGACGAGCTGTTTGCCTCAGTGTAGCTTCAAGAATGTCCTCTGTACTATAGCATTCTTTGTTAATCTTCACTTCTTGAGGGAGAAAAATGGAGACCTCCCTTTCTCTGAAATGGCTGGCCATGTCATCACTGATGCTGATTTCTGCACTCTGAAAACTTTTCCGTCTTGATCAGGTATTGCATCACGACTTTTCGCAAGAACTCTATCATTTTGATGATTGTGGGACTGTTGAAGTGAGAAAACTTTTCATCCCTGAAAATAATGTTTTTGCGTGTTTTACGGTTTTCTAGCGTTATACTCAGGATTCGGTTCTGGGGTTCGGGAAGGAGTGAGTCACTCTCTCGACAACAGCACGTTTCTGCCGTCTTCTTTTCCAATCGACCACACCTGGCCTCTCGCCACCAATATCACACCGCACAATCCAAACGTAAGCAATACAAAATTCTTTTCAAGAGAAGATGTTTACGACTTTCTCTCTGCTGCCCCAGGGAATTTTTCCCTGCTTTTATATCCTCCTATATAGAAAAAAAAAGGAAAAGACAGGAAAAAAAATAGCTTCTCCCGTCACGCTCTGCCTTCCCAAGATGCCCTTCGCGTATACAAATGCGCTGGCCACCCTTTCCTTCTTCTTTCCCAAAGAGCGATACAGATACACCCGGTACGTTTCTTTTTTTTCTCCTTCTTTTCTAACCATATACCCCACAGGTTTTGATGAGTCGCGTTATAATTATGGGTGCAGAGAGAAGCTGCCGCTTTTCTAGCTTATAGGATGATATCTGTAAGTCACTTCGGCATATTCTTTGCATAGTCCTTGGTGACGTTTGTGCTTCCATTGCTATTTGTCTCATGGATTTTCTTGAATTTCGCCTGATTTTTCCCTCAAATTTTTTATGGTTTTATGTGTTCTTGAGGTGTGGAGACAGCCTCATTATTGGCTATCTTTGATCGATGAAGTTTACAAGTAACTACCAATCGTCCTTTTTATAAAGATTCTGTTTATTTTGAGGTTTTTCCTTAACTTGAATACTTCTGGTGGTCGCAGGCCCTTCTCATGCTGTTCTATGATGAATCTTCTCTTTAATACAACAGATATTTTTAAAAATCAGTATCTTCTGTTTCTGAAAAATAAGGAATCATATATTACATTATCATATAACGACAATAAAATAGTAAATTTTCTGTTAATATTATCATGAAAAATAGTATTAAAAATTATATATATATATATATATATATATATATATATATATATATATATATATATATATATATACTCTGGTCTTTTATTCAAAAGTAATAGACTAGTGAATTCAACGAGGTTGTTAGATAGTGCTCAATAAAAAGAGCTGATAATACTTGTTTATTGCTATATAAACATGTTTACATTCCGCTGCTACAAACAGCTATTTGTGTCAATCAAACAACAGATATCATCAAGCAGCGACTTGACTATTCAAATGTTCAATGAATAATGGATTTTTTTATTAGGTAGGAACTCTTTAAACGTTGGAGTTAAAAAAACTTAAAACACAGAACTTTAATTATGTAAAGAGGGAGGGGCAATCTAAAAAAAACTAATAAAAAAATATAATGGAGAGAGAATGATGAGGAGGAGAAAAAAGAAATAGAGAAAGAAAAAAAATATGGAAAAGAAAAAGAAAAAACCGATATAAAGGGTTATTATAAAGAAAACAAAGGCTAAAAGAGAAAAGAAAGAATGATGAAATATAGTTAAAGAGAGAAAGAGTGAAAGTAAGAATTAATAGGAAGGGAAGTTTAAAATGTTAAGAGAATAGAGAAAAAGAGAAAAAGATCTGCGTGTCAACTAATTTATAGACAATTATACATTACAATGACGAGACGTGTTATTACAACAACACAAACAAAAAACACAATCTTAGCGTTAAAAGCGTACATGTCAAAAGTGACAGCGAATGTAAGCAACCAACATATTTATCACATACGTCCACGAGTAATATTAACGCAGTTTAAACATAGTCTACAATTAATTAAGCCCTTTATACTAAATGATATAAGTTTAAAGTTTTCACGTTTTTTTTAAATAAATATATAAAAATAATGATAAAACAATATATTAAAATTATTTAATAAAAATAATAATAATAATAATAATAATAATAATAATAATAATAATAATAATAATAAAACAGAATAAAATTAAAATTTATTATCATTTTTATATAACATATTTAGCCATGAAAGGGGATTGAAGAAAGTAAATAAGACTAATAATTAGAAAGAATAATCTACTAATATTTATGTAGATAAAAAGAATTTCTTTAGATTGCCCCTCCCTCTTTACATAATTAAAGTTCTGTGTTTTAAGGTTTTTTTAACTCCAACCTTTAAAGAGTTCCTACCTAATAAAAAAAAATCCATTATTCATTGAACATTTGAATAGTCAAGTCGCTGCCTGATGATATCTGTTGTTTGATTGAAACAAATAGCTGTTTGTAGCAGCGGGATGTAAACATGTTTATATAACCATAAACAAGTATATATATATATATATATATATATATATATATATATATATATATATATATATATATATATATATATATAATGTGTGTATCGTAAGAAAACTTTCCATTTAAATTTTTGAGCAAGCCTGGTGAATTCTGTTTACATCGGATATATTTGTTCACTCATTTGTTAAATATTCTGTGAGATACATCATCATCATCATCGTCAGCAGCATCATCATCATCGTAGTCGTCGTAATTAGCAACAGTTTGAGTGTTGTAAACAAACTTTTCTTTTAAAATTTCGAGCCGTTTACAACGCAAGCCTGGTGAATTCTGTCTTTATAGGATATATTTGTTTATTATTTAAAGAAAAAACATGCGTGTGGCGGTTATCTGGTGACCATACTCATCGTGTCTGATTGGCAACCAAAGGAATGACACCCAATCAAAATCTTATATACTACATCAGCATGAATGAATGTCTATGAAATAGGTTACATTACATTTTCACTTCCAAATCCATAGTGCATCTGGCGGCTAGTGGTGGCTTCACCTCTGTGTCTGAAAGTATCTTTCGATAAGTCAGCGCTTTTGTGAAAATGACATCCAAGATGGATGTGTGGGGGGATTAGAAAATTATAAAGGTTAGTGATGCAATAGGAAATAAGTAGCTGATGAACGTAATATTATAAATAACTAGCAGGACCCGTACACCGGCGTTGCCCGGTTGACGAAACCCCTCCCCCCAGGTACAAAATCAAAGTACGGTTGTTGGTGGTGGTGGCCAACCCCAACCTCTGTATGTTAAGAACAGCTTTCAGAATAGACACCCCAACTTCCCCATATTAAAAACAGCTTTCGAAATAGAAAACACCAACCGCCTCATGTTAAGAACGGCTTTTGGAATAGACACCTCCAACCGTCGAAAAGCGCTTGTCTCTGCCAAATTTAGATGAGATTTTCGTAATCAGCATAGAAGTCGTCATGTTAAAGCAAAAGGTGGAGCCGATGTCAAAATTTACCCAGAAAAAAAGTTATTGTCTTCTGTATAGAGCGACGCCAATCGGTTAATATGTTTAATTTTGTTAGTTTTTAGCACGATTCTTTCCGTAGAGAACGATGCCATATTGTATAATTTCTAGAGCGTTCATTTACTTATTGTAGAGTGGATTCCGAAATATGCGACTAGTCAGCTAACAGTCAATCAAAATGGGCGGGATTTGAGAAAAGAGAATTTATTCTTCTTGAATACCGAAATGGAAAGATTATGTTAAGTGTATGTATGTAATAACCAGTTAATGGCGATGAAAGAACACAATATCGTAGGAAAATATATAATTTGACCCGGTCTCAACTGATAGCGGTGGGAGCACTAAATATTGAAAGAGAAAAACAAGAACTTCTTCCTCTGTAAATATGGCGATTGTGATGGTGCTCCTCATCGGATGTAATGTAGCATTTTATCATCACGAGTGAATGTCGCAGAAATGGTGGTCGTAAGTTACAGAAGATAGTGGCTTTTAGGGTAGATGTGTTGAATTTGCATGTGGCATCTGTTGTTGCAAATCTTTAGTATGTTGGTCCCGAGGAGAATTTTGCGATCAAAATATTATATATGGAGATAGTTTATGACTTATCATCACAGAGCACAGAAGAATATCAAGTTTTTTTTATAATTATTTGTTAAATTAGTTTTATGCTAAGTTTTTACTGATTTTGCGCGTTAATGCTGTTTCGTCTTTTGAATTTGTGTTCTCCAACTTTATGTTTGCCTGTTGACCTGCCTTTTAGAGTGACGAATTCTCTTCTCAACTGTTCGATGGTTTTCTGTTGTATTTTCCGTTTTACTGAGAATTATTTTTATGCCTTGTTTTATGATTAGCTAAATAATCACAAACTGTGTCACATTTTCCGCCTGATTATGATTTTTTAAGCAAAATATATGGGCTGAGTCTTGTTTAAAAATTAACACACGTTAGTATTAGTGAGAGATAGTTACATTTATCCGATACGACAAGTATATCTTCGTAACCTTTCTAATTTGCTAACAGAATTTGTTTGGAGTTTAATCCTTCGAACCTGGTAATTCCATTAAAATCAAAATACATAATTCGTAATTTCAACCTTTCAAAATTTGTGATTTGAAATATAATAAAAGTTAGATTGATTTTTTCATTCTGCTATCCATTCAAGATGAGTGTTCAGTTACACTCGCGTGATTTTTAAGCTTGCAAACTGTTATGCAACGAAGACGTTATTAGAAAGAACTTTCTTAAGGCGTTATCAACTAAATTTACAACAATAAAAACAAGGTAAGAAGCCAGGAACGCAATTAATAAAAAAGAGAATGTATTTCAAAAAGGAACAAAAGGAAAAGAGCAAACAGCCAGGCCACGTGAGAAGAAATACACAAACGTAGATAAAGTTATGTAAACACGAATATTATTTCTTTTAATGATTTTATAACACTCTCCTCTACTTGATTGTTGCCAGAAGTGTTTTATAAATCCAGCTGCTGGACCGGTTGGCGAGTACTGCTAAACTGACGAGGAAGTAGCTCGTCACCGAAAGAGCCAGAATACGTCTCCATTTTGGAGAAGGATGAATCTTCGAATTCTGGTTCACAATTTCATTTTCTGTTGAATTTGCACCAGGTGAAGGAATATTCGTAAAACTGGCAACAGCTGGAGTGATGGGATTTGCAGAACTTATGTGGCTAGAACGTTTTCAGCAAAACTAGGAGGTCGATCTGAGCGTGGAAAACGCACCAAATACCTCAGTGCTACTGAATCTGCTCAGTCATAGCGGTTGAATTCTCGACCTATTAACTCTTTGCATGACTTTCTAAAGATGTTTTACGTATTATTCGCTCTCTTCTATGCACCATCACTAATACCACTCCTCACGTTCTTTCACTAGTACTGCATGATCTTTTTAGCTTTGTAACCCCGTGAAAGTGTTATTAAAACGATTTGGTAGCCGGATCAAGTATTTCCCGGTCGTTGAAGTAGTGGAACTCCTCGAAACCAACGCTACACATGCGAAAATCCGACATCGTTATAGCCAGAAAGATTTACTAGTACTGAGACATTTGGCACGTTTTCTACATTCAGATCGGATTGAAGAGATCAATCACAAATTTTATATCCAAGTACGTTAATAGAACGACGTGAATACTTTTTTCCGGCTTATTTCGAAGTTGTATGTCGAAGCAGCCTTTAAGAAACACTCCAAGTTGACTTCATGCCCCTCCTGGGTTTTACCGGAAATAGTTATATCATCTAAATATGAAAAGGTTCCAGATTATTTGTTATCGGAGATAAAAGTATCCATAAAGCGTTGAAATACAGAAACCCCGTTTGTCACACCCATGGCTATTCATTTAAATTGATATAAACGATTTCCAGCTCGAAGGGCCGTATAGTGGCGATCTTCGAGGCAAATTTTAATTTGATATTACGTTTAGACAAGTCAATTATACTGAAGATATGATATGCCGACGACTTGCTTTATAAGATATTCGATTCGTGGAAAGGGGCATGCATCAAGCAAGAGTGAAACCGTTAATAGTTTGGCAGAAATCAACTACTAATATATTTTTAGGTGAAGAAATTACAACAATTTGAACACTCCACGAAGAATAACTTGGTTAAATTATCTCAAGCAGTCTCAGAGTTTCTTTTTCAATGAATCGAGTATTATCAGCACGACAATTTTGGGACTTAGTAACAATAGGTTTCTAATTAAGTTTCGAAATAATTTAACGGAAGCACTACTAATATTAGTTAAAGCGCAGATTTTTAGAATACCCTGAGACACATCATAAGAAATAATAATACTCTTTTGTAGTTTTACAATGTGGAGTAATTTTTTAGTAATAGTAGTAGCAATTACAGTATTGGCAGAATCAGTAAACACATTACGATACTATAGTCGCTAGAGTTTGCTAGCCTGAGTATCTGCTGAAAATACATGGACTTTGTCTAGTCAAAATTATCTTATCCATGTAAGAAAATAAGTATAACAAAATTTAGTTAGATAAACTGTCATGTAAGGAGACAACAACAGAAAGACCTTTTTCAAGGCTTTATTCAACTAAATTTACAGCAGTAAGAACTAAAAGGCAAGAGGCCAAGAACGCGTATAATGAAAAAGTGAACGTATTTAAATAGGAAAGAAAATATGAGAGGCAAACGGCTAGATCACGTGATAGGAAATATGCAAAAGAAGAGAAAGTCACGTGAACAAGAATATTAGCATATTTTCTTGAAATTATAACAATAATTTAGTCATCTGCATTAGTTTAAAACAGTTGTGTTAATAATTGAGAAGACATATTAAATTTAATCAATAAATATTTAATTGAAAATTTGAAGTTCATGAAATCTTTTTAACAATCAAATCACCAGTAAGTTTATTGAATGTCCTGCAGGATTTGCGTTTCTTTGAGCATTGCTGATAGTAAAGCTATTGTAGAGCCAATTAATTTATGATGTTCCTCAATATGGCGAGTTATTATTAAACCAAGCCTGTTAAAAGAAGTCTTGCGTGGTGGGCTCAATCTCTTTACTCGCCTCTGCTGCAATGAATTGCAATGCACGTCTGTCGAGAAGACCGTCGTATATTTTTCGTTTGTGGGCATTCGTTGACACTGCTACATATTTTTAAATATAAAAAACATAGATTTAAAAAAAAAAATTTTTAGTTTGTTTCACAAATACAAAACATTACATTTTTAATTAAAGCATTCGTTTAATAAAATTTACAAGTATTATTTCCTCTCCAAAAAGGTATGCGTTGACTATCAATTTCTTTTGATTAATTATTCCATAATTACTTTAATTTAATTAATCCATCAATGTTACCCTATCATGTCACACCGATCTCGTACTAGCAAGTTTTCTTTTGTTCAATATTTTGCTTCTAGAATACTTTGATCACTACAAGAAAATTGTTATGCGAAAAATACGACAAAAATTATGGACAAATAAGTGAATCTAAATTATACTCCCATAAATTAGAGTTTTTTTGTGTGTATTGATATTAATATTAAATATTTTTTTTTCTATTTATTTTTCTATTTATTTAAAAATAAAATATAACTTTGTTATATATGGGTCGTGGAATTGCATTCATCTGCAAAAGATCTAGCTAATCTGCATATTCTTTTAAACATTCATTTTAATATTAGTTTTTTCGGTTTTCTTATAAGATCATCATCTTTAGTTAACTACTACGTGTAATTATATTCATGCATATATTCTACATAATTTATATTTGCGTAATATTTGCATAAAAAAGTTAGAGTAAACACAAACCTATTTCCATATATATTTATGTATGTGTATATATATTTGTTTAAAAAAGTTGACCCACCAAACTCCTGTCCGTTTTTGATCTACAGTCATGAAACTTTATATGTAGAGTATTTAAACCCATGCGAAACGTTATATTTTGATTTTACCGGAAAAAATCGGTGTAAACGTGTGAAAATTAAATAAAATGGAATTTGCCAGGTGAAGGCTGAACCACAGAATTACGAATATGCATGCGTAACATAATAGCTATTGATTCATGTTTTAATTTTTCGCCTTGCAACAAACATGTCTTCATAGCTAAGGCATTAATGTCAAAGGAAAAGTAAATTGTAAGCTAACCTGTTTGGTTTCTATTCTCTGTGGTGGCTTACAAGTTTTATGAAAGGCTTTTTAAATTATTACTATATATTGCGTCCAATATAATATAATAATAAATACGAAATCTGAATTTATCAAAATATGAAGCGTATTTTTAGACCGGGCAATACTGGACAGCGTGCTAGTGATTATCAAAATAAGGTATTAGTAGAGAGTATGGTTTCCAGACACCAAACTCATTTTTATTTTTTCCATAATTAATTGAACGTAGTCAATGATAATACACCAGCAAATTCCTCATTGTGTCACATTTCTGTCCCGATTTAATTTTATATAACATTCTCCTTATTCTGTCAAGCTAAAATATTCCTACTATTTTATTTTAATTGTCCAACTTAAATCTGAAATAGTATTTTCATTTGTCTGTTATGCTTAAGTCGGAAGTTAAATTTCTGTTAGTCAGACATGTTTGAAAATAGAATTTTCTTTAGTCTGCTTTGCTAAAGTATAAAATAAATTTTGTTGTCATTCATCCTTAAGTTAGAAATTTGAATTTTCAGCACTAAACGCACATGTTAAATCGGCGCATCTTAAGAATGCCTTCTCTTGTTCGCTTCATTCAAAAGTGCGCTGTGTCTTGAGAATCGTTAGTCTATGTCAAGGCTAAAGTTCGATACCTATCTATAAAGAAAGTTTCTTATCGCGGGCACAATTTCTCGAATGCTGACTGTCCTTATCGTTTGGGTGTGGAACATAAAAAGCCGTTCTCTCTTCAAAGACGTAACGGGCATTGTGCTCTCACAGCAAAGGTCGCGTAGATTTGTGCTTTTTAGGTGGATGGATGGTTGGGTGATGGGTGAATATGACTGTATTGATAGATAAGTCATGTCAAGGAAAGGGAATAATGGAATAAAAAATACGTCTTGTGCTAAGATCCTTCTGAAATCACACACGGGAAACAAAAAATATGGAAATACTTTAAACATTCTGGATTGCACACCAGGAAAGCGTGTATATATATATATATATATATATATATATATATATATATATATATATATATATATATATACACTATACTATAATATACTATATATATTCTATACTATATATATACTATATTATACTATACTAGATATATATATATATAGTATACTATATATATACTATACTATATATATACTATATATATATACTATACTATACTATACTATATCTATACATATATATACTATATATATATATATATACTATAATATATATATATAGTATAGTATACTAGCATGGAGATCCGACGTTGCCCGAGATTGATTGAATGGTTATCAATGAATATTTCACACTCGCTAAACTAACACGAGAAACACTCTTCTAGCTGAAAACACTATCAATAACTTCCCCCACTCTTTACCTGTGCCTAAACCTAAACGTAGATTCCATGAACAAAGCTTCTTTCTTAGAAGTGCATGCATGTGGAACTCTCTTCCGTTGGTCTGCTTTAATATGGTCGTCTTCAACTCCAACGTAAACAAGTTCCTGGTGAGCCGTTCCCCTTAAGTAATCCAATTTACTAAATTTCCACTAGCAATTACTACGACATTGTCCCATTTACCACCGTACAATTATTAACCCTTATCCTCGAGTGGCCTCTGGCCTTGATTAGTGGTGACTCCTTGGGAAAAAAAACAAAATGCACTCCCATATTTTTATTCATCGAAATCGATGAAATCGCCCATATCGATTAATTGCCTGTTCTAGCTGGGGACCCATCAAGGTTCACCTGGAAAAAGCTTCCGCGGCGACTAAATCCACTATACATTGTACTCTGCATTGCACTGTAGAGAATCTACTGCTAAATTTAGTATCTCATCTATTATACATAATGGCGTAAATTAAAGTTTAAAATGCAAAAGTCAAGTATCAAGCTTCGATTATGCTCTCCACAGAAACATTGATTTCGAACACGCCCATGTCATATCAAAACTTGTCTAAGAACACTGCCAGATAAATAATTTACTTTCGTATGAAATTTCATGCTTTCGTATCCATAGGGGACGAACTCACACACACAGATACCTACTTTAAATTCCTTTTATATAATAGTAGATAGATAAGTAGATATATAGATAGATGTGTGTATATGTGTGAGAGTGCGTATGTGTGTATGCATGTGTATGTGTGTGTGCGTCTGTGTGCGTGTGCATGTCACACTTTGACTTGTTGGCTCACACATGGCGCTTTGTTGGAATTGTTTGAATCTGGAAAAGTGAGTTTTCAAATCAGTTAAATTTTTAAATATAAAAAGACTAAATCCAAAATGACTGTCCTTTTTGCTCTCTCTCTCTCTCTCTCTCTCTCTCTCTCTCTCTCTCTCTCTCTCTCTTTCTCTCTCTCTCTCTCAAAATTAATGAATATTTTATTTCGTTAAATTATATAGGGAAAACTCTTGGGGAAACAAACACTAATTAACATAGCCTAATATCATAATAGATAAAGTAAAGTACTATTTTTTGTTTTTATAAATACGCAATATTTGTTTTTACAAAATATGTACATATGTATTTAACGGTTTCATATATACGCACTTATATTATCAGATAATATATTATGTAGATACTTTTCCTTGTATAGTGCTATTTTAAATTTACTTTCTCAATATAACCCCATGATCACCATTCAATCCCGGGCAACGTCGGGTCTCCATATATATATATATATATATATATATATATATATATATATATATATATATATATATATATATATATGCGTGTGTGGGGGGTGTAATAATTACATTACATTATCTTAATCGATCAATCACAATTATTTCACTAATCTTCGAGTTTTGAGTGACGCCAGGGGTCATCGAAGACAAGTGTATGAAAAGTTTTAGAAATAATTTAAAACTACATAATAATTACGTTACCGAATTGTGAAATTAAGATTCGGAATTTTTTAGTTTGATTTCAAAAGCAACGAATAGCGTACGTATAGTAAGGGTTAACATTACGACTTAAATTATGTAGTGGATAATTTCATCCTTTTGGATTTTAAATGGAATCTCTCTCTCTCTCTCTCTCTCTCTCTCTCTCTCTCTCTCTCTCTCTCTCTCTCTCTCTCTCTCTCTGAACTGGATGAATTATTATTCAAGAAAGCAGACAAAATCAATTCCGATAAATATTAAATCGTCTTACCAGTACGTCCACTTTCATTCCTAAGTTGAACACTCAAATTATTCCTGGGTTCTAGACGGTTTCCTCTATATACCACATTAAGTAAGTGCGTGTGGTATGCGAATTCACTTAAACATTACAGAAGCTTCTTGCAATGCAAACGACAAGACTTCAACATACTTTATCAAATGAACTCTTGTACAAAGCAAAAGACGCGTTTTTTGACACAACAAATCATTAAATGTAAACTTCAGTAATGATTCCTGAAATACTCCCCAACTCCTCTTTGTCGTGATACAGGCGGTGGCAATGTGGTAGAGCTATACCATCAGTAACTCTGTTCCTTAGCAGAGCCTTCTCTGTGATATTAACTAATAAGGCTTTATTGAAAATCTAGGGAAAGTTGACATCAGGGCTTGTCGTCCTCTAGTCATATTTGTGACAAAGATGCACTAGTTGTGGAACCGCACATCAAGTGAGTTTTAAAAAAAGGGTTGCCATTCCTTTGTGTGTTTTGGACCAAACCTTACCTGAATGTGCATGCAACCGCTGAGTCTTGTTACTTTTGTTGTCGGGGTGGTAATCTGCAATTACATTACTTCGGGAAACACCATATAATCCTTCTATTAAATAATATTATTTTAATTATACATCATTTTAAATTAAACCAAATATATTCTGAGGAATGACTCGTCGACTGAAAATATATATTCTCCGGGATCAATGTTAACCATGCATTTCGATCTGCATGAACATAACATAGACGGTATTAGAAACTGACTTTGATGTATACGTAAAAGCAATTCATAGAAGGCACTACAATGCAGAGATGTAAAGGATATATACAAACTAAAGCAAATTAAGACATGTATGGTAAAATGAGTTATGTAGATCCACCTATTATTAATACAATATATCTATGTATCTGTTTTGAGGTCACCATATGCTTGTTTGAACTAAAGCTGAACACATCTGACGAAAGAAAATTTTCCTGAAATATTATAGTATACGGAACTTCTATCAGACTAGTGTGACTCAAGTAAGAATAAAATATATGTGTACAAAAGTACATAAAACTTATACATATATGTTGTATTAATAAAAAGTGAATTTTTATGACTCATTTCACCGTTATCTATAATATAAATCGCACCTGTCTGTTTAAATGTATGCATGCATGTATGCATGTATGCATGTATGTATGTATGTATGTATGTATGTATGTATGTGTGCGTGTCTTGCAAAATCTTTCGACATAGGTGACGGATTTTCAGGAGATCGATATCGTTTTGAAGCACGATACTTAGGACGACAAATATCGAAAAATGTGTCCAAAAAATTAATTCCTTCTCCCTTCACCCTCAATTGGGCACTTTTCTACAGGGAAGGGTCGCTTTTTTCGCCGATATTTTCGAAAGTCATCGCCTCTTTTCGATTGTCTAGCCTTAACTTAAACCTACGTCACTTTCGGTTTGGTGATGGGCGCTATAGCTAACGTGTCACTTTTTTCACTTTATTTCCTCCTTTGCGATACGGGTTCGAGCCTGCTGCTACTAGCACTTTTTTTTTATTTGCACTCGCATTTTTTCTTTTTTTTTTTTTTTTTTTGCTCAACCAACACCCTTACACACACCTCCACTTTTCCGCCTTCGCGTCACGAGTTCGAGCCTGCCTTCCAACTACACTTTTTTTACTCACCACACACCTACGAACACTCGGGCGATGCCGGGCACCCAGTCTAGTCTATAATATAAATTTCCCCTGTCTGTTTAAATGTATGTATGTGTGTCTCGCGACGGATTTTCATGAGATCGGTATCATTTTGAAGCTCGATACTTCGAACGAAAAATATCAGAAAATTGGCTAAAAACATTAATTCCTTCACCCTCAACTGGGTACTTTTCTACAGGGATGGTCGGTTTTATCACGTACATTGTTTGCAAGTCATTCAACCTTCGCTTCCATGACATCGCATAAAAGGCATCATTTCGACCGCCCGTGACGTCACAACCACAGTAAGCACATCGGTAAGACCTTTTTTTGTTTTGTTTTTGTTGGGTTTTTTTTTTCACTTTTTTTTCTCTGGCGCGTTACGTGTTCGGGCCTGCTTACCACTCCTTTGTTTGCGCTTACAATTTTTTTTTTTCTCAACCAACACCCTTACATACACCTCCACTTTCTTTTCCGCCTTCGCGTAACGGGTTCGAGACTGCTTGCCTGCCGGCTACAACTTTTTTTTTTTTTTTTTTTTGCTCAACACACACCTCCAAATACCCGGGCAATGCCGGGCACTCAGGCTAGTATTCCTTAATTTGCTTCAGTTTGTATCTATCCGTTACACATCAGCATTGGATTGCCTTAAAAAATCACGTTTATATACACTTAACAATGTTTAAAGCAAATACATTAATCTCTAATGCATGTCTCTTAATATATCTGTGAACAAGAAATTAAATGCAACTGTAGATTATATGTACACATGGTTAAATCTAATTGTTTGTTACTCTTTTTAAATTACGTGTATCGTTTATTTGTCTCGATCCTACCTTTAGTTAGGCTTCTAAATGCGTGTATAAATATTTTCTTTTCTTTTCGGGGATCTTTGACATCCGTTAATCAATAATTAAATTAATTATTGCAGTAGTTAACTCTTGCGTGCGTGTGTAATAGAAACGGGTACATTAATTCTAAACGCGTATTTTATTTAAAACATGGACATTTTCCCAAATTATCTGTATGCATTTCAAACCTTCAACGGACTAGAAATTATTTGAGTGACGAAAACGGTTGAAAAGAAGTGTACTTACATGTAGTATATCTGTGTTTGGATTAAGTCCGTTAGTGTCTATGCGTAATTTGTGAATAGATTTAGTTTAATTTGTGTGGATCTAGAATGAGTTTTATGTTGGTTGTGTTGTGTTTAGTAAATTGCAATGCGGTACAATAGATGAATGAGCTGAGTTTCCTTCAGTCACATTTTTATGAGTGATTATTTTCGAGTAGAAATACGTACCTGTATCTCCCTCTTATTGTGAATGGAACAAAATGTAGTATTTGTAAGATGAAAATAGTCATTTGATATTTACATGAATAGTATAGAGTGCTTCAGGACTCCGTGACCAGATGTTTAAAGGCTTGGAAACTATGTTTGTTGCATGTATAGTTACCTCGTGTTAAACTAAATTGCATAAGAACAGTTGTTCGATGGACATGCTCAAGTTCATTCAGTCTTTGACAAACTATGGATTCCCACGAAGTGGCGCCTGCGCGTGAAATTTTTGTGATAGGAGGAGTGCAATCTCCAACCACACCTCTCCTTAGTGGACATTGTTAAATACGAGTGGCAAGTGAAGTGCGTGTACTGGACGACTGGAAACAAATACCGAGATAAGCGGAGAGCACATATAGCGCGTAGAATCCCCAATTGGTCACTCATCTAGTACTAACCAGGCTCAAAGTTGCTTAACTTTGGTGATCTAACGAGAACCGATGTGTCAAAGCGATTATGCCGTATATATTGACATGCTACAAACGTAACAATTAGATTAAGTACGTAGTCCTATTAAAGAGACATACTTGTCGAATGTGAACCCAAAGCAAGGTATTTCTAAACAGGAAAGTGAAAGGAAAGCTCTGTATATGAGCGGGTGGTGAGTAAGAAATATTATCATTGACTGATGCTAACAGACACGACTCTATAAGAACGGCCGTAGTTTGTGTGCGTAGCTAAGAGCTTTCAAAGAAGCGACCTAACGCATCCAGTCAGGTCGGCGTACTGTTTTGGCCAATATAATGCAGAACTCGAAATCGGCAGCGAGGACAGTTCGTCTCTGAAGAGCATTCTTGATAAATCTAGAAAAAATTAAACATAATTTTCACAAATAACATCCACGCATTTTCATAGTTGTGCTTTTGTAACTATTTTTGTTATTATTTTGTTGTATTAAAATGGCAACCTTCTGTCTCAGAGGACAATGGATTCATGACACAATTTGATGCACTACATCGTCTGCTGTGGATATTAAGTCTTAACTATTAAGTTAAGTTGCTTCTCTGAATGCAGGCATAGGTATATGATAAGAGCACCTATGTTTGCCCAGTTACCAGGGTTCCACTCTAGCCGTAGCAGACAAAGTCCGACGGAAAGGCAAGCCAATATGGTCGAAGCCAGGAGTTTCCAAAAAGGTGTTGAAATGTTTCACCATCCGCCGATCGGGATTCCAAATCGGATGTATTCCCTGAGCCTTTGCCTTTCCCAAAGTATCCACAAAGCAGCGGAACTATTTTCCCTGTAATTTTTTGCCACTAATTTGTTAGCTGTAACGTTATGATCAGAGAATTCTAACGACAAAAAACAAATTGCAGATTCTCGTCTCGTTAACGAAAACAGCGTTGCAACAAATCACTGTAATGTTGCTAATTGTTTGTGGTTATAGTAGTAGTGTTGTAACTTTGTCTTTGTATTTCCGTACAATTCTGTAATAGTTGTTGCAAGTATCTTGTTCAATTACATGCAATTTTTTGTTGCTTGCTTTACTGCATCAGCTGCAAAATTACATAAGTCTTATATAAACTCCTCCTCGTCTACCAATACTTTACTATGTATTTCGCTACGCTGTCACTCTGAACTTTCTGTTTGTGACGTCATATACTGAAATGTTGGCTCCAATTTTACTCTGACATGTCTAGTTAAATGTTCTGCTTTTCCACTTAATCTAAGATTTAAGTGGAAGATTTCATTTCTAACATAATTTAACTCTCCAAGTATTGCTACAGATCCTTTGAAAAAGCGTAACCGCGACAAACTAAAGAGATTTGCAGATTTTATATAGCTTAAGAATAGTTCAGCCAAACTAACCTAACTTTTAAGCAAATAACAAAGATTATTTTCACGCTGAACTTGCCAGTTTTCACAATGAATAACCGTCTAGATTTCCAAATATTATAATTTATTGAAAACAACATGAGCGTGACCGACCGACCGACCGACTGATTGACCAACTAATGAAGTCATCTTGTAAGACGCATCTTATGAATAAAATAGTATATTTTCAATGGCCGAATACGTCGACAGTAAGAAATGTTGATGGCGTCAAAAATGCGTCTAAAACTTAATTATGTCGCTATACGTGCTATTATGAAGCGTGAGTTGTCCAAAGATATTTCTTACAGAAAATTAAAGATCTACATAAAAAAAGAATGCGACAAATTATGCTTTGTACATTTCAGCATCATATATATATATATATATATATATATATATATATATATATATATACACACACACACATACATATATATATATATATACTAGGGAGACCCGGCGTTGCCCGGGATTGAATGAGGATCCATGACTGCTCCAAACTTTCATTACTTTTATTGTCATCGAAATTGACAAGATTGATTGCCTACTCTAGTCGGGAACGCACCGCGATGCGCCGGAAATAAACTTTACATGCCTTCCCGCAGTGATTTAGTCCAAAATACATTGTATTCCACATTGCATTGTAGAGAATTTAATATTGATTTTATAAAATTATTAAAGTTTAAAATGCAAAAGTCAAGTATTTTGCTTTAATTGTGCTCTAAAGAGAAACATTCATTCATAAGACTCTGATTTTCCTTTCATTAAAAGATTGACCTCGCGTAAAACCGGAAGTTTATTGTCGCCTGACGATGGCTTTTTAGACTGAAACAGTAGTTTTATTTTCGCGGCTTATGGTAATTTTGTTCATCTAAATTGAAAAATACATATAAAACGGTTGCCTGTTGCACTAAATGGCTGTGGTACTAAATGGTTGCAACTAAATGGCTGTTGCACTAAATGGCTGTGGTACAGAGTGACACTTAATCTGTGGATGACTACTTATGCCCCTCACCTTCGTGGGTTGAGCACTGTGGTAAGTTTAATTATGCCAACAACCAACAGAAATAACAGCTGTTCGAAAAACAAATGGAGAATAAAAGTACTCTATGCTTCATCTCGCCGATTGGCAACAAAATAATCTAGCCACACTGAAAATCTGTGATACATTGAAACAATATATAGTGGATAAGACCCTTATACACACACGCGTGCGGGCATATATGTGTGTGTGTGTATGTGTGGGTGTGTGTATGTGTGTATGTGTGTGTGTGTATGTGTGTATGTGTGTGTGTGTGCTCATGTTGATACCATAAATCGGAATTGGGAATCGAAAAAACTGAAACATTTGGGTGTATCAGAACCGGTAACGAAAAAATAGCTTAATTTCCTATTCGAAAAATGATTCTTTCAATATATATATATATATATATATATATATATATATATATATATATATATATATATATATAATCGGCATTAAAAAAAAATTTTAATTCTCGAAAATATATAAAACGTGTTCCGAAGAAAACTATACTGGCAAATGGCTTTTAAAAACTAATTTTATTTCCACTCATCAGATGTTTTAATAAGCTTAAAACCGAATGAATGCAACCATATTCTTTTATGTAAACATTTGTTTTATATAAATGAAAAATCTTGACGAAAGGATAATTTAAATTTGATAAGAACATCTGGAGATAAGCAGACACCTAGACAATGAATTTTACAGAATTTACAACAAAAAAAAACTTGTTATCGGCAATTTTTTTATCCCTTATCCGATAGCGGCAACTCCCCTCTAAACACCAACCCCTTTCTCACCTAACATGGTAGAGTCAGAGTTTTTGAACTGCTAGAGCTCTGGTTAATATCTAGAAGAATTCGACAGCAGGATCATTTATCATTTAGTTGTTGTTGTCTCTTTCTGCGCATGTGGCAAGTAAGTCAGGCGCGAAATCGAAAATCAATGAGCTGACGTTGACAACGTTACTTGTGCGCCATTTCTGTTGAGTGTTCTGGGTCAAGCGTTCACACACTTCGCATGCCACCACTGATCCTTGTTGTTATAGGTGTCGGGGTAAAATCTTGCAATCCAGAAATTTATTGAATAGCTGCGACCAACAAAGAGAACTTTATGCAGACCAGACAACTTTGAGATGTGTAATAGTTCAACTCGTTGAACATCAACAACAAAATAATAACAGCAGCAGATATCGTACGTAAATATTTGCTAAAACAGAGCTGATTGGCAACAAGTCTCATGTTAAAGTTATCCAAGACAGAAAAACTAATCATTTGGATTTTGATTATTAAAAGGACGCAGGAATGGTAAAACAGCAGTTTAGTTACCTGAACAAAATGTAATGAAAAAGTGTATACATGCGATCAATATTGTTTTATTTTGGTGTTTTGTGTTTAAGATTACCATCTTCAGTTAAAATTTATATTGTACTAAACTTGAAATATGCATATGCTGAAATAATCACTAATTTTGTTTGTATGAAAAACGCTATCGTTTTTTAATGGTCACTTTAGCATATGCACATATTAAGATTTTAACTTAAAATGGTTACCCACTTACTAATATAAAAAACTGATAAAACAATATTAATCACATGTAAATAGTTTTTCGTCGGATTATGTTCAGGCTACTAAACAGCGATTTTATCCCAGGGATTCAATGAAAATAATGATAACTCTGATAGTATATTAATCTTAAATAGTATATTAACCAGTATTGCGAATATACAGATAATAAAAGTATAGTTTCGACTTCAGACCGACAAATATCAAAGCTCCGCCTATAATATAAATCTCACCTGTCAGTTTAAATGTTGTATGTATGTATGTATGTTTATATGTTTGCCTAAAACTTTCGATAGAGGCGACAGATCAGTATCGTTTTTAAGCTCGTCCCTTCGGACGACAAATATCTAAAAAAATTGGCTAAAAACATTCATTCCTTCACCCTCAACTGTGCACTTTTCTACAGAGAGGGGCGCTTTTTTCGCCGATATTTTCGAAAGTCATCCCCTCTTTTCGATTGACTAGCCTTAATATAAACCTTCGCCACTTTCGGTTTGGCAATGGACGCAACAGCAAAGACGTCACTTTTTACGTTCTTTTCCTCCTTCGCGGTACGGGTTCGAGTCTGCCTGCCTACTACCACTTTTTTCTTTTTCTTTTTTTTTGCTCAACACACACCTCCAAACACCCAGGCAACGCCGGGTACCCAGGCTAGTTATTAATAAAATAGAATAGTTTTGTCTTCATTCAGGTGGGTACCAAATCTCCATTATTAATAAAAGCAATATAATAGTTTCGGATACATAAAAACAAGTATTAAACTTTCATTAGTAATAGAAGTAATAAAATAGTTTCGTCTTCATACAGGCAGGCACCAAA
This sequence comes from Euprymna scolopes, assembly GCF_053919585.1. Classification (NCBI taxonomy): domain Eukaryota; kingdom Metazoa; phylum Mollusca; class Cephalopoda; order Sepiida; family Sepiolidae; genus Euprymna; species Euprymna scolopes. Next base: position 133,383,644 of record NC_136483.1, on the reverse strand, counting down.
TCGCCATTAATACTAGAAGTAATAGAATGTTTTCGGCTTCGTGAAAACAAGTATTAAATCTTATTTATGGATAGAAGAAATAAAATAGTTTCGTTTTCATAGAGACAGGTACCAAATCCCTATTATTAATAGAGGTGATAAAATAATAATGATTTCAACTTTATACAGGCAGGTACCAAATCTCTTTTAGCAATAGTAGTAATAGAATAGTTTGGACTTCAAACAGACAAATACCAAATCTCTATTATTTATAGATTTTATCGTTTATAAAATTTTACATTGTTTTTTTTATATTATATATATTTTCGAATTTTAATTCTATTTTTATCAGGTTATTCCCTCCTTCTTATTTAACTGATAAGATTATCATACTTTCTTCTCAAAAGCGGAAACGGGCGAGTATTCTCTTATTTTAGAAATATCAGTTTGGTAATCAACGATGATGATATCCGACCGTCTATGATCTTGTCAGTGTCTCAAGTAAAATCCTACAATATCGTAGCATTTTCATTTATAAGAATGTTGACAGGCTTATAGGGGTAGCACCTCCCGTCTACACTCGACTGGGCTTCAATCTACCCCCCCCACTGTAAAACATTTACGGCAATCATTCGTTTAGCTACAATCACTGCTAACAATTTCCCTTATTCTCTATTTGTACCTAAAAAATAAACGAAAATTCCTTGAACACACAATACCGTGGGGGTTGCTTCCCAGCTGACTATAACATGGCTGTGTTCAACAACAACAACAATTCCAGCTGTCCTGGTAAATAATCAATTTCTACCAAATTTCCACCATTACCGATCATCAAGGTCTTCACTTATTAATCCTTATTTTCGAGTGGCTTCTCGGCCTTGATAAGCGGTGACTCGCTAGTAAGAACACAAATACTAAAGGCATATTTCATAAACAGTGGAAGCACCAGTAAACTTAATCAAAATAATTAAAGTACGGTTGTTGTTGTTGTTGTTGTTGTTGTTGTTGTAGTCCAACAATTGTAGCAAGAACGGCAATCGAAAATTGACACCCCCAACTTACCTATATTAAGAACAGCTTTCGTAATAGAAATCCCATTTTCTGAGTGTGGATGTAGTTGGCAAGAAATTAAACCGTATGAATGAAGGTATGTAATAATAAAAATAAACTATTTAGTTTTGTAAACTATTTGGTTAAAAAATAAAAAAACAAAAATTCAATAATAATTATAATAGATCTGCACAAATAGTTTTAAACTTCAATGGTATTTTGCATTATGACGTATTTGTGTGGCAGAATGAAGATGGAAATATTTAATAATAGATAATTTCTGCGAGTTATCTGGAAAGAAAAAATTCATAAAAAGTAAGTAAACCCCTATAAAGAAATGCAAATAGCAGATCTTACCGGTCCGAGCGTAAAAAAGATAAAAAAAGAAAAGAAAAAGGAAAAGAAAATGAATAAAAGAAATTACCTGCATTAGCGAGGCGTGAACGTATGACGCCAGAAAGAAAATGAGATGTAGGAAAAATAAAGAAACCTCTTAATCGATTGGGTCATAGTGAAAGCCCGACAGTTAGGTGTATGAGATAAAAGTATTTCTATCTAATCGCGTGAATGCCATGAAGTCAAATTTCTCTCTCTCTCTCTCTCTCTCTCTCTCTCTCTCTCTCTCTCTCTCTCTCCTTCCTTCCTTCCTTCCTGATTATCGTTTATTATGAATTTTATGTAATCCTATATCCAGCAGAAATGAATAAATCGGGTGATTCACAAGTAAACAGTTGAATAATATAAGTTAAAAGTTTAAACTAAAATATAATTTCTTTTATTTTAAAAATAAAATTTTGTCACAAAGAAACAGAAATCAGATCTTTTCTTTGTTATTTCAGATTTTGAACGTTCGGTTCCAAATACAAGTATCAAATAAATAAATCCGTGCCTTTTCGTGTTCGTGTTATCAAGAACCATTTTTTTTTTCATTTTGTGTGCTCGCCTTTTGACTATTGTAACTCGTTACTGGATTTTAACTAAGCAATATCTAATCTAAGTTGAAACACGATTTAACGATTTAACAAGTACATTTAACTATAAATTGTGACGATAACAAACACAAGTATGAAATTAAAATGTAGAATGCCAAACTTGTCTTCAATGTTTCCTTAGAAAAAGGTAAAGAAAAAATAACACTGGGAAAAACCTTATAATTTAAAGTATAAAAAGTGTCAAGGTGTTATTTTGAATTGTTTTAATCCGTTTCGAGGATTCCAGGAAAAATAAGGATGGGGATGAAATCATGGATATAAAAAACTATATCCTAAAAGTTATGATATAATAAAATAAAACTAGTACAGATAAGAATCTGTTAATTCTTTATTTATAGAAAAATATAATATCCGTGATTCGAGAATTTTTTTTGGTTTGTTTATTTGTGAGGAGTTCTGTTTTTTTTTGTTTTTTTTTTTTTTTGTAAATGTTTTCTAATTGTCGCTTGTTATGGATTAAAACGAAATAATTTAAATTTTAAACGAAATAATTTAAATTTTAAACGAAATAATTTAAATGTTAAACGAAATAATTTAAATTTTAAACGAAATAATTTAAATGTTAAACGAAAAAAGTAAATTTGGTATACCTTTTTTGTGTTTTTTCACATAAGTTTAACTCGTTGTTCACATTTGAAATGTCAAATTTTATAGGTTTTCAGGTATACATACAACGAATAAATACCCCAACCTCTCCATATTAAGAACGGCTTTCAGAATAGACACCTCAACCTACCTATGTTAAGAATGGCTTTCTAAGTAGACACCTCCCTCTTGTCAGCATACTCTAGTTGGGCGTAATGTCCCGCATTTAAAACGGAACGAAATTTCATTTGACATATTTATATTCCAAAGTTTGAGTAATTTTATCAGTTGCGTTTGTGCTGTATTTCTGTAATTTTGAATAATTTCACAATTATGAACGAATTCGCGTCTACTTCAAAAAAATAAGTACGGTAAGACACCAGGAAAGTGGACCCTGCACCTACGCATGTTTTGCGTAACGACGCTCCCTTGCGATAGAAGTGAGCAGGCGCAAAAAGTTTCATCCGTGTTATTTACTCTCTTTTTGTGCTTAAAAGATTTTCTTTAACTGAAATAAATTTATTTTCTTTATTTTCAATATATTTTATTGAATTGTTAGGTTTGTTTTCTTTCATTTTTTCGTGCACGTTAATTTTTTTTGCGCACTATTCACCAGTTTTAATTTATTTAATCACAAACTAAACCATTTGGTTTAAATATTATTATTACAATAAATTAAAGTTTTTGTAACAAAATTTAGAACAAATTGTAAGAAAATACTTAATATTTGTAAAAATAAAATTTAACAAAATACTCAAACAAACAATTTGTTTTCTTTCATTTTTAGGAGTTTAAGGAAATATTTTTTTAAATACTCAATGAACAAAAAAAAATTCAATAAAAATAAAATACACTCGTGCAGGAAAAAATGAAAGTAAATGAACTAAATTTATTTAAGTTAAAGAAAATTTATTAGTTTGGACAATGTGGAAATAAATTAAGTTGGGATTAAAATAAACACGCGCGTGTTAAAGGTGGTTTCAATTATCCTGGAAGAAAATGCAAAATTTATTTTATCAAAAATAAAATAAACATACGTACGAAAAAATAGGTGAGAAAAAAATGCGTAAATTAAACATACGAAGCAAATCAAGTAAATGTATTCAAAGAAAAATTATTTATGTAAAAAACAAATAAAATAAAACAGACGAAACTGTTTGTGCACTTTCCTAATGTCTTTCCAAAAGTGCTATTTAGTCCATTGCGCTTTCTTTTATTATTTTATTTACTACCGTCTTCGAAACAGTAAATATAAAATGTTGAACAAATTGTAAGAAAATACTCAATGTTTGTAAAAAAATAAACATTAACAAAATAGTCAAAGAACAAAGTTTGTTTTCTTTCAATTTTAGGAAGCGATGAGTTTTAACGCACAATTCACCACTCTCACTCTGAAAGATTTTCTTAAATTACTAGAAAATTTTTTAAATACTCAGTGAAGAAAAAATTTATTTCAATAAAAATAAAATACACAAGCGCACGAAAAATAGAATGAAATTAAATAAATTTATTTAAGTTAAATAAACTGAATTGGTTTGGACTATTTGGAAATAAATGAAATTAACATTAAACACATGTGTGTATGTATATAAACATTAAAGAACTCGCGTGTGTGTGTGTGTGTGTGTGTGTGTGTGTGTGTGTGTGTGTGTGTGTGTGTGTGTGTGTGTGTGTGTGTGTGTGTGTGTGTGTGTGTGTGTGTGTGAACACAAACACAAGCGTGAGGAAGTTACTAAATTTATTTAATTTTAAGAAAATGTATTGGTTTGGACAATTTGGAAATAAATGAAACTAACATTATAAAACACGCACGAACACAGGTGTGTATGTACGTATACAAAAACAAACTCACTCGCACACACACACACACACACACACACACACACACACGTGTATGTGTAAACACAAGAACAAACGTACGGAAATTTATGCTGCCTATTAGTTTAATGATAATCAAACAGCATTCTTTTAGTGTAAATACATGTGTACTGCGTTGTCGCTGTGTTTAATGCGATAAATAAGAATCCAGAAGATTTCTCTTTCGTATCTATGCAATCAGAAGTGGCCATATAGTAGTACAAGTGCCCGTTCGGTTTTGGGGCTGTTACCGTTAATCTAGAATGTAAGAATGCCTATATTTCAGCGAATCGGAAGCCAGTGAAGTGAAGTACGGGGGCACATCATTATTTCTGTAGATGCAAAGTAGTAAGAATATGCGATTTGTAGCAAATCAGTAGCCAGTTAATGTCAGCGCAGGCACTGGAAAGTAAGAAATAGAATAAATTCACGCGGTGAAGGATGAGGTCATAAGAGGATTTATGGATTAGGGCGTGAAATTGCAACTACTTCCTCTGTAAGCTATGACCATGATGATGATGTCGCTCCTAGGAATAAATGTAATATTTTAATATTACGAATTAATATGTCTAAAATGTTGTTCTATAGTTAAATAAGGTAATGGCTAATAGGGTAAAATAAATTTGCATGTGTCATTTGTTGTTGTAAGCCTACAGTATTTTGGTCGAGAGGGGCAAACTGTGCCTCTTATTATATATATGGATAATTGTTATCGATTATTATTTTATTATTCTTATAAAATATTTTATAGATAACAATATTATTTTTATTATATGTTCTAATTATTACAGATTATTACTACAATTTTCTTATAAATTATTCTTATACATTCTAATATATCATTACTATTATAATATTTATAATAATAATACATAATTATTATTATGCATTAATATTATAAATATTATAGATTATCTTCATAATAGATTATTTTATAAAAGTATATACTTTTTATTATTGATTATAATTATTATAGATCATCACTTCTACAAAATATTATTAGATATTATTCTTATATATTATTATAGATTATTATTCTTACAAATTATTATATATTATTATTACTATTATTATTTGCTATTTCTATTATTATTTAATCTTTTTGTTTCATTTTCCATTTGTATTTTTCCTTTTTATTAAAAAAAACACATTTTTGTTTTTGCATTTAATTTTTCTCAGGTATGCCTCCCTCCTTTTTCTACTGATAAGATTATCACACTTTCTTTTGGAAACCGGCAACGAATGAATTGTCCGCCATTTTGTCTGAAGCTATGGCGATGTTGGCGACAAAGGGGTGTTGATGGCGCAGGAGACAAATGTGACAATGTTATCGCTACATCACACATCGCCAATGGCAACGAAGGATGGATGAGAGTTTTTAGCTCCTGGAGGAAGACGTAGCAAAACGGTAAGTCGAAAAAAATGGGGTTAGAATGGAAGATATATAGAGAGAAATGGGGATTGACAAGAGAGAAGAAGAAGAAGAAGGTAAAATGAATTGTTCGAGAAACAGAGAGAGCGAACTGGTATAATGAAGGTGTGTGATGAAGGAAAACGTAGGAGCAGTTGTAGAGAATAAATATAGATGAAGGGTTAAATGAAGGGATAAACAGTATAAAGGATATTAGTAATAGGATATGACTGAACGACAAAAACGAAGCATAAGAAATAAAGAAAAAAAAGCAAATGCAGTCAATATGAATAAGTAACAAAAAGGTGGAAATGGCAGTGAAAGAGAACAAAAACTGAAATACAGAATGAGTTTAAAAAGTAAAAGGAATGAAAAAATTAGAAGAAAGAAAAGATGTTTTACAAAGAAAAAAAAGAAGAAAATGGAAGAAGGAGAAAACAAGATGCATGTGGGAAAAAAATGAAGAAAAATAACAACATGGCCGAATCCTATGAAGTATATATAGAACAGATTTGCTGGCCTTCTGACAATGAAAAAGAAGATCACAGAGCAAGTAATACACATCATTCTAGTAGAATTAAAAAACATTAGAAATAAGAATAAAGAGGGAACTTGCCGCCCTGAAAATTTACAGATATACACCTGGCATAAAATATGGCTTAACAGTAAAGAAACCACTGAGGAAACTATCACAGAACTTACTGAGAGAGAAAACGACGAAGTTTAACGCATCGAATAAACTATGATAGAGAGCAAAATAAAACTAGCATCCCAAAGGAATGAACACTGGAAGATATCAAAATTAGGTACAGAAATTATCAAAAGACTTTTACTACACATCGTAACGGACAATACAGAAATTGATAAACTGATTTATTCTGAGAACAAATTTGACATTTGTAGATATGGAGAAAATTAAAAAGAAAACTGTTTAAGAGGTCACCAAAATAAGGTGAGAGTCCTGGTGTTCACTGCGAGCGGTTAAACTACACGTGTGCTCTCTGATCGGCAGTAGAAATGTCTGGCTTACATAGTGCAAGACGAACCCATATTATCATAGATATAGGGGTGTTAACTACACCAGAACACCTTCCTCCGAAGATTTATTTTCCCGAAATTTAGATTTTTTTCCAACTTTTTCTGCCGGAACGACGTATTTCGGTACTAGTTTGAAGGGAGTCCAGGTCAAATGCATCATATAGTCTCTTCTTCTGACGGAGTTTCACTTAACTCGTTCGAAGTGCGTTTGCGTATCTGGTCCGGGTTTTTCTTATGCGTGGAATGTGGGCTTCGACCATGTAGACCATATGACCGATCCTGTTCTTGATTGTTCCCTGCTCCTAGAAAGTATGATTGTTTTTGTGCTTCTAAAAGAATATTTTTCTCCCGCACGTAATTGTTCCTGAGAACAGTTGTCTTTACGGGTTTTACCCGTTTTGGCAATACGTTGTCAAAGGCTAGGAGTATTTTCTCGCAAACATCACTTCCGCCAGAGACATCTGGGATGGTGTATTCTCGTTAAGCGTTATGAGGTGCACCTGAAGAAATTGTTGCAACGTTTTTCGGATGAGGTGTTCTTTGCATTCTTCAAAGCCCTCTTCGAGGTCTCCAAAATCTTTCGGCCTGCCCGTTTAACCTAGGTTTGTAAGTCGGAGTTGTGATGTGATCCACTTAATAGTCCTCCATGAACTCTTTAAAGTCTCCGGATGTAAACTGAGTACCGTTATCTGACACTAAACAGTCAACCATCTCGAACCATGCGATTAACTCATGAAGAGTTTTTATAGTGAAATCCGTAGTTGGGCTTTTGCACTTAAAGACTTCAAGACACTTAGAAGCTGTCCACTACAATGAGGTAGTACTGTCTATCAAGTAGTTCCGCGAGTAGACGTGTACCCGTGACTATGGATAGTCAGCTTTGGTCTAAATTTAATTTGTGGCATTTTAGCCGCTAGTGCACATCCTCTGCATGCTTTCACCTTTTCTTTAATAGCCGTGTTTCTTTAATAGCCGTTTTTCCAGTACATGTATGAATACATTTTCATTCTGGTGGCGCCGGGGTGCCCTGTGTGAAAAGCCTTTAAGATTTTCTTTTGGCGGGTAGCTGGATCTACTACTCTTTCCCGATATAATAATACTTTGTCACGTGTTGAAAAGGCCTCTGCTACTTGTTCATCTCTCTGCAGTTTTTTCCTTGGTTTGTCTTATCAAATCGTCGCTTTCGACTTCTTTCCTTATAGCATCCAGAGTAATGGGAATTTCTTTCATAGTGTTGCATAGGATCGAACTATAATCTCTCTCTCTATCTATCTCTCTCTCTCTCTCTCTCTCTCTCTCTCTCTCTCTCTCTCTCTCTGACCATAGTGATGCGATCACCGAGTCCTTAAGTAGTTCACTATTCCTTAGTATTAACCGGGATAGCTCGTCTGCGTATCCTAACTTCTTTGACAGAAGGAACTCCATATCAAAGCCGAAATTTAGTAGGAGTGTCCCCCATCTTTGCAGTCTGTGTGCTGTATGTGTATGCAACCGTTTCTTCGAGCCAAAAATAGAGATCAGAAGCTTTAAATGTCGTTCAAGAAGAAATTTGTGAAATCTTGTTAACGTGAAAATGATGCTTAAGGATTCTTTCTTAATCTGGAAATAATTCCTTTCCGCAAGTAGTAGGGTTCTGGACGCGTGTGCTATCGGTTTCGTAGAACCGTCGGAATACACGCACCGACTCCATATGCGCTTGCGTCACTTGCGACGATAATGTCTAAATCTGGGTTGTAATGGGTCAGGAATAATTCCAATGTGAGCACCTCTTTTAGCTTTTCGAACGCCATTTTGGATTTCGTGGTCCAGTTCTAAGTACTTCCTAAGTACTTCATTTAAAGATGCACGCAATATGTGCACATTAGGAATGAAGGCTTGATATTTTAGCTAAGCCTAAAAAACTTTGCAGTCTTGTTATGTTGTGTGTCTCAGGCATATTCTTTATTGCTATGGACCTTCCTGGATCGGGTCGTCTACCATTCCTATCTATTATCTGCCTTAGGTATTTTATTTGGTCGAGGAAAAATTCCCATTTGGTGTCTTTAAGAGGGAAACCATACTCGTTTATCTTTTTGAACACCTGAAAAACGTGTTTTCTATGTCGCTCTATAGATTCGCTTTTCATTAGGATATTGTCCAGGTATCCGATGGGAAAATCAAAGTCGCTCAACGTCGTGTCTATTATCTGTTGAAAGATAGCTGGTGTAACTTTGATCCCGAAAGCTAACATATTGAACTTAAATAGTTCCTTATACTTGGTAATGCACAAAAGTTTTGCGCTTTCTTCTTCAACAGGAATCTGTAGGTACGCTTCGCGCAGATCTATATTTGAGAATATTAGCAAAAGGCAGTCGAGTATTCCTGGATTTTCGTAATGAAGTGAATGCAGTTTCGATTCTTCGTAAAGTTAATATACTTTTTTTCTTTTCTCGTTGTTTTACCGAGAAAACAAAAATCATGCAGATTATCAAGAAATTGTTTAAGTCACAGTAATACATTTTTTTCAAATATATACTGTAAAACGAAAATCAGTTCTTGTAAAGAGCAAAAATTAATGCGAAAGTTGGCCTACTCACAAAAAAAATTTTGAAAAGTAAATTTTTCTGAGGTGAGGTTGTTTTTTGTCGTTGAAACATCTTTGTGGAGCCAATCTTTACTTTTTCAAAGAAGGTAGAAAAATACGAGTTTGTTGAACAAAGGAGATCCTTGTGAGTCCTTTTTCCAATCCATATGTCGCCAATGTTGTGATTCTGTTTAGGGGGTCACAATATTAAGATGAAATAGTCCTGGTGTTCACTGCGAGCGGTTAAACTACGTGTGTCCTCTCTGTTCGACGGCAGAAACATCTGCCTTACAGAGTGCCAGACGAATCCATACTATCATAGATATAGGGGTATTGACTACCCCAGAACAAAAACCCAGTCAAAAGAATCGAACAACCAATCCCGAATAGGAAACTAGACTCGAAACTCAATCAATAAACTAAAGAATGGAGTTAAATCTATAAAAAAGAAAACTAAAGACATCAGAAAACGATCGAATGACAAATACGGGGTGGAACGATAAATTTATCGCCCTAAAAATACATCACTACAGCTTTTATCTTAAAACTTTCATTGAAAAAATCAATTCAGGTAACTTAATTATGTAGTAGAGCTGACATCTATTCAATGTAGCTGCCTTCAGCATCAATTACCGCGGGTTACAGGTAGGGGGAGAATGGGGAGTCAGTGAACGAAGGGTACAAAGTCAAAGCACTCCTTCTGAAGCCAAGCCTGGGTATCTTTGGACTTGTGGGCCGCGACGAGTCCTGCTGCCGCACCCAGGGTCTGCCAGCGGCCACCTGATTGCACCAAGGGATCACAATCCTCTCCAGCACATCCAGATACACTTTGCTGTTGAATTTCCAGCCGATTTCGAAGATGTGAGGTGGCATGATGTGCCTTTATTTAAAACCACACCAAAGATTATAACTATGGCCAGAAACTTAGCTTTCATAACGCTGGACACGTCTCTCAAGCGTTGAACCGTTTGGATTTGCATTTTGATGGTGCTGGTAATGATTCTGTTGTCATAACTTGGATCGGTAGAGAGTATGAGTTTTACAGCGGCGCATCCCCGATCTCGCCCATAGGACATTGTGTCACTTTCAGACATGATAGAAGGCTTTAATCGCTCTTAGGATTTGTTCACAACTGACCAATTATTAGATATCCTACAACAAAAAGGAAAACTGGTTTTCATCAAACGCAAATGAAATAATGTTGTCTTTTCTATGGCGACAATTTTATCGTTCCACCCTGTTAACTTGGCCTTCGGGTCAAGATCAAAGTGTAATATCTGTTCTTCAGATGCTGCACTTCAGTTTCTTGTTCTCTGTCAGTGGAGGAGAAATCCTTAACGACTGAGACAATTTTTACTTTTGTTTCTTTTCTCCACATTAAGAAAAAACTACCCTGGTGTCTAACTCTGTCCCGTGGGGAGGCATTGTAAATAGGAACTAAGAAATATGAATAATTAAAGCAGAAGATATTAGCAGGTGGCAGACTGATGAGATACAGGTATAAATTTAAAAAGGCAATCAAAATAGAAAACAATGCAAGACTGCTTTGCCGGGAAAAAAAAGGCGGAAGAGAAAAACAGAATAGCTGGATCAAACAGAAACAAGGAAATTCTGAAACTTTACGTGGAAAAGCAGGAATACTGAGTGGTTTAAAAAACATGAAGTCATCTCCACGAAATAGAAGAAATAGAAATCGAAAATAATGAAGAAATCCGACGACGACCATAAGAAAAATTACAAATTGAAAACACTTGGACACACAGAAATTTGGGCGTAAGAAATTCAAGACTACCTGAAAGACTAGCAGACAACCTAAGGAGATATATACACGAAGCATATCGCAAAGGATGATTAACAAACCCGTAATATGCTTGTCTATCATGTAGAAAATCTTGACAGCACAACTAGGTGATGATTCTCTTAACAGTTGCAGATTACTCTCCAATGAAGAGAAAGGCGAACGGAAAGCCACAAGAGGGACTAATGACCTGCTAAAATATACAGAATAGAAATAAAATGCAAAAACAACAGACAAATGCCATTTTTTAAATTTTCACACTTTTGCACCGATTTTAGCCGGCTAAAACACAAATATAATGTTTCGCATAGGTTCGAATACCCTCTATATTAAGTTTTATGTCTGTAAACCAAAAACTGGCAGAGGAGTTTGGTAGGTAAATTTTTTAACAAATATATATACGCATACATAAATATATATATATATATATATATATATATATATATATATATATATATATATATATATATATAGAAAGAGGTTTGTGTTTACTATAATCTTTTTACGCAAATATTACGCAAATATAAATCTTGTAGAATATCTGCATGAATATAATTACACGTAATAGTTAACTAAAGATGATCATCCCATGATAAAACTAAAATAAACTAATAGGGAATTAATTAAAATGAATGTTTAAAAGAATATGCAAATTAGCTATATCTTTAGCAGATGAATTCAATTCCACGATCCATATTTAACAAAATTGTATTTTCTTTTTAAATAAATAGAAAAAAGGGGTTTTAATATGAATATCGATGCACAAAAAACACGAATTTATAGGAGTATGCATAATGGTTGTATAGATTTGGTTCCTAGATGTAAATCCAATGAAACCCGCATAATTATTATGAAGTGCTCAATGGAGATGAGGTTGTCTTTTTGAATTGAGATTCCACTGAATCGTGTATGCACATATGTAGCCAATAATGTTTGTACAATAAATAGACTATATATATATATATATATATATATATATATATATACGTATGTGTGTCACGCTTACACACACAATCTTTCTCTTAAACACAATCTGTTTCTCTGTCATATGCACATACACTTCCTATTTTGCTCTGTCTCTGACACACTGACGCACAGATACATTCAATTCTATCTTTTTGTATACACACATACACACGTGTGTGTGTGTGTGTGTGTGTGTGTGTGTGTGTGTGTGTGTGTGTGTGGGTGTGTGTGTGCGTGTAATTATGTCTACAACCGATCTAGAACGTAGAGAAAAGAAAGAAGGCGACAAAAAAAGATAAATGATGACACCTTTTTCTATTCTGCAATGTTTTCAGATTCTTTCATGAGATAAAAGCAAATTAAAATGATTTAGTGTAAACGGGTTTTCATCTTTTTGTCTTTATTTATGAAAAGAGGACAAAGAGATTGGAAAATCATTGAAGATTATGGCAGAAAAGAAAAAGAGATGACCGACTGCGTGGCGCACTAAAAGAAGCGAAAGGCGGACAGAAAAGGGCAGAAAGGAAATTAATGGAAAGTGTATTCAAAATCGGAAATTATTAAGAAAAGGCGAAAAAAGAAGAATGGAAAGTAACATAAATAAAATAAAAAATATTAGAAGGAAACGACAAATAGAAAAGACAACCAGAAAATGTTTAAATTAAGAAATTATTAAGAAAAATACAAAAGAAAGAATGGCCGATCAAAATGGGGAAATAGTAAGAAAGGATGACGATGGAAAAAAATAATGAATAATTATTCAGAATCAGAAATATTAAGTAGGAAAAATGGTGTATTCGAAATAAAGCAATACGAAGAGAAGAAAGATAGAAAAAGAAAACAGGAATATTCGAAAATAGAAAATATGAAAAAACAAAAAAAAGAGTATTTCAAATCATAAAATATAACTACAAAAGGAAACAGGAGTGCTCGAAATTAGAAAACATGAAAAGAACAGATGGAAACAGGAGTATTCGAAATCAGAAAATAAAAGAAAAATATTGAAGGTTATGAGGTGAATAAAAAAATTAAAAATGAAAGAAAATAACTAGAAATATTGAAGAAAGAAATGAAAAATTAACAAGGGTTATAGAATAAATAATCAAAATTTACAAATCGAGAGAATAATATAAAAATGAGGAAAGTAGTTAAATTATAACGAATATTATAGCATTGGCCGGGTCTTTGGAGGTGTGTGTTGAGCAAAAAAAAATTGGTAGTGAGCAGGCAGGCTCGAACCCGTACCGCGAAGGAGGAAAAGCACGTGAAAAAAAAACGTGACATCTTAGCTGTTGCACCCATCGCCAAAACGGAAGTGACGTAGGTTTAAATTAAGGCTAGTCAATCGAAATGAAGGGATGACTTCCAAAAATATCAGCAAAAAAGCGACCCTTCCTTGTAGAAAAGTGCCCAGTTGAGGGTGAAATAATTGATTTTTTTAGCCAATATTTCGATATTTGTCGTCCAAAGGGTCCAGCTTCAAATCTATACTGATCTTATTAAAATCCGTTGCCTCTCTCGAAAGTTTTAGACAGACATATAAACATGCATACATATATACATACATAGATTTGAACAGACAGGTGAGATTTATATTATAGAAGATGTGTCCTTCTGTGTAAAGAACTAAATGTCAAAAACTTTTCAGTTGGCTACTAAGTTCCCAGTATTTTTGTTTGTATTATTATTATTATTATTATTATTATTATTATTATTATTATTTTGAAATCTATTTTTGAATCTATTTTTAAAGTATTCTATTTTGAAGTCATATTGTAATCCTTAATTGATTTCTATTTTTTTTTATTATTATTAAAATGGATTGTCAAGTTACTGACATTTTCTATGCATCTTTCTTTTGTTTTGTTTTTTTTCTATCAACGACGTATTGGGCATCTTGTTGAACGTTGGAAAAACAAAGGAGAATACATTATTGAATAATTGGTTGTACATTTTATCAAACATTTAAATGTCAATTTAAAGTTTAAAAAACGGGGACTTAAATAAAGGAATTAAAACGGCGGGTATTTTTTTTTATCTGGAAGTCACCATTTATTAGTGCCTGAACGCCACTCGAGGTTAAAGGATTAGTTAATGGCTTTGGAAAGTGAGGGCGAATCTCGGTCGGGTGACTCTACTCCCTTATTTATTAAAATTTGTTTAACCTTCATTGAATGCTTTTACTCCATCCTTCTTTTTACCATGGATACAAAAAAAAGCTCAATCTTCCCTTATTTAACAGCTGTAATAAAGTTCTGTACCCCCACAAAAATAATGCAAAATAAATTGAGCTTAGCTATTTGGACAATGCCAAAACATTGTTAATTCAACGCCGAATAGCGCAACGGTTAGAAGCTCCGACTGTCATTTGGGTGGTCGGGGTTTGATCCTGGCTTGAGGTAATTGCTTGTCTAGCCGCACTGATGAGCTGTGAAACAGCGAAACAGTACTATATATATATATATATATATATATATATATATATATGCGTGCAAATAAATCGTCAATGTTTAAGTTCAATATACACTCATGAGCAAATAAAAAATGGGCCAAGAGTGAAAGAAGGAAGAAATCAATTTTTCAATATTTTTCCATGAATTTTTGTTAATTTTAACTGCAAATTTCTATTTTGCAGATCATTATTATTATAGCATATAATAATAAGTGGAAAAATTAATCCTAAAAATGGTAAGACCGCATCTTGGTGTGGATATCAAAAACTGAATTGCAGGATTAAGGCAATCCAAAATGATTACAAGCAGATTTTTGATATTTTAAAAAAAGAAAAAGTAAAAACATCTCTTTCTGTGGTGAAGCGAATTGGTCAAAGGTTCGAAGTCGAATGCTTGGTAAAAGGGAAATATGGATCTGGTCGTCCTAGAGCATTCACTTTGAAGGACGACCATAGGCTTAAATTTTGAGTTACAAAATAGGAGACCTTATTTTGACACGACAATATATATATATATATATATATATATATATATATATATATATATATATATATATATATATATTTGTAACGGTCAACATATTGTTTTGTTAGATAAAAATATAAATAGATATTTCCATTATTCTTATATATATATATATATATAGATATATATATATATATATATATATATATATATATATATATAATATAAAGCTGAACGTCTGCGTGTGTGTGTGTGTGGTCACGAATAGGCTCCTATATGGTTGACTATTATAGAAAACTGATCACATATAATGATAGAAGATGTATCGAGACACAGGAATGGGTGTGTTTGATCTGGCATTATGATGATTCATGAAAATTGTGGGGTCTGCGTACGCGCCTGGTCTACAAAGTATTGAAATGAAAAATTTTAAAATTAAAAAAAAACGTTTACAAGTGTTTTTGATATAGATGTACATAATAATACTTTGATAAGTATGTTTTAACTTAAATAGGGATGGTATAAAAGAATAGAATGGAAATAGGCACAAACTTTAATAAAGACTTTTCACATCTATCTGCGTAAGTATACTCTGATAATTATGTTTCAGTTTGAAGAAATATGGTATAATAAAATTATGGGGTGTTCGTTCGTGCCTGACCTCCATAGAATGGAAATATGCCACAAAGTTTAACAAGCTTTTTTAATATAGATCCACAGAATAAGTGTTTCAGTGTGAACAGGTATGATATAATAAATTATGGGGTTTATCTATTTTATTTTTTCTTTCATCATATTTTGCTTTGGTTTTGATACCCCCCAAATTCGAAGCTATCTCTTTACAACTCTTCCTTTTCATAACCCATCATATTTTTATAAATCAGTCCATTTTCTGTCGGCTGTTTTTGAACCCAGTCAACGACGGGTACTTTTGCTAGTATTTATATATTAGGGTAGGTCGATTTATCACTTTTCTGAGAATATTAAAAAATGGCACTTACCGAAAGTTGCGTCTGGACTTATTAAGTACTCATGCAAAAAATTAGATCAAATGCTTCTGCGTTTTTTTTTTTGTTTTTTTGTTTTTTTTGTGTTTTTTTTTTGTTGTTTTTTTTTTAGCGTTCTGTATCAAAATCATAGACAAAAATATACTGAAAATTCTTCGTTTTTGCAAAGTTGGTCTTGAATATTTGTGTGAATACTAAAATGTCAGTATTTTAAATCAGTTGATGTCTTTTTATTTTATAAAAATAATATTAATATAACAAATCATAAATAATCTTCAAATTGAAAATCTGCACACATATCCTTTTCATTTTATTACTTTGAGGGTCACCATTTATCAAGGCTCTGTGGTAACTCTAGGATAAGGGTGAACTTTTAAGTAGATGTTCTGCATTCTGTCAAGACAGGAAAGGGTATTCTTTGGAGCTCCAACCCAGATGTGGCAGCAGTACTCCCTCTTAGAACATACTTGTTTTTGTACGCGGCGGAAGTCAGATACTTCCTGTAGTAGTTAGGAATCTGATGTAGGTATTTCATTCAAATTCAGGGTAAAAGTGAGTCCCAGAAGTTTATCAAAACAGGGTGTTTCTTCAAGGCAAGAGATGTTCATTTCAATTGGGGTAAACTGGGGATATAAGCGTTAATGGTGAACAGATATCAGTTTGGTTTTGGATGTATTAAAGCTGACCAGCCATTCCTTACCACATTGCAGCACACGTTTAAGATCAGAGGAGAGAGAATCAGAAAACTTCTTATCTTTGTCGGCTTTTGTAGTGTTGCCATAGATGGTAGTATTGTGTGCATAGATGTCGACAAATGATCGAAGAATATGGTTTGTGAAGTCCTTGATAAAGATAAGGAAGACATTTCGGCCCAATATGAATCTTTGGGGCATGCCAGCATTAATACTGTGACCTACGTATTTCTGCCCATTAATGACCATTTTAATAGACCTATCAGTGTGAAAGGATTTTATGCTTGAGGGGACATTTCCAGCTATTCCATAGCTAGAGATTTTATGAAGTAAACCTTTGTGTCAGACCCTGTCAAATGCCTTAGATATGCTAAGAGGTACCGCTCTAGAAATGAAACCTTCGTCAATAAATTCACTGATTCTGTGTGATATCACAATTAGCACATCAACTGTTGATCTCTCAGAGGGGACACCATACTGCATGTCACTGAAAAGGTTATTTCTGTTGAGATGATTGACAAGTTCTCCATTTATCATAGAGTTGCATTTGCAAACTGTCTTTTCATGTTATGAATTAAGCAGTAATATTTCAATATTTTAAAATTGATTTTTTTCTGTTATAAGTGAAAATATAACAAACAATACTGATGAAAAGACGAAACATTATTTTGATAAAGCTTAATAGAGTGAAATTGCTGTATATAATAGCCCTTAGACAAAAATGACGGTCTCAATTTCTGACTCAAAACTTTGGCTGTGATGTGTCGATGTCTTGATTCAAAACCATATACAGTTTGTGATGCTTCTGTTGTTAATTTGACTGCCCGTTCCACACCCTGAGAATGTGATGGCAAATCTGGCAAGTCAAGCTTGTTCCCATTGAATAATGATTCTCGAAGTTCAGAATCAGTAAAATCTTCCGTCATTGGTGGTTCAAAAATACAACACAATGTCAAATCTATTAATTGTGTCCAATGAGTCGCATTTAAATTAATATTTGGTATTCTTTTTAATCGTTTCTTGGTTGACTCTCCACTCCTGAAAGAATATAAAAATTAATTGAATATTAAAAAAATTCAATGTGTACTGCTTTAATAATTATAGTGAAATTAGATAAAATCTTAAAAATGTTTGTATAAATTGGAACAAATAATTGAGTCATTGATATATGAATAAATGTTTACTTACCTAATGGCCAAAATTCTTTTAAAGTTTCTTCTCTTAATTCAACTTCCTCAGATTTGACCATTGAATATAGAAGGTTTTCAGGCAGTAAACAAAATGCATTATCTTGTATGTTTTAATGCGATCTGCTGAATTTCATGAGGTTGCTGCTTAATCCTCTGAATCATATTAAAAATATGCAATTGCTGATTGTGGAATTTATTATTTGTTTTTTATTTCAAACCAACAAATGGCATACATATTTACGATAAAATTTATTAACCTCTGAAGTTTTGGTGTGAGCCTTTGTGGGTATGCACCACGAGTCCATAAACACATGAGCCTGATGGCTAAAGTTAGCAATCTTGCCTGGTTTAAAGGACTAATTTTCCACGAAGCATGAATCAACCTTACTTCTAGAAATACCTACTGTGTATTCATAAAGTAATCTTTGGTCACAACTGAAGTCATTTATTTCATCACTTTTCAAAATTAAATCCAGAGGACAGCTAATAGTGGAAAATGATATTTGGGGTAAATCATGGCAATCATTTGAGCATAATTTCCCGCTGAATGTTGTAGGGCCTTTTGCACAACCATCCATGTTTTTAAAAAGAGCCCTGAAAGGTAGTTCGTTATGGTGCAAAGAACAAACAATTCTATGAAGATTTTTTTTCTGTAGAATTGCCACCATTCAACCTTCACAACCTGTGTTTGCATTAGTGTTGTCAACAAGGATAACCTTGATAGTCTTTTCACTGTTGGATTCATGCAAAACATCCATCACATGCTCTGCATGAACAGCACCTGTTGCACCACTGATAGGAAGAACTCTGTGTCAGATACTTACTTTCATATCGTGTCTCTACTGTAAAATGTAAATGGTGTTTTGGTCCCTTTTTTTCATAGTTTTCTGTCCATTTTCCTCCACAATTTCTTTATAAAACAATGTATCCTTATCTATTCTCCCATCAACTCCAATGCATAACAGATTTCCAAACTTTTATTATGTTTTTTGGGGCAGTTGTTTTCACTTTAGTTTTTGCCCTGTCCACTTTACATTTATCAATAAGAATATTGCTTATATTAATATTGGGTATAAGAAGGCCCATAACCTGCAAATCCAAGAGCAAGGCATTGGCAAGGCTGGTTCCAAGATTAGAAGATATGCCCCCCCCCCCGTCTAACTCAAGAGCATATCTGGGAAATTTAATAAGGCTATAAGGCCTTTTAGATGACTCTTTGGCTGCAAATATTCTTCTTCTAGTTCTTCACGTTGAGAATATGAGTAAGAGGGGAAGGAAATATCACTCTGCAGATTTGAAGTTGAAGGTGTTGGTGATGAATGTACAGTTTTTATTAACCCCGTTTATTTTTACTTTTTTATAGCACTTTTATAAACTGGACCAGGCTGAAAAGTATCTTTCGGCCCTATTTTGCTCCTCTGATCCTTTAGGTATTTACGGTCTTCAACTGGAACCTGAAAAATCAGATTTTACTTATATTAAAATGCATCTAAACAGATTAATATAAAAATTAGTTTGCATTAACATATGAAAATTGGTTTGGATATAAGCTTATCTCACAAAGACATTGAAAGAAATAGAAAATAACTTACCTTTTGTTGAAGAGGACAGGGTGCAAATAATGTGCTCAATTTTCTTTATTGCATTTTACATGAGGTTGTCACAACTTAAAACTGGTAAATTGCAAGAACAGGACGAAATATCAAATAGTGAATCCAGTTTTTATAGCCAGAATTAATTTTGGGAAGTGAGAAGAGATTTTCTATTCATTTCTTTCTTGAAACATAGTATAGTCACCTTTTTTAAAATAGTCATTTTATTTAAAAGAGGTAA
The DNA here is from genome assembly GCF_053919585.1 of Euprymna scolopes. NCBI lineage: Eukaryota > Metazoa > Mollusca > Cephalopoda > Sepiida > Sepiolidae > Euprymna > Euprymna scolopes. The sequence goes on along the minus strand of NC_136483.1, from coordinate 133,363,765 downwards.
ACATGGATTAACCGCTTTCCAAATATCCATGACTTCCTTTGTTATTAATTTGGAAATAGCAAAATTCGAAAGGTGAGGATAAGTATTTACTAAATAGTGAAATACTAGGCACCGCCAAAAATGGCCGCAAAATCAAGTTGTTGTTGTTTTTTTTTAAAACTAAATTACATTTATTAAAATCCATTATTTCTGAGTAACTTTTTTTTTTCCAGAAAGATAAACCCCTGAATTTTATCACATAGAAAACAGAATAATGTAAAACTTTTTCTACTATTTTTAATTCAATTTTAAATGTTAAATTTTCCCAAAAAGTTAACAATTGACATTTTTTGTCTTGCACAAAAAACGTACTTAAATATTTAAAAAAAAAAAAGGGGGTTTTGAAATAATTAATTTATTTATTTATTGTCTAACTAAGATATAGGATGATTTTCTAAGAGAATATGCAAAAATATTATAATATAAGTACCTGAATTTCAAATAATTCCACTTATTCATATAGGTAACCAAATATTTCGCGTCGACGTAGAGTTCAGATCGACTCTGTTTACGTTTTCTTTTGATGATAAGAAAACTATGGAAGACCAAACAGGCCAAAAAAACTTATTTTTCAGTGACGAAAATTTCAATGTATTATTAAGCTGAGGCTGGCCAGTACCAGATGGGTGACCATTTGTATGAGTTTGGTTTTTAATGTGTATGTGTGTGGGGGCCAGGCTCCCCAAAATGGGGGGGGGGGCAATTTAAAGCAGAATAAAAAAAAATTATTTCAGCGCGTTTGGTCCACCGTAGTCGAAAGGCGGCAAACGTTTTCAAACGAGATCGAAAAAAATGATGCTATTTTTAACACAAAGGGCACAATATTTATCGAATTTTTTTCTTTTGTATCGATTCTTCAAAGCATGCCCTGTTTAATAATGGTCATGCATTATTCGGCTCGCTAAAAAAAAATTGTTAATTTATTTATCAAAAATTTTAAAATGGCTTTTTTCGTATAAATATTAAAAAATTTTTTTTGGGTTTTGCTTAACTTAAATTAATTATTTTACTTAACATATTCACCGAATTTCACACTTCAAAACTCAAAAGCGGGATAATTAAACACAATCGAAGTTCTGATATGCAGACGTCAAAATAAGGTATGCAAACAATTTTTTTTTTTTTTTTTAATCTATAATTCTGTCCCTTACAACAACACAATATGTTTTGTTCAGTTTCAGATGATTATTTTAAGCATATTTGTTCCCACTTCAAAACAGGGGGGGGGTTGTAAGCAAAAAATATATATATATAAATATCGTTTCTGAAAAATAAGTACACTGTTATAAAGTTCATTCTTCTCCTAATAATCGCTGAAAATTTCGTATTGATCGGATAATTACCTGATTTTTGGTAGATTTTTAAAAAGACGGTCCGTCAAAAAGTACTGACCTGCCCCCCCCCCAGTTTTGGCGGTGCCTATGAAATACTGAATAATTTGTCGGTAAATTGGAGGTTCCGTTTTATTTAATGGTGTAGGCAGACCGGAAAATTTCCTTACATTTTTACTGCAAGTTGTAATTTTAGATTTTCCAGACATTTTGATTAAAATATCCGAAACAAATACACTCAGAAATGAAATTATACAAATAATTTTAAAATAAAATTGATTTTTAAAATTTGGTGCCTATGCGCTATTTGGTTACTGTGCTATTTTTAAAAATCGTATTTTCAAGTTAAATTCGATGTTAAAATAGTTTTCTAAATAATAATGCTATTATTTCAGCACGGTAACCTAAGTGCTTAAGTACCAAAACATTTTTAATAAATTTGATAAAATTTGAAATAAATACAATAACTCGAAGTGCTATTTACTTACCTTTAAAGAGAAAAATGAGTTCGGCTCGTAAAGTTTTTTTTTTATGAATAAGCACTGTTTTTTTTTTTTAAATAGAAACAAATCAGAATAAGTATATATGTTGTATTTTTTATATTTAAGTCTATTTTAATGCAAAATTTGAGCGATATTTAAAGAGAAAATAAGGTGCCGAGATAATTCAACAGTTTATTAAAAATGTAAGCACGAACACGCACGCAATAAAGTTTTTCTTTAATGAATAAACACTATCTTTTTAAGATAGAAACAATTCAGAATAATTATATACGTTGTATTTTTTATATTTAAGTATTTTAATGAAAAATTTGAGCGATATTTAAAGAGAAAGTAAGGTGCAGAGATAATTAAAGAGTTTATTAAAAAAATTGAATAGTAAACATAAACACGCATGCGGTCGTAGCTTTAACCGGTGATTTCGCATAATTACCCAACAAATAAAACTTCCATATATATATAGATATTTCTATATTAAATCCAATATTATAACGTTTTAATTCCTTTTTATTTTTGATATTTTCGTTTAATCTCTAAAAATACGGAATAATAAACTTTAAAATATTTATTATTATAATGTATTGTATTGTTTTTGTTTGTTAGCACTCGGATTTTATTTAAGCGATATATCCCCGGAGTGACACCGATACCGTAATAAATATCCGAATTTATTTGGTAATTAAGTTGGAATGCTCAACAAAATACAAAATTTTAAAGAGAAATATTTCTTGTGGAAACTTTTGACATTATTTTGCAACTTTCTTCAAATGCTATTTTGTACAGTTCCAAAATCGACCTACCCTAATATATATATATACATATATATATATATATATATATATATATATATATATATATATATATATATATATATATATATATATATTAGGCACCGCCAAAAATGGCCGCAAAATCAAGTTGTTGTTTTTTTTTTAAAACGAAATTACATTTATTAAAATCCATTATTTCTGAGTAACTTTTTTTTTCCAGAAAGATAAACCCCTGAATTTTATCATATAGAAAACAGAATAAAGTAAAACTTTTTCTACTATTTTTAATTAAATTTTAAATGTTAAATTTTCCCAAAAAGTTAACAATTGACATTTTTTTGTCTTGCACAAAAAACGTACATAAATATTTTTAAAAAAAAAAAGGTTTTTGAAATAATTAATTTTTTATTTATTGTCTAACCAAGATTTAGGATGATTTTCTAAGAGAATATGCAAAAATATTATAATATAAGTACCTGGATTTCAAATAATTCCACTTATTCATATATGTAACCATTTATTTCGCGTCGATCTAGAGTCTAGATCGACACTGTTTACGTTTGCGTTTGATAAGAAGCAAACTATGGAAGACCAAACAGGCCAAAAAAACTTATTTTTCAGTGACGAAAATTTCAATGTATTATTAACGCTGAGGCTGGCCAGTACCAGATGGGTGACCATTTGTATGAGTTTGGTTTTTAATGTGTATGTGTGTGGGGGCCAGGCTACCCAAAATGGGGGGGGGCAATTTAAAGCAGAATAAAAAAAAATTATTTCAGCGCGTTTGGTCCACCGTAGTCGAAAGGCGGCAAACATTTTCAAACGAGATCGAAAAAAATGATGCTATTTTTAACACAAAGGGCACAATATTTATCGAATTTTTTTTTTTGTATCGATTCTTCAAAGCATGCCCTGTTTAATAATGGTCCGTCAAAAAGTACTGACCTGCCCCCCCCCCCAGTTTTGGCGGTGCCTAATATATATATATATATATATATATATATATATATATATATATATATATATATATATATATATATGATAAACAGAAAGATAGATAGATATATTTATATGATAAGTAGAAAGATGGGGGAAGATAGATAGATAGATAGATAGATAGATAGATAGATGTCAACAAATAATAAAATGAAAAGAAATGGACAATAGATATTAAGAAATAAGGAAAATAGAAATCTTTCAACGACGGTAGAAAAAAATAAAGCCAGACATAAAAAGAGAAACTATTTTCCCCAAAATCATTTGGAACGAAAAGGCAACAAACGGAGGTGAGAAAAGCAATTCATGATGTAAACGTGAAATAAGAAGAAAAAATTGCGGCTGTCGTCTGCACTAATGAAATTATTGCAGCGTTTGTTTTCAATGATTTCCGCCATTTCGTGACGGCCATCTTGTTTTCTGTTATTTCATTTATTTTATACTATTTTAGCTATGTACTTGGATCCTTCTAAGAAGCACGGTCAGCCGGGCCGTTTAGCGGTCGTTCAATCTGTCACGTATCAGACTTAATGGACACATCTTTTAGTTTTATGGTATCATCTCTATAAGAGGTCGTATCTGACAGTTTGTTTGTAAGTTAGAAATAGCATTTTTGTTGTTTTGTCATGAAAAAGTTTGAAATAGTATGTTTCTTGTTTTGTCGTGATAAAGTTTGAAATAGCATTTTCATTGTTTTGGCATGATAAAGATTGAAATAGCATTTTCGTTGTTTTGTCATAATAAAGATAGAAATAGCATTTTCGTTGTTTTGTCATGATAAAGATTGAAATAGCATTTTCGTTGTTTTGTCATAATAAAGATTGAAATAGCATTTTCGTTTTTTGTCACGATAAAGTTTGAAATAGCATTTTTGTTGTTTTGTCACGATAAAGTTTGAATTAGCATTTTCATTGTTTTGGCATGATAAAGATTGAAATAGCATTTTCGTTGTTTTGTCACGATAAAGTTTGAAATAGCATTTTCGTTGTTTTGTCACGATAAAGATTGAAATAGCATTTTTGTTGTTTTGGCACGATAAAGTTTGAATAGCATTTTTGTTGTTTTGTCACGATAAAGTTTGAAATAGCATTTTCGTTGTTATGATAAAGATTGAAATTGCATTTTCGTTTTTTTTTTTTTTTGTTATGATAAAGATTGAAATTGCATTTTCGTTTTTTTTTTTTTTTGTTATGATAAAGATTGAAATAGTATTTTTGTTGTTTTGTCATAATAAAGATTGAAATAGTATTTTTGTTGTTTTGTCATAATAAAGATTGAAATAGCATTTTTGTTGTTTGTTACAATAAAGTTTGAAATAGCATTTTCGCTGTTTTGCCATGATAAAGATTGAAATAGCATTTTCATTGTTTTGTTATGATAACGATTGGAATAGCATTTCCGTTCTTTTGTCATGATAAAGTTTGAAATAGCATTTTTTTTTTTTTGTTTTTTTGTTTTTTTTTGTCACGATAAAGTTTGAAATAGCATTTTTATTGTTTTGTCATGATAAAGTTTGTAAATAGCATTTTCGTTGATCTGCTGTGCTTAAGTTTCAGATATGATTTTCTATTGGTCTAGTATTCTTAAGCTTGAAATCAGTCATATTTTTGTTGGTCGGTTATGCTTAAGTTTGAAATAGCCCTTTCGTTGATCTTCTATGCTTAAGTTCCAGATAGGGTTTTCGTTGGTCTGTCATTCTCAAGCGTGATATAGTATTTTGTTGGTCTATAATGCTCAAGTTTTAAATAGCTTTTTGTTAGTCTGTCATGCTCAAGTTTGAATAACATTTTCATCGTTAAACGCGCAATTTTATTGGACACATCGTAAAAACGCGCGTTTCTGTTATTTTATCTATTTCATTTATACTTATATTTTTTAGTTCGCCTGGAGTCGTTGCACCTCGGAAACGATAAAGAATTCCTGTAAAATCGAGTCGGGTAATTTCTAAGCAAACATGGTGTCTCTTATTGCTTGGAATGGTGTCCGCCTCCCGTATTAACGTCAAGTTTAGTCTGCATCTCAAACAACATGGTTATCTCAATTTACCTGCGAACAGAAGTCTGATAGGACACCTCGCTCTAGCCTTCGAGCAAGGAGAAAGTCTTTCATTTGCGAATAAATAATTCAAAGTGTAGTATCTGTTCTGTTCACTGTCAGAAACGGAAAAGTTCTAAGCTCAGACAATTTCATTGTCACACCAATCAGGAATGCTCTTTTTAAGGGGAACTGAATTTCCACAGATTTTTGATTCTGTTAAAACGATCTCATCGTGAGAATACAAGTAATTAGGGAAACAAAAGTTTTGTGTTCTTCTCTCATTCTAAATATATTTTTGTTGTAACGGAACTCTATCCCGGTATTGCACAGGAAAATCGAAGAAACCGTGTCCCATTTATTTGACGGGTGAGAGAGATACTTATTAACCTGTTTGATGAGGTGTGGGGGGATACCTATTAACCTGTTTTATTAGCCGAGATGAGTGTGCTGTTGATGGGGTATATTGTTTATAATTTATACTTTAAAATTGTTGAAAATCGGGTATATCCACCAGAAGTAAATTGACCGTAAAAATCGGAAATATTGATTATCTTAAAATGAAATCAACCATTGAATTTGAAAGCAATAGAAATGATTAGTTAATTAAGTAGATGTCTTTTTGCAAAGCAATATAAAAAATAGTTTACTTTACAGCTTCGATCGCATAAATATTAATGATACATTAGAAGCTCTTTTTTTCTTACTTAACAATATTGTTTGTTACGATGAAGTTTTTAATGGAATTTTGGGTACTTGTGCATTTAACGAACCAGAAGTAACTAAGCATTTGCTCGGCTTTGCCCGGCGCATGACGTCAACAGCTTGGGTTTTGCTGCTGTCTGACGAAACATGGTCATCAGCCAATCAAAACGCTGCGCGCTTGATTTAAACTCGACGTGCGTGCGCGCGCCGAGCAGCAGACGAGAATTTCGATATGGGCGTTCGAGATGGTGGCGACTAGGAATCTCCAGCGCGAATGTGGGTTGCCGTCACGCCACACAATTGTGGACTGGAAGAATTTTCTGCGAGATATATGCCGGGATTACTTTCCCAGGAATCCTCGGCAGATAGGAGGCCCAGGCCATACGGTCGAAATCGACGAGTCTGTCTTCTTCAACTGCCGGAAACACAACGTCAGCAGACGTCTAACACCGGTCTGGGTCTTCGGTGGATACACCTACCCCGCCGAAAAGGAGGGTGTTTTTGGTTAACGTACCAAATAGGAATGCCGAAACCCTCCTTCCACTAATAAGAAAATACATTCTGCCGGGGACCACGGTCGTATCATACTTTGGGGGGGGGCTTAAAAAATCCTGTTTTAAAAAAAAAAGTTTTGTTCCTTTACTTTTTCTTACGATTTTTTTTTTACCTAAATAGTTGAAAAAAAAACGTTTAATAAAAAACAATTACTAACTATTATTTTTAAAAATATATATATATCCTACAAATATCATGTTTGTTGGTTATTTTACGTAAATAGTTGAAAAAAAAAGTTACATTAAAAAACATAATTACTAACTATTATTTGTTTACAAAAAATCTTTTATATACATTTATTTTGCAAACAGAAAACAATTTCAAACAATGATACTAATAATAAAAAAACATAAATGAACGGTAGGTTTTTACTTTTTATTTATTTCTTTTTGGACATTTCTACATTTCATTTTACAGTTATTTTGTAGCGTTGTTTTTATTTTATCGGCAATGCTCGGTTTTATCCGGCTGTTGACGTCATGCGCCGGACAAAGCCGAGCAAATGCTGAGTTACGTCTGGTGCGTTAAATTCACAAGTACCGAATTTTGTTTTGTCATTTTTGTTTTATTTTGACATATTTTCTTTGGCCTACTATGCTTAAGTTCAAAATAGAATTTTCTTAAATCTGTCACGCTTAATTTTGAAATAATATTTCTTAGTTTGTCATGCTTAAGTTTTAAATATCATTCTCGTTTTTCTGTCCCCTAGTTTTGAAATAACATTTCCGTTGGTATGTCACGGTTAACGCTGAAATATGTTTGTCTTTGGTTTTATGTGCTTAAGTTTTACATAGGATTTTTCGGTTACGCTTCAGATTTAAACGGCATTACTTTAGTCGTTAGTGTTTAAATTTTCAATAACATGTTGGTTTACTTTGTTTTTCCTAAGATTGAAATAGAATATCCTTTAATTATTTACACTCGAATCTGCAAGACATGTTTGATACTTCTCAACAATCAGTCCGACGGGGATTTTGTTACTTTCGCATTGTTCTTTCCAGTCTCAGTAGATCCATCCTCCCAAGCCTTACCTTTTCTTTGAGAAAGAGTTAGTTTATTGCTAATCGTCTGACGGGACTACTGGGGTATTTTTGAAGAAAAAAGTGCGCTAATCTTAACTTTTAATTCAATATTTGGTCCGGCCAAAAGCAGGTTTGTGAAAATTTTTGAGAAACAGATCATGCAAAACTCGACATTAGGTGTACAGCTAAAAATACAATTCAAGATATCCGTTTAAAACACCAAAGCTTTCCTCATTACAGAACACGTTTGTCTAAGAAATAAGACAACGCTGCTGTGTTTCTCTTTGATATTTTTAATATCAATATTCTTCATGAATTATCACCGATATCACCTGTATTGAGACATGTTTCTCTCACGGTACATTGCGGAATATGTAAAAATACGTCTATGAAATATAAACACAAACTGGTCGTGTCCGGAAGGACTGCACCTAAAAGATGCTTACTCTCATTTGTAGGAAAACTAAAGGCAGCTCAACTAATGGAATATGCAACAAGTTTGGTAACTTTACAACGGATTACCCCACTTAATTTTTGCTGAAAATTAAAATATGCGTCATAACAAACATTTTTTGACTTTTTTGAGTAATCCTGTATAACATAGCCTACATTTTTTTTTTTCGGACTTTTAATCCATAAATTAGAATAAAGACAAGAAACGAGGTGGAACTTAAACAACACGTATCTGCCACTCATTAACGCAAATTTTGTTTTCTGGCGCATAAATGTACCACTGCAATGTTTTATGATGCATAAATGTATCACTGCAATGTTTTCTGGCGCATAAATGTACCACTGCAATGTTTTATGATGCATAAATTTATCACTGCAATGTTTTCTGCCGCATAAATGTACCACTGCAATGTTTTATGATGCATAAATGTATCACTGCAATGTTTTATGATGCATAAATGTATCACTGCAATGTTTTATGGTGCATAAATGTACCACTGCAATGTTTTATGGCGCATAAATGTTCATTTGCTAATTATTTTGCAGTGCATATTCATGTTATGGAGATTATGTTATTATGGAGAACAAGTATGCACCTTCATTAATTTTTTTATAATGCATAGAGGTACATTTGCAAATTTATTTTACAATGCATAGATGTAGCATCGGATTTTTCTATTATATAAATGTAAATTTCTTTTGTAATGCGTAGATGCATCTTTTCTAATTTTTATAGTACATAGATGCACATTTATAAATTTATTTTGCAGTGCATTAATAAACCATCAGAATGTTTAGAAGTGCAAGTATGTACCTTTAAAAATTTATTTTGTAACACGTCTCTCAATAAGTTACGGACGTAAATCATAAGCAACAATCGCAAAATTTCATCTTTACTCATTAACATAGTCTCCCTTAGGGTGATACATTGTTTCCAGCGCATCTATACTATTAATAAAATTCTAAATGTCTATTTATTTATTTATGTGTGTGTATATATACCAATAAAACTTTCGAATGGATGCACCGAATTGAAAATTTCATTTTCCCCTGAAAGGTGTGAGTCCCTAGATTGTCCTTATCTTTATATGGTTCGTAACGAACAACGTCAAGTCAAAAAAAAAAAACCGAAATAAGGGTTTTGAGGCCGTTTCGTGCAATTGTCGAAAAAGTGACCTGCCCATGTCAACGGAATTTAGCACTGTCTGTATACAGTCGCGGTAACATCATTCGGCATACAGACAGGATTTGTGGCGCAACGGATAACGCGTCTGACTACGGATCAGAGTACGTGTGTGTGTGTAGGTGCGTATGTATATATATGCTCCTACATATATTTCTATGTATGTACGTGTGTATATGCCTGCGTGCGTATACATGTGCATGTGTATATGTACATGTATGTATATGTATGTGTGTGTGATTGTATGTGAGTGTGTGCTATACATGGGGACAGCAAGTCATAAAAAACCATAAAAGCCTTCACCAAATGAACCAAAAGCTACCTCTTCGAACTTAACTCTGACCGGACTACCAACACTTTCGGTTGGGGACAGAATTCTGATACCACGTTACTCTAAAAAACACATTTAGTATCAGCAGATGTAAAAATAACATTTCAAACTCCCATTTTAAAAAAACAACCTTTTTACGAAAATATCTGAAGAGAGCGAACCTAAGCTTGAAACGCGTTATAAAAATATTTTAAAATAAAAATATGATAAAAGGCTAAACAGAAAAACACAATTATTGATGGCTACACTCTTTTAAATATACATTTTTTCTCTCGTTGGAACTACACCACCATCACTTTACTAGCAAAAGTACCCGTCGTTGATTGGATTCAAAAACAGCCTACAGAAAATGGACTCTGATTTATTAAAGTATGATAGGTTATGAAAAGGAAGGGTTGTAAAGAGATAGCGTCGAATTTGGGGGTATCAAAACCAAAGCAAAATATGATGAAAGTAAAATTAGATAAACACCATAATTTATTATACCATACCTATTCACACTGAAACACTTATCACAATATTCTGTGGATCTATATTAAAAAAGCTTGTTAAACTTTGTGACATATTTCCATTCTGTGGAGGTCAGGCACGAATGAACATCCCATAATTTTATTATACCATATTTCTTATACAGAAACATAATTATCAAAGTATACTTACGCAGATAGATATGAAAAGTCTTTATAAAAGTGTGTGCCTATTTGCATTCTATGCAGGCCAGGCGCGAACGCAGATCCTACAATTTTATTATACCATCCCTATTTAAGTTAAAACATACTTATCAAAGTATTATTATGTACATCTATATCAAAAACACTTGTAAACGTTTTTGTTTTTTTTTTTAATTTTTAAATTTTTTATTTCCATACTTTGTGGACCAGGCGCGTAAGCAGGCCCCACAATTTTAATGAATCATCATTATGCCAGATGAAACATACCCATTCCTGTGTCTCGATACATCTTCTATCATTATATGTGATCAGTTTTTTTATAATAGTCAGTCATATAGGAGCCTATTCGTGACCAGACACACACACAGACGTTCAGCTTTATATATATATATATATATATATATATGTATATATATATATATATATGTGTGTGTGTGTGTATATATATTTATATATATATATATATATATATATATATATATATATATATATATATATATACACACAAATCCTTCGCCTTTGTCGAACGTTATAGGCAAATATACATACATACATACATATGTTTAAACAGACAGGTGAGATTTATATTATAGATTACAAATTTTGCGTATGTTATTACATATTATTGTATAAATTATAACATATTATTGCATATTTACTACATATTGTCTACACAATATGTAGTAAATATGCAATAATATTACATGTTATTGTGTAGATTATTACATATATAATTGGATAGATTATTTCGTATTATTGCATATGTTATTACATATTATCGTATAGATTATTGCATATGATTGTATAGTTTATTACATATTATTATATAGAGTATTACATATTATTGTATAGAATAATATATATATATATTTGTATATATTTTTAGATATTATTGCATATTTTATTACATATTATTGTATAGATTGTTTATTGTATAGGTTAATATGTATTATTGTATAAATTGTTACATATATATTCAAACCAAGAAAGCAAACTAGCACACACAAAAGAGTAAATATCGTTTTGAGTTAAGCTTTATCATAGTAATAAATAATTAAAAGCTGTTTATCAAAACATTTTACCGTGGTTGTACAGTTGATTCAAAATCAGCAACAGCTTATCGCATATATCCGTGTAGATGTTGACATTTGGAAGTGGCCTGACGATCGGATTTCGACCCAGATTTAGTAACCATATATTTAGTATCAAAGAAAAAGCGCCCTACTCGCAAACAGCTAAATATTTTTACTAAACAAGATATACATTAAATATCATCAGATGAAATAGACACCAAATGTTCGTCTACACATGATTTGAAAAAGGTGCATGTGAAAATTAAGCACACATAAATCAAATCTTACTTCGGGTGATGTGCGTATTTTTGGTTATGTAGGGTTGCAGGTATATCTGTTGTGAATACGTGCATATTTAATAAGTGACAAAATCATTTGTATACACAATCAATTCATAAAAAAAATCATTTTCATGCTAACATCTAAAATATAAGGATATATTTTATATTTTAAATATGACTAAATGTAATTTTAGCTAAGATTGAGAAATATATATATATATATATATATATATATATATATATATATATATATATATATATATATATATATATATATATACAGTGTTATAATGGAATAGTTCCAGGAGGAAATCCGGGTATGAGAGCTCAATTTGGTAAACAGAGCAATAACATAAAAATATACATCGACAATTATGCAATTTCCGTGTTATATTTATATATATATATATATATATATATATATATATATAGAGAGAGAGAGAGAGAGAGAGAGAGAGACAGAGAGAGAGAGATAGATAGATAGATAGATAGATAGATAGATAGATAGATAGATAGATAGATAGATAGATAGATATATTATAGTAGTCTCAAGTAATCAAAAGCTTGATCGCGATAGCAACTGCTGTGTCGTCCCCTTTTCACTTTCGCATGCACCAGGCCAACAATTATGGGTGACTATTCTGGGGGTGTCTATATTATGGGTGACAATTCTGGGTATTGTGAGAGACACGCTCAGTGTATAAAAGAACACGTGCATGCAGAAAACAAACGGCTGAATGCCCAGAAAGTCAGATGGCAAAATGATTACTGAGCATTCCACCCATGGTTACTCTCTTTGTATCAATGTTTTCACCAATTTAACGCATTGATGACAAAAAAAAAAATTTATTAATAACTTCAAAAATACATCGTACACCTAAAGCGTGAATGGGAAGGATGGCAAGGAATTCTCCACGCTTGCCTAAAGATAACGGCTTCAAGGACTACATTTTCCTTCATCTAAGCAATGAAGAATGCAAGGGGACGTATGTTAATATCCTTTTAGGCAACAACTAAACCTCTGTGAGATAGTGTAGTATTTGACATTATCATTCCCGAGATTATCTTCTCCATTTTCGAAGGGTAGTAAACATTCTATTCACTTCTACCTTTATTTTTAAAAAAATCACTACTCATATCACGCTATAAGTATAGGTGTATATACATGAAATAGTACCTCAAAGAATTATCTGTACGCGCGCGCACACACACACATATATGTGTGTGTGTGCGCTCGCGCGTGTACAGATATTGGGGGGATTTCATGTATATACACCTATACTTATATATATATATATATATATATATATATATATATATATATATATATATATATATATATAATATAAAGCTCCGTGTGTGTGTGTGTGTGTGGTCACGAATAGGCTCCTATATGGTTTACTATTTTAAAAAACTGATTACATATAATGATAGAAGATGTATCGAGGATCAGGAATGGGTATGTTTGATCTGGAAGAACGGTTGTTCATTAAAATTGTGGGGTCTGCGTTCGCGCCTGGCCCCCAAAGTATGGAAATAAAAAATGAAAAAAAAAAACGTTTACAAGGATTTTTTGATATAGATGTGCATAAGAATACTTTGATAAATATGTTTCAATTAAATAGGGATGGTATAATAAAATTGTGGGGTCTGCGTTTGCGCCTGTACTCCATGGAAATATGGCACAAACTTTAACAAAAACTTTTCATATCTATTTGCGTAAGTATACTTTGATAATTATGTTTCAGTTTATAGAAATATGGTATAATAAAATTATTGGGTGTTCGTTCGCGCCTGACCGCCATAGAATGTAAATATGTCACAAAGTTTAACAAGGTTTTTTAAAAGGGGTTAGGGTCCACAATAACACCTTAACTTTAATCTTAATTCACGTTAGCTTTTATTTATTTTTTTGAGTTGAATTATATTGTGTCGTATAAATTCACCTCATAAATTCACGTTCTTATTAAAGTGAAAGCCAAAAAAAAAAAAGTCGGAACTTTAGACAATTCTAGACACAAATTTTGCATAACTCTGTTTTTTTCCTTCTCCACTTGCACGTGGCACTCTTTCGAAAATAGATAAATAATAAAAAAAGAACGTTACTTGTTATCGTGTCAAAAGAAGGAAAAAATCCTGCTCACGTGATTATGTGTCTTTTTAAAAACATTTACATAACCTTTTTATTTTTATTTATATATCTGTTTAAGCTTTTTTGTCAGTGTACTAGAAGGAATTCAGATGATTACAACCCTTTCAGCGTGTTCTTTACATTACAATAGTACAACCCTGAATCCAACGGCGCAATACTACACCGTTCAATACTGTAAAACTGACAGGAAGCTTTTCTGCTTTGAAATGGCGCCATTTTCTTCTTATTCATATTTATATCGATTCTTTGCTTTAAAAAACTAAAGTAATCACGTGTTTACTTTTTTAATATCACATGTTGCTGTTTCGGATTATTTTACTAAAGTAAGTAAAGCTTCATCATTTTTTGTTTTTCGATATTTCGTCGATATTATTTAGTAAGAGTGTTTAGCAGAAAAGCCAACAAACGACTACCCGAAAAAATAAATATGCAAGAAATAAATGTTACCATAGTCAATAAAAGTTCAGTTCATGTTTTCTTTGTTTTGAAATAGTTTTTAATGCTCTTTAGTTGAAATAATTTCAGCGAACCGAAACTAAAACGAAATTTGAGGCGATAAATGAATTTTTATATAAACTACACGTCATAATTCCTTAAGCATAAAATAATAGAAAACATAAAAATGTGTTTATAAATATTCCTTCCATTGACGAAACTCTCTTAAATTGTTAACACAGAATGCTCAGGTGCCCCTCCTTCAAATTGAAAACGAGGCTGTCCATTTCAAAGTCGCTGCCATTTGGATTTTTTTTAAACCGGTTTGTGAATTAAAAAAAGTTTTTTACAAACTACTTAAAAATACAAACGAATGAACTTTTCTACCATAAAAGTAACTTTTATTGACCAAGGTAACATTTATTTCTTGTATATTTATATTATTATATATAGAACATTTTCTCTTTGTAAGGAAACATCATTTTGTTTGTCACTCTTGGCTACGAATGGAAACAAAGTTGAGATAAAAAATATATTTTCGAGACAATTATCTTTACTTTCATCATATTTTGCTTTGGGTAAAATTTTTGAGTATAAAAACCTATCTCTTTACAACCTCCTCCTTTTCATAACTTATCATACTTTCATCAATCACAGTCCATTTTCTGTAGGTTTTTTTAGAACCCAGTCAACGACGGGTACTTCTGCTAGTATATATATATATATATATATATATATATATATATATATAAAGGGAGAGAGAGAGGGGGGAGAGAGAGAAATAAACAGTAACAAGCCGAGTTATGTGTTCATCAACGTTTTGTCTTTATTTCGAGATTTCCTTCCGAAATAAAGACGAAACGTTGATGAACACAAAAACTCGATATGTTCCTTTTTATTACTTTATTTTGTCAGAATACTATTTCCATTATTCTCATTATATATATATATATATATATATATATATTCTTTATATTATATTATATATATATATATATATATATATATATATATATATATATATATTCTGTTTTTTTCGTACAGATCTATTTAAAACATGGGTGCTCTTTTATTCCAATAAAATGAATGTATAATGTTTTATCGACAGGAAAATTATTTTGCAAAGGAGATATTGCGATTATTATCGTTATATTCATGTTCCCAATCAGATGAATGTAGAAACGAAAAACTCGAGTACTTATTATGGATTGTTTAGTATTATAATGGATTGTTAAGTACTTATAATGGATTGCTGAATACTGATTATATATGGATTGTAAGGTACTTATAATGGATTGTAAAGTACGTATAATTGATTGTAAAGTACGTGTAATAGATTGTTATGTACTTATAATGGATTGTTAAGTACTTTTATGGATTGTTAAGTACTTATTATGGAGCGTTAAGTATTTATTATGGATTGTTAAGTACTTATAATGTTAAGTATAGTGGATTGTTAAGAACTTATAATGGTTTGTTAAGTACTTTTGATGGATTGTTAAGTATTATAATGGATTGTTAAGTACTTATAATGGATTGTTAAGTACTTTTTATGGATTGTATAGAACTTATAATGGATTGTTTAGTACTTATAATGGATTGTTAAGTACTTATAATGGATTGATAAGTACTTATTATGGATTGTTAAGTACTTATTATGATTGTTGAGTACTCATTATGGATTCTTAAGTACTTATAATGGATTGTTAAGTACTTAGTATGGATTGTTGAGTATTCATTATGGATTTTAAGTACTTAAAAAGTGTGTGTTAAGTATTATAATGGATTGTTAAGTACTTATAATGAATTATTAAGTACCTTTAATGGATTGATAAGAACTTATAATTGTTTGTTAAGTACTTATGATGGATTGTTACGTACTTATAATGGACTGTTAAGTAATTATAATGATTGTTAAGTTCTTATTATGCATTGTTAAGTACTTAAAATGGATTGTTATGTACTTATAATTGATTAAGTACTTATAATGGATTGTTAAGTACTTATTATGGATTGTGAAGTACTTATCATAGATTGTTAACTACTTATTATAGATTGTTAAGTACTTATAATGGATTGTTATGTACTTATAATTGATTTTTAAGTACTTATTATTAGTTTGAAGTACTGATAATGGATTGTTAATACTTATAATGAATTGTTAAGTACTTATAATGGATTGTTAAGTACTTATTATGGATTCTTATGTACATATAATGTATTGTTTAGTACTTATACTGGATTGTCAATACTTATTATGGAATGTTAAGTACATATAATAGATTGTTAAGTACTTATAATGGATTGTTAAGTAAAAACACATACTTTTCTCTGGTTTTCCGATCGAGCACTCTGATTTATTTTTCTGCTAGCACGAAATACGCAGTACACACATGCATACACACGCGCATATATATATGCGCGTGTGTATGCATGTGTTTTATGTGTGTGTTTAGTGAGAAGTGGCATCAGTATTTAAAGTTCTAAATGAAGATTTGTTATTTTTAAATAAAAAATAAATCATTAGAACATAAAAACATAAAAATAAAACATGATAAATATTTCGCCCTGATGCCAAAACTGATTACATCCATAAAAGTGTGCTACGGAATTCACGTCGCTATTTTGACAATATTTCATTACACTCGATTGTTTAATTCAAAACTACATATGTATACTAGTTGGGATATTCGGTTCAAGACGGTGGAATTATGTTGAATCATCCTTGTGCGCTTTAATATAGGAAAAGTTGGATAGCAAAGTTGGTCAAACAAATCACAACTAGACTACATTAGTGAAAAACGATGTAATAGTAGAGATGACTCACCTCGCTGAAAGAAAGCAAAGAAAATTGTTTGTATATGTGTTTATGGAGGTGACAAACTTACTAATCGACGTGAGCGAATCTATGATGAAATAACACATCGCATGCGTGATCAACTAAAACGAGTTTAGCCCAGACTCTAGATTCTTGTTTCTTGTCCGACAAAGAAGAGAAATTAAAAGATGTTTTGAGTTGAGAGACAGTTTCGTTCCTGCGACTGGTGAAGACTAGATCCGTAGTTGTGAAAAAGAGTCAAAAGGAAAAAGAAGATACTGATAGAGAGGTGCTGAACTATAGGCATTGGTTACAGGCGGGAATATTTTTCAGTTACAAAAGGTTTTGCTTTTTTGTTTATTTTTTTTTGCTTTCTTTAAGAAGTTACAAGCTATTTCGGCAAATAAGACATTTGAAGGCAGCATAATGGCATAATTCAGCAGCGCTATGATTGACATGCTAAATATGGTCTGGGTAAAAACCGTGGAATTGTTATACAAACTTTGTACCATTAATAAAATCACGCGTATCCTGCCATTACGACTGCAGGACTGTGCGCTTGCTGTCTACAAGCAGCTCAGTACAATTGTTATTTTTTTGTATGAATTACGTCGCTTGGGGCGACTGGTTGGAGGATCATTGTCTAAACGATGAATTTTATGCGCATTAATGTCAGAGTTGTCACATGTAAAACAGCTTCTCTGTTCAGAATGGACACTATAACGATAGAACAGTTTCGAGCGCAAGTTATCAGAATCGTTTACGAAATGTACAGGGAACCGATCACCGTATCGGTCAAACGAATGTTTTCAGATTCAAAAGTACTTGATTAATTTTATAGCTAAGCGTGATTTGATATAAATGCTCGGGGCACAATCATGTCACAAATGATGATGATATGCAGGGATGTCCTAAAATAAAATTATTGCCGTAGAAATCGATGCATTATATGCAAAGGAAATGGGTGTGTGTCATCAAAATATCAGGCAAAGGCAAGAGACGTCATAAACAGTCTTTTCTTTGAACAAGTGAAAACCAAGAAAGTGAAAATATCATGAAAATATCTGTGGATGGACGAGATTGCGCCATTCCGGGAGTTCACAGACGCTGATGAGCCGCTACTAATGGCGTGTCGCTTTGTGAGTCAAAATAAAACGACATGAGGACACTGAAGTAACGAGGAATGAAAAAATTAAATTGTGAGTCGGGGAGATTGAGACGAGTCCCTAGTTATTGATGGGCTGTTGTAATGTTTTTACTTTAATCTTCTCAAAAATAAAGCTCGGGGACATTCATTTAACCGAATCGGGAACGACACACATCGGAATCTTAAACAGATGTCCCGAAATTTCGATCAAATAAACCCAATATCAGCGAGTTCAACAAAAGCAAGTATGAATTGAGTCATGAAAATGGACAAGTGGTCATTCACCGTGCGAGATAACCAACAGAGTACAAGAGTACATTATGTCTGACCACGCCCGGGATGGATGCGAGAAATAATTTTCTGCTGTCGCAGCGTATAGAGTGATTGTTATCATGCTATGAGGAGAAACATAGCTCATCCAGAGGTTTAATTTCTTTGGTGACAGTCCTGTAAGGTCTGACCGGTATTTGTAGAAAGATCCACAGAATGTGTGTACCGCTGTAGAGCAATTGAACCGATGTGTCGCTCATAATTCTGCCAAGTGCTACACGAAATTAAAAAGCGCTTGAAATGATCATCTTCAAGAGCAATCTGGCCTACCTTACACGGCTGGGATTTTACATTTTGTTTCATTTTAGTCGAAAATTCTCATAAATCAAAAGGCCTCATAACTGGGGCTAACACTTGAACTCTATATGAAATACATAAATATTCGAGTGTTCCATTAAAGCTTCTTTATCTCTCAAACACTGAGGTATTAAAGAAATTGAGAACATAATTTTCTTCTCCCCCAATTGACTATCTTAATATGTTATAGTATATCTTTATATTCCATTGGTATTACTGGATTTCAGGACAAAAATTCATTTAGTCTAGTGGAGTATCCAGCTTTGTGTTGTTACTTGAAGTAACACCACTTGGAGAAGGTGCACCATTATTCATGCTAGTGTGTGTAAGCCATACCGATAAGATCTTATTTGAGTTACGAATACTATGTGATCTTGAATATTTAGTCAGGGTTTACTTGTAGGGGAAAGTATTTGCAACAAGCCGGACTATCCTAACAAACTTCTGTACAGAGATACCTTAGACACTAGAAGATAGTGTCTAGTAGGTATTTTAAGTGCGTTATGCGCTGCATCATTTCAGGATACTGCCACTGATTATTTTTCTTAGTTTGCTCTCTGAAACATAGAAAATTCGGTATTATTATACAAACACCGTGACAGCGTTAGGGTTAGGATTAGGGTTAGGGTTAGGGTTTAGGGTTAGGGTTTAGGGTTAGGGTTGGGGTTAGGTTTAGGTTTAGGGTTAGGGTTAGGGTTTAGGGTTAGGGTTAGGGGTAGGGGTAATTCGCTGTCACGGTGTTTGTATAGTTTTACCGAAAATTCCACGTAATTCAATAAATCAATGCCTCCTTTCAGTCTCGAAAGACAAAGGATACTCCCTGTAGGAGCAGCTGCGCGTGTGATTGTGAGGCAAGGGTTGCGCAAAACCCAACCACACCTATCCTAAATCGACACTGTTTTAGTCCAGTGGTCAGGAGAAGTCCAAGACGACTGGAAACAATGCCTAGATAAGCGGAGAGCACTTACAGCACCTGGGAGTCCCAAATGGTCACCCATTTAGTACTGACAAGTTTCAACGTTGCTTAACTTCGGTGATCCAGCGGTAACCGATGTATCAACGTGATTATGCCGTATAAGGTTAGATTAAGAAAGAAATATCCATTAGAAGACAAGTTATAATAAAAATTACGTGTACAAAAATAGCATAACAGAAAAGGAAGTCGAAAATGAGATGTAGCGAAGCGCATAAGGAACTATTTATCTTTGGTAGATGAACAATATTCTAGTGCCTTTTTTCCAGAGCTGTGTATTTTTTTTTTTTTTTTTTGCCTATCGTAGGGATGAGCAATGGGAACATGTAAATTTACAGTGATGTAGAAGAATAAAACACCAAAGAAAATATCGTCAGTAGCAAGAATATTGTTGGTGATTGTTGTGCGTGATTTTTTTTAAATCCGTTATTACTTACAGGTAGTGGAGAAGAGATAACCGGTATCATCTTATGAAAAAACACTGAAACAGTTCTGTTTCTGCTGTTAAAAGGCCATGACGTTAACGGCTACTACCGCTACTGCTGATATATGTCAGTATCCAATAAGCCAACTACTTACGTGTAACGAGAAGAATAGCTGTTTCTGTCGACGGATGCTTATCATAAACAATCCTTGTAAGTAATCAAGTTATGTTATTTTCATTCGTCATTTTTAATCCTCTCATAATATTTTGAATCATCCGACTCACGATCTATCTATCACATTAACCCTTATTCTTTTTTATTTATTTTATTTTTTTATTCGATTTTCACCCCAAACAAAGCACAGTTCCACTTTGAAGTAGGGGGCTACTATCGGGGGGCATAAATTGCAGGGGTATTATGAAAGGAGATGAGTAGCAAGATATTTGTTCACATTACACTTGAACTTCTACATGTCAGTACAGTTGGGAAAGCAAAATCCCTGAAGGGAGTTCCAAAGTCTAGCAGTTCTGGGGAAAAAACTATTGGAGTAGAAGGCTTTCTTACGCCTAGGGATTTCTACTGTGAAG
This sequence comes from Euprymna scolopes, assembly GCF_053919585.1. Lineage (NCBI taxonomy): Eukaryota > Metazoa > Mollusca > Cephalopoda > Sepiida > Sepiolidae > Euprymna > Euprymna scolopes. The sequence goes on along the minus strand of NC_136483.1, from coordinate 133,342,657 downwards.
GGGTGGAATTTAGCTGCTTGTCGGGTTTGTCGGGAGTATTCACGTCGAGGGGATACAAGTGATTTAGTTCGTCAGAGCATTCGTCATTAAAGTACTTGTAGAACAGGCAGAGGGGTGCAATATTTCGTCGATGGGATAGAGGTTGAAGCCTAGATGACAGTTCAAGACCTATTAGGTTAGCGACTCTCTTTTGAATCCAGGAATGAGAGGCAAGTACTAGATGAACCAGCCCAAGTGTGACAACAGTACTCTATACATCGGCGAATGGTGGCCTTAGAGAGGTACAGGATACTTTCAGGCGTAAGTAGTTTTCTAGCACGGTAGAGGGAGCCCACCTTCTTCGCAGAAATCTTGGCAATGCTTTCAATGTATCTATTCCAGTTCCCAGAATAACTTTGAAAAGTGGTGATTTATTGATACAAAAAAAGTATTGAGACTTTTGTTTATGAGTGTACAACGATCGAGATGTTTCGAAAATTACAACCGCGATGAAATAAGAATAATTTAATATAAAATAAGTGTAAATAAAAGAACCCTTATTTTTGGCACTACAATTTGATTTTTGCTTGTTTTTATTTTTGTTTCTTTTTGTTTGTTGTCTTTTTTTTGTTTTTGGTTTTTTTTTTGTTTTGTTTTTTGCTATTCTGTGATAGTGGATTTTTTTATTTTTCGATAAAGACTTCGTTTTTATCTTTTGCATTCAATAATAATTCGGTGAATAAGGTTTTAGTTAAGAACAGACGTGAAGAAAATTCTTTTTTTATTATCTATAAATAGATAAATACCTTTTTGAATTGGCTGCTTTTCGTTGGGATTTTGAGAAAGTTTAAAAGAATTTTTTTTTATTCCATCAGACTTATGCCATCTTGTTGAAGGAAATTCATACGAAGCCTCGATGGTGGTTTACCTGGGAACAAACGCATGAACAATTTGATTAAATTTTTTTCTCATCCTTTGTTTGGTTCTTCTTTTGTTTGGAAGAAGTGGGAGGGGGCATCCTTTTTGGTGCTTTTAATCCGTTACTTTCTATCTGGCAAAGTTAATAGAATTGAACACAAATTCAGTAGACTTAAAGTGGGATTTTTTCAAATGTTTTCCCCGCGAATAAAACTGGTGTGCTTAAAGGGATTTTTATGAGATCGAAGAGGAACTAGTGATTTAAAGCAAACAAGCGAATGGATAGCTATGGCTTCCTTATGTGAGGAAAGTACATACGTCCAAGAAAACAACCAATATAAACGTATATATCTATAGCATTATATATATATATATATATATATATATATATATATATATATATATATATATATATATATATATATATAAAGTTCAGTTGAATATATAAGGAATTTGGATCTGTGGTATAAATTCGATTTCATTTTTAGACGGTAAAATAGCTGCTAAGGGGACAAAATTGAAACAAAATTGAACTTAGTAGGTGTAAATAGATGCATGCGCAAATATACATTTATAACTTTTACAGCGTGATTTTTAAGTTCTTTTACACGTATATAGAGATGATAACGAGTATAGCTGAAAGCTATATATTTTGGTTTCGATACTGATGACACCCAAGTAATGTTTTAACTTTTGAAATCGCAACTATATATTGCATATAATATAATAATCAATAGAGTACATAAATAAATACTAATTCTGTTGGAATTAAGATATCACATTTAAGCGTATTTTACGACCGGGACACGCCGGGGTAGCTACTATATATATATATATATATATATATATATATATATATATATATATATATATTATCGCCTCATTTATTTTCTGTTGTTATCGTCAATTTCAAAATTATTTTGTATCGCTATCCTAGAGTAAAGTTTATCCTGTGCACACAGTTGTTCGCTTTTTCTCTGCTACAGTTTAATAGATATTGGGATTTTTTAAAGAATAGGATAACGAATTTTTCATTTAGCCACAATCTACATGGATTTTTTGGTCCCCACATGTACTTGTTTTTCTTACTATTTTCTATTAGACTATTGGCGAACGTCCACTTTCTTCGATTTCCCAAGATTGGTTTGATAGTGCTGTTTTCATTCTGTGCTTTTTGTTTATATATATACATATATATATATATATATATATATATAGAGAGAGAGAGAGAGAGAGAAAGAGTCATCCACATACAGTAGTGTTTCGCTGTTTCACAGCTCATCAGTGCGGCTAGACAGGCAACTACCTCAAGCAAGGATTGAAACCCGACCGCCTGTACGACAGTCAAGGCTCTTAACCATTACGCTAATCGGCGGTTGCTGTGCGAGTCACGAATTAACGATGTTTTGACATATATATATATATATGTCAGAACATCGTTAATTATTCTGTTGTTTGTAAATAAACAAGCAGCTTGAGCATTGTAAAAGCGATTCACGAGTGTTTATTTAAATGGACATTTGAGATCATTTGTGAGAACCCAATGGTTTGGTTATAAATTCAATCATCGGCTAGGCAAAGGTGCTAGTCTAGCCGCACTGATGAGTTGTGATACAACTAAACAGTACTGTATGTAGGTGCCTATATATATATATATATATATATATATATATATATATATATATATATATATATATATATATATGCCTGTTTTGAACTCTGGGCAGCACCTTCCGAGATGTGGCAAAAGTACTTCATTTTAGGACGTATTTCGTTCTTACAGAGGTAGGCGATTACGTCAGAAGTGAGATACTATATAGGGTGGTAGTATTCTCCAGCCATTTTTCCAGCGAGCTTTGCAACGGATTTGATGTAATTTTTCCGTTGCTTGATGAGCAGTTCCTTCTGAAATTTTCTGTTTGCTTTAGGCCAATAATTTCCTATGAACGTTATATTTCACGTTTTTTTCATGTGGGATAAGGGATACTCAGTAGCATTTTTACTGGCCTGTCACGCTAATGGATGCGTTGATTGTATGGACGTATCTTAGAAATATCGGTTCATGTTGTTTTCTCTTTTTTATTATTCAAGACTGTATATAATAGTTATCAGCGTAAAACAAGAATGTTTTGCTACCTTAATTTCCTTGTCATACACGCGACTGATTCCGTAAGTAACGGGTGGGACACTCGGTTTTTATTTATAAATAAAAATGTTTCAAGAAACACGAAACTTAAGAAAACAGCGTAAAATGTGACCGAATCTTTCTTTACGAAAAAAAGAATTAAGATGGATACGAATAACAATTTCTTTTGAAGCTCGCCTTACACGATTGCCTATCAACACCCCGACCCACAAAAATATCTCACGATTTTCGAAAACTAATAAAGATCCTAATCACTAAGTCTTCTTTCTGTTTGTCTAACTGGTACAAAGCGTACATTACGTTCTTTATAGATTTTCTTGTCGGCCATGATGTGATGAGATACGTTTGCGTGTCTCTATTAAAAGTTTCATCGGTTGGTCTGTCACGCTGAAGTTTGAAATTGATTATTTGTCCATCAGTCGTGCTTAATCGTTAGATAAGATTTTTGTTGGTCTCCCATGCTTAAGTTTGAAATAATAACATCTTTAGATGCATCCACTCTGTTTTATAGCAGGTTCTGTCACAGCGGAGGAAAAAAGAAAAGTGGAGAAAAAATGCTGATTCGAATTTCCTTCCTTTGATTCCTCTGCGAGACTTTCGCGAACAACGTCGGTCTGTGTTAACATGCAACGACCATGTTACCACGTTTAAATTTGAAATATAATTTTCTTTTGCGTATCACATTTTAATATTGAAATCTCATTTTCCTGTTATTTTTTAAACATAATTTTCTTTGGTTTGTCACACTTAAATTTGAAATATTATTTTCTTTATTCTGTAACGTCTAAGTTTGAAATATTATTTTAATCTTTCATGTTTAAGTTTGAAATATTATTTTCTTTGGTTTGTCACGCTTAAGTTTGAAATAATTTTTAGTCTATCACCTTTCTGTTTGAACAACATTTTCCTTGTGGTGTGTTATGCTTAGATTTGAAATAGCATTTTAAGGTGCGTCCGTTTGAAACGCACAGACTGAATGGGAGCATCTTAGATAAGTCTAAGTTTGAAATAACTTCTTCGTTTGTCTGGCACGTTTAATGTTTTAAATATCATTTTTGTCACTCAGTCATACTTTAATTTAAATTAACATTTTGTTGATATGTCAGGCTTTAGTTTGAAAAATTATTTTCATCGCTCAAGAAAGTTTTACATTGCATCTTTGTTTTCCTGGCACGCTTAAATTTTCGTTGCTCAATTAAGTTTAATTAGTACTTTGTTCGCCTGATGTGCTTAACTTTGAATTGATATTCTCGTTGGTCTGTCATGTCTAGGTTTGAAATCATATTTAAATTGGTTTGTCGCGCTTATGTTTGAAATAGCATATTCGTATTCATTTATTGGATTTTGATTCTAGATAATATAAAACATTTAAATCTTAAATTTATAGAGTCTTAGAAAGAAATCAAAATTCAGGAAATCTTGCTGAATAGGTTTCTAATGGCGATGGATCAAATTCGGTGCAAATTTGAAATATCTGATTGTTTTAAATCGAGTCTTATGTCCATATTAAAATACTTAAAAAGAAACTGAAATTTGGTAAATATTCATTAATTGATGCCAAATACTTCTTGCTAAAATTTCACAATCGGAAGTATCTTAATTTTATAAACGGCTTCCGTCCTATCTCTACCTTCTTTGTATGACTAAATGTAATTAATTATAGCTGACGTTACCCACACTCATGTTTAGCAGCTGTCTTTTAAAATTCATAATAATCAGTTAGTTTACGAGTGAATCCTATGCATAGAACGATATAAACATATGCAGATGCGTAACTTTACATAAATAGAGATAAACGGAAGTTCGTCTCAATTGAAACTAAAGCAAATATTTTACTCTCAACAGTTGGCAAAAAACGTTCTTCAAAATTCTATGAGACGGGTTTCTTTAACTTTTATGATTATTCAATCTTTCGTACGAACTTTATTTTTATTTTCAAAAGAGTGTGTCTCCATTTTCAGCGTCCATTTTGTTCTTATCGTCTGTTCGTATCAGATTTTGTTTGTTTATCGTGGGGTTTGATACGTTTATTGTCCAAGTGGTTCCAAATTTTGGTAGATCTCTTTTTTTTTATGCCAAAGTTTGTTTATATAACGTTTGTTTTTCCATTTTCAGACACACGAAGGAAGAAAAGGGCAAAGAAATCCAGCTCAACTATATTCATGTTGTCATTGAGACTGCGTCAACATTTCAATCATCATTCATGTCTCGTTTCTTTCGGGATTTGTTTGACCGTCGAAGACATCGGTATCAAATTTAGACTTCACTCAAACACTTAGGCCATTATTGTTTTATTTGTTGATTTCATTTTTTGCTTTTAGATTTTTGTGATAGGGAGTTATGTTTGGGGAGGAGTGAGTATTACTAATATCAAACAGTATTTTAGAAAATAAAAGAGGTGGACGAAAGAAAAGGAAGAGGGAGGGTTTTCTGTTATTATTGAAAAAAGAGACATGATAGAAATAATAACAAAATGATGGATTGCGGAAGAAGAAGAAGAAGAAGAAGAAGAAGAAGAAGAAGAAGAAGAAGAAGAAGAAGAAGAAGAAGAAGAAGAAGAAGAAGAAGAAGAAGAAGAAGAGAATGAAATGAAGGAGAAAAAGATAAGGAATGGGATGAGGAAAATAAATAGAAAAAATAAAGAAAAGAAGTAAAAAGAAGGGGGGGAGGAATCAACAAAATGCAGGAAGAAATACAAAGAATTTTACTTTGTTTACAATATAATTTTCCTTTTTTTTCTTTTTTATTGCTTCATTGTATTTTCTTTCCAGAAATATATGATTTAATTATTGCTATCATTAATATTATCATAAAATATTTGAGTCCATAATTAACCAAGCTCTAGTCCATCACCTTACAGCTGATAAACTTCTGACTGACCAACAATATGGATTTAGACAAGCCCGTTCTATAGCAGATATCCTAACTCTAATCTCTGAACGTATATACCATACAGTGGACAAAGCAGTGGAGAGTAGAGCGATAGCCGTAGATATATCTAAGGCTTTTGATAGTGTATGGCACGGTATTCTCAGGAAAATCAAATCTTACGGTATCACTGGACGACTACTTAACAAAATTATATCTTTTTTAAATAAGAATCCAGGTTGTCCTCGGCGGTCGTACATCTAAACAGTATGATATAAATGCAGGTGTACCTCAGAGGTCTATCCTTGGACCTTTATTGTTCCTAATATTCATAAATGACCTCCCTGATAAAATTGTTTCTGAGATGGGAATATTTGCTGATGACACGACGCTCTATTGCGGACACGAGGGTAAAACAAATGAACACATATCTAAGGAAATGGCAAAAACACTAGAGGAAGCTGTAGTAGAATGGGGACAGAAATGGATTGCCACATTCAATGCTGCCAAGACTAAGCTTGTTTCTTTCAATAATTACAAGAAACCTTCTCAACCACCAATAGCTATAACTAAAGGTGCATTACCTGAAAGTACTTCTTTCGAACTCCTCGGCTTAACGTTCACAAGAAACGCGAGCTGGAACAGTACATTGAGAGCATTGCTAATGCTGCTGCAAAGAAGGTGGCCTCTCTTTACCGTGCTAGAAAGCTACTTACGCCTGAAAGTATCCTGTATTTCTACAAGGCCATCATTCGCCCATGTATGGAACAGTTGCCACATTTGAGCTGGTGCATCTGCTACTAGTCTCTCAGTTCTGGATAGGGTTCAAAATAACCAATCTGATAGGTCCTAAGCTGTCATGAAAGCTTCAACCTCTGTCCCATCGACGAAATGTTGCATACCTTTGCCTGTTCTATAAGTATGTTGATGGTGAATGCTCCAGCGAACTACAAGCCCTTGTATTCCTTAGACGTAAATACCGCCGACAAACCCGACAAGCAGCAAAATCCCACGCCTTCACAGTAGAGATCCCTAGATGTAAGAAAACCTTCTACTTCAATAGTTTCTTCCCCAAAACTGCTAGACTTTGAAACTCCCTTCCGGGATTCTGCTTTCCCACCTGTACTGAAATGAAGAAGTGCAAGTGTAATGTAAACGGACATCTCTCTGCTCAACTCCCTACATAGTATCCCTGCAACTTATGTCCCCGATAGTAGCCTCCTACATCAAAGGGACACTTAATATTCGTATTAAAATGTATTAATTTAATTTTTTTAATTTTAATTTTTTATTTAATGGATTTTGTTTATTCATTTATTTTATTCTTCGTAGTCAATAATATCTATTTAGTAATTGATTTAACTGTATCGTTAATTGACTGGTAGTTTGTTTATTTGTATTTATTAATTGCGATCGACGGTTGATGATTAACCGTCGAAGAAAATGAAATCGCGGCGACGTAACGGCTTAAAATCTACGTCCGTACAAATACATACGCGCGCGCTTATCCACATTTTCTCTAAAAATTACGACTAATATTAGACGATACATCGGACTAATAAAATTGAATGATACACCTTGCATTAGAGTCACCACCTGCCCACAAAAATACGTTTTTCCCTGCAATGAATAACATTATTTAAATAATTAGTTTGTGTTATTATTTATTATCATTATGTATATATATATATATATTTTTAAATTATGATTTGACTTATTTTCTATTTATCCATCTATTTATTTCTCTAATTTAGTGTGCCATTTGGGACTAGTTTAGATATGTTATCCATAGTATAATCTTTATTTATGTTATTTATTAATTTACTTATTTATTAATTCATTTATTTTTATTTATTTATTTATTGTGTATAGCGTATTTTTTCCACTTATTTATTTCTCAATTTTATGATGTGGAGGGAAATAATGTTATCCGTTGGTAATAATTGGTTTCATTTATTTCATTAAATCGGTTATCTTTATTTTATCTTTTTACTTATTTTAATATATTTTTTAAAAATTAATTATTGAGTGGGTAATTTTTGGTGTGAGGGTGTTGAGGTGGGGTACCATATCAGCATCTATGTATGCTCACACGTACACACATACATGTAAACAAGTACATTTAATTTTAATTATGTTTATTAGTGGTCTTATTTGTGTGTGTCATGATTTATTTCAGTTATATTTTTTTTATTTTAGAGAAGTGTGATTGTATTGTTACTGAACATTGTCATGGGTTGTGAAATCAAAATGGCATGATTTAAATTAGGAATGGTGAGCTAAGTTCCGATCTATTATTGGGGTCAGGGTGTGACTTGAAAATGAGCAGAGCTTCTTTTATGCGGAGATTTCCGGCGTTTCGTTCTGCTACCTTTAATGAATTTGTTAGTATTTTTGCAGGTATTAAGATGTTTGAAAAATGATGATGCTTGTGTTTGTGTGTGCTTTTTAACTCTGTAGGGTAGAATTTGTTGCAAGTAGTGTATTCTAATTTGTAAACTGTATTAGTTCAAATGTTTGACAGTTTGCTAGTGTGCATGGCGGTGAATTGTTTTGTGTGCGTATAGCTAGCTGTTGCCTCAGAGATGAATCTGAGTGGACAAGGTGCATATTGAGGCCCTCTCTCCTGATGGCCTTGCGGATTGCTGTTGTGATATTGTCGTTAAAATGGGCTATTTTCAGGAACCAATTATTTGTAAGTGTTTGTGAATGTCAGAGGATATGAGGTCGAATAGGTCATTACAGGAAATGCGGGCACTCTTTTGTATGGAATGTTTTGTCTTCATCAAGAATGTAAGTAAAGGTCTCCATAGTGTTCCGCGAAAACAGGATTCTGGAAACTAATTATTGGTTCTACCGTTGCCGTTCTTTCAGTTTTTGTTGTTCTTTTTGTTGACATTGTTCCATTTTTTCTTATTTCTGGATCAACCATTCTTCAGTTTTCTGTTATTATTGTTGAGTATGTTATTTGCTGTAGTTCTTGTCGTTGGAAAACCTTTCTTCTGTTTTCTGCTGGTGGTCCATCTGAACTTTAATTATCTGAAAAATAATAGCATTGAAATCCTTCATTTGTAGAGTTTTATATTTATGAGAACGAAATTTACCTACCCAGAATTGTTTTTCTTTATTTTCTAACAGCCACTGTAATTTTACTATTTGCTGTTTAATGCTGTACGTTGATCAAAATTTATGCTTGGGGAGGGGGAGAAAACTATTTGATTTGACTAATTGATTATTACACATTCATCTTCGTACTTTGAATCGAAATGTTATATATATGCATATGTGTGCGTGTGTGTGTATGTTTGTATATATATATATATATATATATATATATATATATATATATATACATATATATATATATATATATATTATAACACTAAATTCCTGATAAAGTTGCTTGATATTTTGCACATTAAATCTTTTATATAGTAGGATTAGTTTTATACACAGGGGAGATCGTTTATATATAAAAATAAGGTTGTTTCCCATCTATTGTAAACATTTCTGTATTTACTTGCCCCTCCTACGGGGACAAACTTTGATATTATGTCAGGTTATAATGTTTAAAATATCAGTTCCCCAAAAAGAAACACTGTGAATTTGGATAAAATGTTAAATTATCTCATTTTATTTATAGCCCGAAAATTGAAAGGTTTGTTTTTTTTTTACAATAATAGAATATGCATTCGCGTCTAAAATCTATAAACAGAAAAGAAATCGCTCAACTATATTTTGTTTTATTTACATGTTTAACATTCAAACGTATATGCAAATATAAGAAAAGTAATACAGTATGTTGTGTGTGGTAGATTATAAAATAGCTTTTATTAATTGTTGGGTAAATTTGAGTTTACTTGTTGGTTGCATATGACATCTATTTCCAATTACAAAATAAATTGTACCGAACTTGCATGACTGTATGTGCCTGTTTTTGTTTCAATATTTATAGTTAGATACTTTTCAGTTGTACAATTGTTATGGTTTTTTTTTCAATGTATTCATTTTTTTTTTTTTTTCAAAAATAGTGTTAATGTTAAAGCTAAAATATAATATTATTAAAAACGTAATTGTGATTTCTTAAACGTGTTTTCAACAATTCAGTATGCCTATCGTGGGTCTTCTCACTTGTTCCTTATATTTTGCCGGAGTTGTTTCCACTGAATCCAGTTATTCTATTTTTGTTATGGTTTGTTTACGTTCTTAGTAAAACTAGCTGTCATTATTTTCAAAGCTTCTATTTTATTTGTACTGTTCATATTTGCATCTGTATCGGACCTTTCACCTTATTAGTTTAGTTCTTCTTGTTTCTTGTTTAGTCTTCCTTCTTCTTTATTAGGCATATTTCCTTTAGCTTTCTCCACAGCTGTAGCTTCTTTTTAAAGTTTGTTGATTTAGGCTTACAATCTGGTCTTTCATCCAGGCTTTGCTAGTCCATTATTTTCACGAGTTTTGTTTCTACATTTATTCTCATAATTATCAATTTGGTCTCTGCATAAGTCGTTTATGTCTATATCATCTGCTGGGAATATGAACTTATTCTTTTAAACATTTCTGTTTCTGATTTTTCTTTGAGCCATTCTTTTTCTTTTGGAAAATGGAAGTTTTGGTGGTCTTCATTCATAATTTCGACCTTTGTTGGATCTTTTCATCAATAATGATTGGTTTCTAAAATTTTTGTGTTTGTGTTGTGCCAGACTTCTTGTAGATAATCATTGTGGCGTTTTTTGTTTTTTGTTTTTTGTTTTTGTTTTTTTTCGTGTTTCGTTACATCGCTTGCCTTTTCATCTACTTTCATTATTTCCAGACCCGAAAAGCACCTTAAGGATGTGCATTGCTTAATCTGAATTTCTGTTTTCATCACTTTGTAGGTAGTACACATTTTCTAGATATCCTGCATGCGATTCAAACAAAGTGTTTGTACAGGGTTTCTTAGTAGTAGTAGTAGTAGTAGTAGTAGTAGTAGTAGTAGTAGTAGTAGTAGTAGACAAGAAGAAAAGGAAGGAAAAGAAGAAAAAGAGACAGAAGAATGTTTCAAACTTCACAAAAAGGAAACTTTTGAAGATGGTGGTAAAACGATTAGTTTAATGAAATTTTCTCTGTAAAATTGAAGTGATAACGTTTATAGATGTCAACATGGATAAGATAGGAAAATGCTGAAAAGCAATACATACATTGCTAGTAGTAGTAGTAGTAGTAGTAGTAGTAGTAGTAGTAGTAGTAGTAGTATATCATTTGTCTTTTTCATTTTTTCAATATATCTATATATATATATATATATATATATATATATATATAACGCTAATAGCTACATTGGTTTCACAATCAATACACTATTCCACAGCCTCACCATGCATCTGATAAACTAGTTCTCAATTTATCAATGTCTACAATAACATAACTGTTCCTTTTTTATTTAAGACAAATTTTAGTTAATAACATGAGAATAATACATTCCGAAACCCATTATAAACAATTAAAAATATTAAACGCTTGTTTTACTAAAAACGCAGAAACCTTCAATTAACTACATTACACAGTAACAATATTTTGATATATTTAATCCCATTGCTAGTGTGAATAAATAATATGCAGTAACTACTCCTGGCGTTGGTAACGAGAAGGACCAATTTCGGTCCGTTTTTCTCCTTTTTTTAATTAAAAGAAAGGAGTAAAACAAACCGAAATTGCCGTTCAGACTTCGAGTTCAATTTTCAGCAAAGCATTCACAAGTTTCCAAATATTTTTGTTTGTAATATTATCGCTCGTTCGTATTTTAGCAAGCAGGGCTACCCCGTGTTGCCCATATGTACTATATTTCTATTAAAAATTCTATTTGTATTCCTCTCATTCAGTTCTTCCTTGTTTCCCCTCTATCCAACTTCCTCTTTCTTCTCTGCCCAACCCATTCATCTTTTTAAACTTACAAACACACACATGCACACAAGCAATTTTAAAAAATGAGTCAACTTAAGGAAATTAATTCCGTGAAAAAAATCAAAGTTATTTCCCTTTAATAAGTGACCGGAAAACAAATGTCTCTGAGGAAATATGCGCCAGACAAAGATCAAAGAATGACTATGGTTTTATAAATTTTAGATTTTCATTCAGAGCAAAGCTGATCAAAAAATTAAAAACTGTTAGTCTTTGTTTTGTCGTTTTATAATTTTAGTCGGATACACACAGACAACTTTCTTTTATATAGTAGATTATTAATTAGAATTCCATGCATTACAGACTGTCGTAGCATAAAGTTTGAAATAACATTTCTATTATCCGTCAGGTTTAAGTTTAAGATTTTGTCTGTCACACTTACTTAAAATGGCATTTCGTCAGTCTGAATATTTCGTGCTTATGTTTGCAATATTATTTTCCTTGGTCTATCAGGCTTAATTTTGAAATAATATTTTCGACGATATATCACGTTTAGAATTAAGCTACCATTTTCTTTGGCTTATCACGCTTAAGTTTGAAATAGAGTTTTCATCGCGAAATGTGTTGACTGAATGGGCGTGGCTATAGAAACGCGTTTTTTTTACCCAGTGTCGTTTTTCGAGCGCCAATTTTAATGTTTTGACGCCATTCAAACAGAAGACAATGGCGCATCTTTTGAATCACGAGCGACGAAGGAACCAAGAAAATAAACAGTTAAAGAGTGAAACAATACGTTAGAATTTTGAAAGTGTTAATTAAATTAATATAACCATATTAAAGTAAGGAAATGAAAAGACAACTTTCTTTGCGTTTTTTTTTACCATGTGTAGAATTTACATACAGACAAGAGAAGTTATAAAAGAGAAGAGAACTAATAACGACATAATTTATACAAGACAATATATATATATATATATATATATATATATATATATATATATATATATATATATATACTAGTTGAAGCACCCGGCGTTACCAGGTTGTGTTTGATAGCATTGAATATTCCGTCCTCACACATGATTATCTTGTTTATTAAACAAACATTAATTCGTAATGGCTTCTTTTTCCATATCCCCCATGAGGTAGGAGCAGTAAGTGCATTTTATTTTATAGCAGTCTCGCCAGTAGCCCTAATTCTCCTTTTAAGTTTAATACTTTTTCTTTTACTCCTTCTTCTTTCAAACATGATGTTGGAATTTATATATTAATACGATATTTCGTGTGTTAGTTTGCGTGTTATGCTTACATCTTTTTTTTTCTTTCTGAATGATTGGCGTTTAATTGCTATGATCTTTCATTTCTTGTAATAAATAATTTTACCAAGAATTCTTTATAACTTTTGGCTTCGGTTTCGATTATAGCTGAAGGAAGTTTATATATAAACTTCATATTTTAGCTAACATACCTGCCCGGTGTCGCCCACATGTACCATATTTCTATACAAAATTTCTACTTGTATTCCTCTCTTTTTATTTGTATTCTTCATAAGTTTTGGTTTCGGTTTCGATTAAAGTTGATGCACTTAAGTCATATGGACATTTTTTTAATCAAAACTTTATAATATATAAGAATCGAATTGATTCTATAATAATATATACGAACCGTACGTAAGCGTATTTTACGACCGAGCGTCCCTGCTAGCTTAGATAAATACTTTTGCAGTTTTAACAAAAGAGCTGCGATACTCTCAGGGCGTCTCAATTTACATTGCACATCCATAGAATGCCAACATCAATATATTACATATGAAAGAGTCCGCTGTGGAATTTCCACAGGTCCCGCTAGTTTCAATTATTATTTTATATCATAGTGCATACCTGGAAACTGTTAATTCTCTTTTTGATATGTATAAATTATATATATATATATATACATATATATATATATATATATATATATATATATATATATGTATATATATAATATTTTGTGTACAGAAAGTTGTTAGTTGAGACAGATCATTGGTACCGTCGGTTTCAAGCCCGATAATAAGGCCCGTTTAAGGTATCCTTATCAAGCTCTCTTCAGCCAAATATGAAGAGAGCTTGATAAGGATACCTTAAACGGGCCTTATTATCGGGCTTGAAACCGACGGTACCAATGATCTGTCTGATAACAACTTTCTGTACACAAAATATAAATACGCTCTTACAATTTGGTTTTTCCTTTTAATTGAGCACTCTGCTGGAATTCTTTTTCCAAAAAAAACTAATCATATATATATATATATATATATATATATATATATATATATACATACATATATATATATATATATATATATATATATATATTCTTTTTGAAACATATATATAAGATGCCATAAGTAGTGTATTCTGTTAATGAAATAATAAAAATTCAGTTTCCTGCAGTGCATATCTAAACACTGGTAAATATACATGTAGCATTAATTTTGAAGAACCTTTACATAAACAACATTTTTGGTGTGACCTCTAACAAGCGTGTAAATGTAGAGTTTTTCAGGACTTCCAATGCAAGAGCAACCAACATACTCCTGGCGATGAGAAAAGCAAGGTGCCTGAAGATTAAGTCCAACAACTTTCTTTATCCTTGAACTTAATTTATAGACATGGCATAATTAATTTTTATTGGGAATTGTAAAGGTTTAAACTGAAATGGCATGTCAGAAAGAATAAGGGGAATCCGAGGAATTAACACAGTTTCATCTTTAAATTTCCTGTTATTATAATGGCTTTTAGAACATTAGTTTTCAAAGATTTTACTGCTAACCGTGTGTTATTACACAGTTTAGGTGGATCAAGATTTCTTAATTATATAATTGGTTATATAACCTGATATCGTTCAATATCAGGTTATGATGTGGCATTCCAGGCGGTTGTAGTAAATTCTACAAAAATTCTACTGCATGATCTTCATTGTTAACACAATCAATAGATTGATAACTATTCCAAAAGATTATAATTGATCATATCAAAGGGTTAAGATTGCTTTTTCACGAAGCCATACAACATGAACCATTGCCAACGAAAAGGTGATTTAAGAAAAGTGCTGCAGACTGATCATCAAATAAATGTGTCATAATATTATTCTCCAAACTGAAAACCAAAAACGTAGTTTCCACGCAGTATTGTAGAAGTGCCGGACTTTCAGATCACATTGGAAAGAAAGAATTCAGGATCGAATCAAACGTTCGTCTTCCAAGGATAACAGCATTTTGTTTGATAGATAAACCACTTATTGCAGATTATAACGTTCTGTTAGATTTATCTTCCTATTTTACCATTCTAGGGGTAACTTAATGTAATATCATAATTGAATATTAATAATGTGAAGCTCTAGTGTAGGATGATTTCGGAATACGAGGTAAAAAGAATAGAATTATACCTTCAATATTGTAATGACTTGGCAACTGCCGCTTGCCGCTTTTACCGGCGCAGAGTGGATGAACATAGACTTTATAACATTTATTGTTTTTGAGCAAATTCAAATTTTATAAAATTTCGTTTAAAAATAATGTCCAGGAGAATTTCTTTTTATGTTTGATCGATTGCTTTCGTGTCAACCTTTTATTGGTTGATTTTAGTTTCGTGACGGCTTTTGGATTGTAAATGTTGACTTTAATAGGTTTTAGAGTATTTTGACAACGAATATCAGAGTTAAATATGGGGGTTATAAGTCGGTTACCAGATATGAAAACATATGATATCCAACATAAAAATTAATGACAGCCATTTTGTTTTCACAACCGAGTAGTTAGTAATGCGCATGTGTGTAACTGAAACAGACAACAAAGCAAATATTTTTCTCCCCACATTGGGGAAAAAATAGGATGTTTATTCCGAAAGATGTTCTTAACATGGATAGGTTGGGTGTGTTTACTCCAAAAGCCATTCTTAACATGGAGAGATTGGGGACATTACTACCACGACTTAAGAGAGTTCCATCTACCCTCGGGAGAAGGATAAACCGCACCAGTTTCTCAACTTGGTATTTTACCTCGCGGTATTTAAATATACTTTATTTAAACCTGCGCAATCTATTACGATCGTCGCCGAATTAAAAATAACTGTTTCGGCAATATCATCTACTGGATTCTCGACATTGTGCACACGTTAACATTTTTATGGGTGGGGGTAAATTTGTACATTAGATCCACTTCTACAATTTTCTTTAGAATGACGACTTTTACATGTCTTCGACTCTAAAATTTATGTATTAAACATCAATTAAGAAAATCTCATTCAAATTTTGCGGAGACAAGTACTTATAGAGATATAAAGACTTGTAGTAATCACTGTAATTCACTGGCTGTAAGGTTTGTATGTACGCGTGATAAACAAATCTACTCCTCTCCTACCGACACTGCCACCCCCTATTTTTTAACATTTGTGGGTGAGTATGCTGAAAATCGTTGTTACGGTTAAATTTGGAGGGAATTACTTTTCAAGAAAAAGGGGGTTTTTCTACTCCGAAAGCCGTTCTTTACATAGGGGTGTTGGGGGTGTCTATTCCGAATGCTGTTCTTAAGATGGGAAAGTTGGTGGTGTCTACTCCGAAAGCCGTTCCTAACATGGGGAGTTTCAGATGTCTATTCCAGACGCTGTTCTTCTTAACATGGCAATACTTACAGAAGTGAAGTGAAAAAAGGTCGTAATTGTTTTGTTAAAAAAGACAACATAAAACTGAATTCATACTATTGGTGGAAGAGTTGAAAAAAAAGAAAAAGACTTGAACAAAAACGTAAACAGCTAAGACTGTTACCATTGATTTTGACCACAGTTCATATAGAGTGCAAATTTCTTCTGTTTCTACTTTCCATTATTATTTTAATGGCCCATTTTCTGTAATTTTATTTATTCATACTGATTTACGCATTCCCTTAATTGCTTTTTTTTTAATATTCAAACAATACTAATTGCCAGTGAAAACCAGATTATTTCATTTCGGCTACGGTCACCATTGTCCGCATTTGTTCAGGGACGGCAGTGACCACCAACAATAACCGTAGTTTATTTTTTTGAGCGGGGGGGGGTCAGGCTTCCACCGGACAACGCCGGTCCTGCTAGCAATATAATATAATATATATATATGTAGAGAGAGAGAAAAAAGAGAAAGAGAGAGAGAAGAAAGAAAGAAAGAGAAAGTAAACTTGAAAAAATATATTTTTATCGGAGAGAAAAGGCCAACCCACCTATATGTATATATATATATATATATATATATATATATATATATATATATATATATATATATAAAGTTAGCACAAAAGGTTATACAGTAGCTCAGTAGTGTATAGAGTTTTTGGTTTAACATGATATAATCCCAAATCGACAAAAACTTTACTGTATTTTTAATTTTGTAAGTCAAATAATTTTAACAGAAAGGAAAAACACAATGATGGTGGACATAATGAATTATAAACTTTTTTTAAGTATGAGGAAGGTTTCCTTTAATTAATGTATAAATCAAACGATTATTGAACGCAACTAGATTTTTCGCCCTGGCTGTTGCATGTTATGACTTGATAAAAAGTATTTATGAATGTCTAGTACATTTTGCATCACCACAAATGTGTACTTTACGAAATGGGCAGAAACGATTGTTTGTAAATTATTTTTTTTTTTATTTTACTGAACTGAGATTATACTCATGTGTGTGTGGAATTTTAACAATATTTATTAAACATTAATTAGTTATTATTATCCCAATTTTAGTTCAGAGTATTTTGAAGAGTTATGGAGCATTATATAGACAGCAATTTCAGATTAGCATTACATTTAATTCACCAATTAAAATGTTCTGAATTTTAATTTCTGTACTAAGACCTCTATCATTTACATTTTAGACATTTTTCTAAAATCAGAATAACGCGGAGTTTAATCACAATTAGATAACGGATTCTAAACATGACGTTTAGTACCATTTTACATTGATTTTAATCTGTGTAAGGGATGTAAAATTGCTGCAAAACAGTTCCATTCGGAAAATTTATTTTAAATATTTTTCTAAAACACACACACACACACACACATATATATATATATATATATATATATATATATATATATATATATATATATATATATATATATATATATATATATATATATATATTATAATCAGGGTACACAAAATTTTCGACTTTTTATCTTCGTGTCAAAGTAAATACTGAAAACTGATCCATAAAATATTATATCTTATAAAATTTAAAATTAGCGTGGATGAAACGCGGAATATTCTGTGTGTAATTGCCATATATATTTTATAACTTACTATCTAGTTCTACCTACGTATTGAGCACTGTTGAGGTAAATACTTAAAGTTTACGCATAAATTTATACTTTCGTATATCAATTTATGTGATTATATGACGTAGTCGTATATATATATATATATATATATATATATATATATATATATATATATATATATATATATATATGGGGAAGAACAACCAACTTACTATTCAGCAAGCTGACACCCTGATCACGTACATACATTCAGGATACTTAGATACTTGAAAACCATCTGGTGTCGATTATCTCTCAATCTTAGTTGCAGAACATTGTTCGGATTTAAATATGCAAGAGTTATACTAATTGTATTTTGCATTTATTTAAACCTTTTATGGACAACGTACTTGTTATTTCCTTGTTGGTCCACCCAACACACATTTCCCCTTGAAGAGAATTCAAGTGAGAATAAATAGTTCACGGGGACATGTGTTAAATTCGCCATTGCTTTCCATCGACTCGATAGACGTGCTTTATCACTGCGGTTGGAACATTTGCAAGTGCCCGCCTTTAAGAAAAATACATTGGCCGACACGGAAGGGAAAGATTTATGTCGTAATTACAGAAGGCACGGATGGAAATAACATCGAAAAACAAAAATGATTTAATATGAAGTACAAAGAAAAGGGCAATGTGTTCGTTTTTATTAAGTGACCACGTGTTTTTGTCATCAGGGTTTAACAGTTTCCTCGATAGTCTTTATCAGTATTTGTCGGGAATTGTCCAGAAACACGGACGATCATGTCCAAAAAATATCAGAACGTGAGTTAGCCTTTGATTTCGAAATTGATTTTCATGCCCGACCAAAAAAGTTCGAATTATTTAAAAATAAATCAATAAATAAAACAGGCTACCGTCTGTCTTTAGAAACAATGGACATCTTCTGTAAGGGTGCTTGCGCACCCAGAAGTTTACATTGGAGCAATTTGGGTTATGTGGACTACAATGCTCATCTTGAATCTTATCACACAACGTTTCGGTTAATGTAACCGCCGACCTTCTTCTAGTCTATCGTGTCGATTCCAGAAATCTTTCTGCTGAGCTAAGGAATTTCGAACCGAATTCTCTTTTTAATGCACGGGGATAATATTCCGAATAATCCAAATTATCAATGTTCATCTCTAAAATTCTGAAACAGTTAAGCAATTGTTGCGACAATTTCCAACTGCATTTCATCTGACCCAGCGTTGCTTAAATCTAGAAAACAATTCTGTTAAAAACGGAGGTTTCTTGAATAGCCGCTTCGGTTGAGGGTTGTTCTTTCGATCCTAACCGTCTACTGAATAATTCGAACACGTTGCCATACAATTACTTTCCTAAGAGCTACAACATGGTCATCTTCAAATTGAATTAAAAAAAAACGATTGTCAAAAACCGTCTTCGTAAGTTATCAAATTATTTTCAATCCTCTCATAGTATACATCATCATTCAACTGTCAATATATCCATCGTATAAACCCCCTATCCTCAAGTTGCATTTAGTCTTGATAAATGATGACTCATAAATAAAAATTAAAAAGTGAAAGAATGAGAACATCTTATTGGTTGTATCGATATGTTGTTGCCTTGCGGACGAAAACAGTTAAAAATGTTAATTTCAATTATTTAACACAGACGATTGTAATCTCAGCATGTTAACACCAGTGATAAAGGGACATAACTTCAGTTTTCTCCAGTTGATAATTTAAGATCTCATTTTATTTTGTACATACCGATTTGCTCCTAATCGAGTTCTATTGTAAAACTTTCTACCTATTTACTCGTCCTTGTAGTAGCCTCTCTGTTCTCATACATGTTTACCCTAAAAGTTTAGCTTATTGAATCCTGTACAACTGTAATATTGTGACGCTTTAGCCGTGATCACAGCGTAGTATCTGTGTTAACTGTGGCAAGCAGTGCCAAAGGTCAAAACATTATTATTATTATTATTATTATTATTATTATTATTATTATTGATAATAATAATAATAATAATAATAATAATAATAATAATAATAATAATAATAATAATAATTGATCACAGCGACAGTGGGTCGCTGGATCGATTATTATGATTAAAAAAATAAAACAATTAGATTGGAAAAACGGGAGTGACAACTGAAATAATAAAAATGCTACAAAGGAACGCTAACTTGGAAAATAAATGGAAACAAAGTTCGAGAGAAATAACTAGATTTAGGCTTACGCCCGCGTTGGGGTTTTGGACACGTGATGGTGACGTGATGATACGTAGATTTGAGTAGATTTTAATCGGGGAAAACGGACGACTCAAGGGAAAGTTTGTCTCTCTTCACCGAGCATCTAGGGATCTCTACTGTGTAAGGGTGGGATTTACGTCGAGGGGGTACAAATACTCGCAATTCGTCGGAGCATTCACCATTAAAATACTTGTAGAACAGGCAAAGGGATGCAACATTTCGTCGATGGGACAGAGGCTGAAGCTTAGATGACAGTTCAGGACGTATCAGGTTGGCGACTTTCTTTTTTTTTTTTACATGGGGTCACCACTTATCAAGGCCACTCAGGGATAAGGGTTATTGCATGTACAGTAAGGAGCGAGAGACTAGTAGCAGATGCACCAGCCCAAATATGACAATACTCCATACATGGGCGAATGGTGGCCTTATAGAGGTGCAGGATACTTACAGGCGTTAGTAGTTTTCTACCTTCTTCGCAGCGGTCTTTCAATGCTCTCAATGTAACTGTTCCAACTCGTGTTTCCTGTGAGATCTTCAACTTATTTATTCATGTTATTTGCGAGTTGTATATACCGCCTGATGCTTTTTCGTAGCACACCAACGACTGATTATAGTTAACTTACTTCTCTTCCGGGGTAGGACTGAGTGGACTCAGAAGTAATGGTTACACACTTCGAAAAGGCCCCAAATTTTCATTTAAGCCCGAGCTAAAATAATTGTAAGGTTTCGCTGATTTCTTTCAAGAACAAAGACAAATCTGGTCCCTTTGAGACATTTTTCATAGTAAACATGTCATTTCTACCAAATTTAAAATTCCTGGGCATATAGAAAATAAAAGCAATAATTTGTGGACAGATAGAACATCTACCTTATGTATTTATATACTAGTAGAATACTAGTCTCATAACCGGTCTAAGCAATTAACATAGCATTAGTTTTAAATGTTGATGCTTTTCCTTTTCAAGGAGGTAGGTACGGTTTTGGTGGCACCCGCAACAAATGGTAAAATTTACAAAAAATAATTTGACCACGTTACTCAACCTCTTGCCTATAGTACATATTTATATTATGAATAATGATAACGCCATTAGTCTTTGTAATTAAACAAATGGGACACTGTGAGAGTGACGGTCAATGTTCGTATAAAGCATTGTTAGATATCAATGCCGACAGCACCGATCCTGTGGCCTGTTGGGTAAATCTGCTATCAATTTGATTATTGTTGGTTCTATCCCGGGCTTCGGATATGGGCTTTTTAGCTACACTGAAGAGTTGTGATATATATTTCGTATTTAAAAGTCAGCCTCTGCAGAAACGTCTTAAAATCTCTCCATTTCTTCATTCTACGCACAATTTATCTTTCTTTCAACAATAATATTTTGAACTCACTCTTTTTTTCACGTAATTCTGCCTTTTGGATGACATCGAAATATCTTCCAGTAACGCGATTCCTTTGGGTTTTTACTTTTAGATGCCGAACTTTAACCAAATTTTCTTGGATTTTACCGTTATTGGATATTCTACTCTTCACCCGACCAACCATTCATTTTTCTTCCCCCCCCCCCTACCATTCCCTCTGGTTCACTATTTTTTTTTTAACTTTTACCAAGTAAGCTGTATGGCTTAGTTGTAATTTCATTAAATTCTGCATTTTGCTAATTCCTACCCTCTGATGAGAAGGAAAATACGTCTTATTTAATTTTAAAAAGGAAGCACAACACAGTATTGAAAGACGTACTTTCCTTCTTTATATATATATATATATATATATATATATATATATATACATACATACATATATATATGTATATATATATATATGTGTGTGTGTGTGTGTGTGTTGTGTTGTGTTGTGTTGTGTGTGCGTGTTATGATATATATATATATATATATATATATATATATATATATATATATATATATATATATATATATCAAAAAGAGTGTAAAATTGGTGTAAAATTAATCTGCTTAAGAATTAGATTTAGCTGTCCTGGGGCAAGTATTATATATATATATATATGTGTGTGTGTGTGTGTGTGTGTGTGTGTGTGTGTGTGTGTGTGTGTGTGTGTGTGTGTGTGTATATATATGCATATATTATATGCATATATTATATGTATATATATATATGTATATATATGTATATATATATATATATATATATATATATATATATATATATATATTGTCAGAAGAAAATAAAATAATTGAAAAATGATATTTATATGTCAGCCTGAGTTTTGTTTATGCTTTGAGAAGACGTGAAATGTTTGGGTTAAATCACATGCGGTGGCATGCTAAATCAGTTCACTTCAGCTGCAAATATAACTGAAGTGCTGGAATTAAACTTGGTCCATAAAATGCAATCAGTCTTATGAATGTACACACAAATCTCGTAATCCCGTCACCGTTTGACGTGTATTTTCTTTGAAAACGTCATATCTGTCTGAAGTCAAAGATCTTACCACGATAACTGAAACGAAGCCCAGCCAAATTTGAACAGATTTGTTGTGAGGCTGAGACGAAGGGAAGTCTGGGGTGATGAGAGTACGATGATAATAAATTTTATGATCGATTTGCGGATCATTTTCTATGCCGTCGTCACTGTTGCCGTTTAAAAATCAATAGTTATATACAAGTTCGCCTTCGGGAATTTACGTGGTTACAAATGTCACAAAGTTTTCAGGGGGGAGGCGCGAAAATTGATGATATATCGGTTCGACCGAAACGGTGGCCGAGGAAATATTGTCCGAGTTTGTGACAGAAATTGGTTCTTTTATTAACGATTCTAATCTTAACTACGGTCAGAGTTTTAATCTCCATTGGTTTGAATATCCGGTAGTGACCATACAGGCCAGATCATGGATCTCCTTGGTAGAAACACAAAATAAAAGAAATTGTGACCGTGCTTATACTATAACAAATATATACTAATACTAGCTCGAATAATCGTCCCGAGATGGCATTATAATCATATAATATATAAGGACATCCACACGCCCCCACAAAAAATAATGTCACCATGGAATCATTCATAAAATTTCTAATCCTTTCTGCAATCCACCGATATTTGATATAAATAGACTATGGAGTACTTATCCATCAAATTTCATTCATGATTTCTTATTGTCATTCGATAATGTGGGGGCACTTTGGTGATCGTCTCATCACTAGGATGTGTGATCTTGCATATATTATCTTCTCGCCGCACTTTTAACTTTTCAGATTTTTATCTGTAGGTTTATCCCAAAGATTACGTTTATCAAAACAATATCCAGACTATTCCTTAATTGCAGAAAGCCATCACAGCTAAAACCATGCTACTGCCAAGAGAGCAGTCTATCAGAATTATTGACAATTTAGCACGCCATATTCTGGTGTGTTCATCACTGAATGACGACGAAACAAAAACAGATGAACGTTTATCATTAAAACTTTGTGTCAACTCAAGCATAGACTAGGGTTTAATATGATTTGTTTACGTCTATGCAGATAACACAACCATCTATGGCAGCACTTCGAAGAGCATTAATAATCAAAATCTTTCTGATTGTCTTGCTTTCAACGGGAAGTACAGTTTACAATGGGTGAAAAAGTCGCTGGTTACTTTTAATACATCCAAAACCAAGCTTCTCTTCTTTCTTTACAAGCGCTTGGACCCTCAACCATTTAAAATAATTGGTTTTCTCCTTGATGAACCTCTTCTGTTTTGATAAGCTTCTAGCATTGACTTTTACTCCAGGTCGGGAAGATTTACATCAACTCTGTTGCTAAAGTCGCTAAAAAAAGTTGGGTTATTCTTCCCACGCCTAGAATGCGCCTCACTCCTAATAGCAATCCTGTATAAGAGTCAGATATAAAATCGCATTCGAAACCTCGCGAAGGATGTCCTTCTCTTCCATATAGCCTCTTTTTACAAGGAGAGACGTTGCTAGACTTTTTTAACCCTATCGTTATTTTCATGCTAGATTCTTGACTAAGCTCCAATCTCTCATCACCTCCTTCCCCGTAAAATATTCACAGCAAATGCTCTTCCGGGTAAAACTACTGTAAAAATGTATTTTTTATCTTTGTATATCTGGGGCTAAACTGAAGTTCCTTGAGCAGAATTTATTTCTAAGAACTACCCGTATGTAGAACACAATACCAGGAGAGTGCTTCTCAGATGACTCCAACACGGTCGTTTTCAAGTCCAATGTTAAATTCTTTTCAAGCTGTATTCTTAAATAATAAAATTTTGTCCAGTTTCAATCGTTGTTACTAATCATCAAAATGTTGTCTCATCGTCCACTACATACACTCAGTGACCCTTATCCTCGAGTAGCCTTAGAACCTTGATATATATATATATATATATATATATATATATATATATATATATATATATATAATACAATGTTTGTATGCATGTTTGTCTATTTCTACTAACGTCCATAACTGTTGTAGCTAAACAACTATAAAGTTAAAAGTTGATTCACAGGTACACCTTAATAAAACGAACAGGGTGATATAGAAGGAATGTCGACTGTGATCGGGTCGCAATCGAAGGAAAGCATACAGTGT
This sequence comes from Euprymna scolopes, assembly GCF_053919585.1. Lineage (NCBI taxonomy): Eukaryota > Metazoa > Mollusca > Cephalopoda > Sepiida > Sepiolidae > Euprymna > Euprymna scolopes. Next base: position 133,317,767 of record NC_136483.1, on the reverse strand, counting down.
ACTCTGCTCAGTTCTATCAAAGTCGGGAAAACAAATTTCCATGCTACTTGGTATTCATTGCTGAATAACGTCAGATGCTTCTTTGGGAAGTGAAAGAGATAAAAATATCAGAATAAAAATAATGAAAAACTGACTGATTCCATAAAAGGTGTGTGAAAATAAAGATTATTTAAATAAGGTTTAATTTTGTGACGTTAGGATTCTATTGGAGGGAAATTTCTTTTATATTTCTTAGAAGTTTTCAAAAGTTTTTTGTCTGCTATGCTACAAATCTTATTAAAATATGATGCAAAATAAATAAGAGGTAGTGAGGTTTATATTCACTCAGTGCCGTTTTAAAAATGTATACGATCAAGACCGAAGCAGTCAGAAACATTACTGTAGGAAAACGTTTGTGAAAATAAAGATTATATGCTTGAAGTTATGGGGTTAGAAAAATTACACCAGTAATTAAAGTGTCTTAAAATAATACACTTATAAAATTTCTATAATATATTAACCGGTGTATAATATGAATACGTTTCAAATTCCATAATTTCATCATAATAATCCCTTAATAAGTAATACCTTACCTAAGAACAATCTGCCCAGGCAATATATCATTTCTAAAAAAGAAAAAAAAATCAAGTTCGTGCGTCTAATAACATAATACAGGCAGACAGTTTACGCTTCAATATATAAAAAATGGTACTGCCTTTGTTTGTTTTTGGTTTGGTTCTTTTTGGCTCCTCGACAAAAGGAGGATGGACCTGTAAAATTCACCTTTGTTCGTTCGTCCGTTCGTCCGTTCGTTCGTCCGCACTTTTCTCAATAACTACGCCTTGGAATGTTTTTAAATTTTGCACAAACATTAAACATGATATGAGTAAAAAAAGTAACAGAACGGATTTTCCGAGAAAACTCCAGTTGCCCCTCCCCAGGGTGCCTTTCGGGTTAAATTGGCTAAAAGTGATACTTTTGTGCTTATTAAAAAATATTGATATCTTGGATTCTTATAAAACTTTCTGGAAAGTTGTAACTAACAGATTTCTATATAATTTTGTTTGTGGTGAACCTCAAGGGTTCTTTTAGGGTTAATAAAAACACTCCATTTTTGGGACTATTTTACCATATTTGTCCAAAATTTTCTGTGTATGTCTATTCAGCAGTTTTGCATGGTGCTGAACTCAAATTTAAATATGTTAAGGACTTGGGGACTTTTGGGGGCTAAATGGGGGGGGGGGCAAATGATGGTTTCTTTTTTTTTTTTTTTTTTTTGCATGGTGCAGAACTCAAATTTACATATGTTAAGGCCTAAAACTGTACCGTTTGTTCCTTTTCACAAGGATTTGACGTACCCTGAGAATTTGGGGGCTAAATAGGGTGGGGCAAATGCTGAACTTAGTCATTTTTTATGCCTCATTCTCTGTGCATTCACGAGGGACTATGCATGCTTTACTTGTTTTGTTTGTTTGTTTTTTTTGTTTTGTTTTTCAGTTTCCTTATCTTTTTGTTTTCTAGAAATGGGAGCTTCGTATCGGATGCGAGATATTCATCCAATATTTCTGAGACGCTCAACCGATATATCTTTAGGAGATTCTAACCGTCTCTTGAAGAGCACTTGTTCAGATTTCTCTTGGTATAATCGCCTGATAGCTTTTCATATTTTTTCATGAACCTAGTAGCTCCTATGATTGGCGATGGTGGCGGTCTTTATATGATTCCAGTTTCTGTTCATATCATACATAAGACCTTGGTATTTAGTTATCTTCTGTCTTTCAGCTGTTTAAGCCAACATCAAGAGATACTTACTGACTTAAACTAAGGTTGTTATTCTCTCCTTCTTGATCCCATCCTTCAATAAAAGTTCTCAGACATCAATGGAAGCCCTACCTTAGACTAACATTTGAACTTTATATAAGATACATAGATCTTCGAATGTTCCATTAAAGTTATCTCGAAAACACTGAGTTAGTAAAGAAGTTGAGGACATAATTTTCCTCTCCCCAATTGACCATTCTATATTTTTATTTTTGGTCTCTTGGTCTTATTGGATTCAAGGGCAAGAGTTCATTTAGTCTGGTGGAGTGATGGTTCCATTATGCCTGTGTGTTCATCGATGATGTTTGGACTATACTTTATTGCATATCCCTCAAAAGACCTACACAAACTTTCAATATTTCCACCGTTAGCAAAGGAAGCTCTACATTGCTGCGAATATACCAAACTTTTACAGGGAAATTATTCCTTAAAATCTTCGTATACATTGCTTTCAGTTTGGGTTCTAAATCATTGAAACTTGATCATCGATGGAAAAGACCACCTACCTGTAGAGACTGTTGTAAGACAGTATCCTATATCACTATTAAGCCACCCTTTACCCATGCATGGAGTATTGCTGTCACATCTGGGCTAGTGTATCAACTGCTGGTTTCCCCTCTAAATGTGCCAAAAAGAATTTCTAACTTAATTGGTTCCGAATTGTCTGCTAAGCTTCAGTCACTGTCGCATCACCACAGTGTTGCATTACAGTACTTTTTTACTAGGACTTCTACGAATGTACTCCGATTAACTTATTGCACTTGTGCCCCGCCTTCAACAAAAATATCCCGACCTAGCAGAAAACTTCATCCTCATCGCTATAGAGGTTCTAAGATGCCCTTTTTTCTTTGAACCGTTTATGCTTGGTACCTCTCCATCTCTTTCTTTTCCTGACCGTACTAACATGCAGAAATTTAAACGTGATGTAAACAAACATTTTCCTTTTCAATTCACTGCTCAGGTTTCCTGCTATAAATCTGGTCTCTATTACAGTATCTTTTTTATGCCACAGAAGTTTGTAATAATTAAAACTTAAGCGTAGCAACATTTCGAACTTCTGATGATTTTATCTGATTGAGTGACATTGTGCCAGACTCACAAGAATACGTACATTTGAGAATGAAGTTATGAGAAACTTGTGTACTTTAAAATGTATCAATCGATTGGTTACAAATAATAAAGTAATTAAAAAAACGATTCCCGTTTCCAAATGATTAAAATCGACGCGGGTAACGGAAAAAATGGAAAAAATGGAATAAGGATTAAATTCTTTAAGCAGAGATACGCACGCCTTTTATCAGCGACACATAGTTCATGGTTCTAGTATTAGTTCATGGTTCTAGTATTAGTTCATGGTTCTAGTATTAGTTAATGGTTCTTGTATTAATTCATGGTTTTTGTATTAGTTAATGGCTCTAGTATTAGTTAATGGTTCTAGCATTAGTTAATAGTTCTTGTATTAGTTAATGGTTCTAGTATTAGTTAATGGTTCTAGTATTAGTTAATGGTTCTTCTATTAGTTAATGGTTCTAGTATTAGTTCATTGTTCTAGTATTAGTTAATGGTTCTAGTATTAGTTAATGGTTCTAGTATTAGTTAATAGTTCTAGTATTAGTTCATGGTTCTAGTATTAGGTACCTAGCTGCAATAAATAAATTCATAGCTATGTACATGTCTTTGTAATAAGAATGAATTATGTTATTTGTATATTGACTTTGAAATATTTATTTGCACAAAATATAAAAATACATTATAAACAAATTAGGCACGCAGTCATTCAAATGTGTGGGATAATGGTTCATCATCTTTGGTCTTAAATACTTAAAATTGCCTGTACTACTTTTAACTAGAAATATCGCAGTCACCACAATACTACATTTATTCTAGTCAGCAGGAAAACAAAAGATTGATCCACAGGTGTGCAGTTCTTAGACAGAAGCTTTTTTCATGGAATCTATGTTTAGGTTTAGGCACAGATAAATCCAAATTTGAAAAACTTTTATTAAATTATTTACAGTAATAACATTTCATTGGCGAGGGAATAGGGAATAAACAAGAAACAGCAAAAATTTGTTAGTAAGGCCGTCTCAACTCTTTCTGAATAATAGACCACCCATTGTTTTTCTGTTTGTCGAAAACAAGCAAATCAATCTCTAAGTGGGAGTGGGATCTAAGTGTGGGAGAAAAGAAAACGAGGGGAGTAGATTTCTCTCAAGATGAGTGCACATTGGGGATAAAGACCAAGGATGAAAAGAAATAAAAGTGGAGGGTAGAAATCTTGGAGGCTTTCTATTACCAGGGAGGGGGAGCTTATTCACTTTATTTGCTGAGAGTCTAGAAGCTTAAAACCTTCCCCAAAGGGCTGGGGTCCGACGGGACGTGAAACTGTGTGCGCCATGCTCAGGCGAGGAACATGTACTCGTACTTGACTGCTCTTCTCACGCACAGGCTTCCCAATCTTATCCATCGTCTTTCAAACTCTGAGGAATGTAATCTTTATTATGACTTTGATAATACATCATTAGAGATACTTACTTTATCATGACTTTGTATAAAATATATATAGCACAAATATCATGTCCACATAAGCATGGATATCTGAAAGGTAAGATTTGATTTTGCTACACTTAAAATATTTTTAACTAAAATCATCGTTTGCGATTTAATTAAAGAAATGCTGGGAAGAATAAGTAGGATAAAAAAGAGGAGGAAAGAGATACAAAGAGTAAATCGCGCGCAAAAAATGGGCAAACAGAAGAGATTAAACAATCAAAAAAAGAACGTAAAACGTAAGAAAGAAAGAAGCAAAAAATAAAGACAATAGAAATATGGAAATAAAAAAGAAAGACAAAAATATGAGACGGAAAGAAGGAAAAAAAGGCGATTGAAAAGAAAGAAAGAAGAAAGAAGTATGAAAAAGAAAGGAACAAAAACGAAACAAAGACAAAAAAGAAAAACTGGAATGGATATTGTAAAGATACACCATTCAATCTGCGCGTTTATTAATGAAAATGCTATTTTAAACCTATGTCGGACTGGTCAATCGGTGAACAGAGTCTCTTGAACGCAAACATGCATTTATTCTATCTATGCGTTTTGAACATTGATTAAAAACAATAATCCATGACGGGAAATAAATTTTCAAATTATTTTTTATTTAACTTTTTATTTAATTATTTGCTTGTATTATTTTTTTTATTTCAATTTTATCTTTCATTATTTTTCCCAATTTTTATTCTTCCATTATTTTTTCTTCATTTTTATCTTTTCATTATTTTTCTTCCGTTACTTTTTCTTCATTTTTATCTTTTCATTATTTTTCTTTCAATTTTCTTACATTATTTTCTCTTAAGTTATTTCTACCTCATTTTATTCATTACTTTTATAATTCTTTTTTTTGTTGTTTTATTCTATTCATGTCTTTTCTTTTTTTTATTATTTTTTCTTTCATTTTTAATTGTATTAATGTTTTCTTCATTCTTTTTTTCCATTTTGTGTGTATGTGCAAGGGTGAGTTTTTCCTTGCTTTTTTTTTTTTCAATCTAATAACCATAAATGAATAATTAATCCTTTCCGACAGTGTTGCTAATTTGTAAATAATTGACCTTAAAGGCTTTTCCTGTATTTATTCGACAAATAAGCATTTAGAAAATGGGAGGCGGAAAAAATGAGTGTGAAACATTTGGGTCCGTGTCAAATGGATCGAGATTGGTCAAATTTGAACAGACATTTCTCGTGATTCTCCCTTCCCTCCTCTCAAATGCTTTTTTCTTCACGATTTCTTTTTTGTTTGTTTGTTCTGTTTGTTTTATTTTGTGGTTGCTGTTGTTGTTGTACACTTATTTATTTGTATGTTTAAATAAATGAGAGACTCAGTTTGTGGTTCAGTTGGTCTGTCACGTTTTAGTTGGAAATATCATTTTTTGTAATTTTGTTGTAGATGCCTCCAAACGCCTTTAATATGAGCATTAAATGCCTCCAAACGCCTTTAATATGAGCATTAGATGCCTCCAAACGCCTTTAATATGAGCATTAAATTTGGAAATAGAATTTTCGTAAGTCTACCCTGTTTGTTTCAAATACCATGTTGGGTTGTACTGCCAGAATTTTTAATAAAATTTTTGTCCGTCTGTCACGCTTAAGTTTGAAATTGGCATATTTGGTGGTTCGTCATTTTCGTTTTTAATAGCATTTTCATTGGTCTGTCACACTTGCATATTAAATAGTATTTCATCTTAAGTTTGGAATATGATTTTTTGCATTAAACGCTTAGAGTGAATGGACGCAACTTAAGAATATCTGTTTTTATTGTTGTGACCGTTGTGTAGTTTCGTCGCTTGCATCTTATTTCAGTGATACACGGTCACGTAACTTCTTCCCTCTCCTCAAAATCAAGTTTGTGGGGTCGGGATAAATGCAAGTCAAATAGACCCTAAGATGCAATGACTGAAAGTCTGGTGTGACCTCTAAAACATTAGTGCTTTTCAAGGACGAGAAAAATTTTGCTCGTCACGAAAGTTGGTTTGACAAATGCACGAAGAGATGGGTTTTCGGCTTGACTGCACACGGGCACCGGCAAAAACGTGGGATGGGACTGGCATGTGATTATTCGTTGACGACGTCCAGCTGTCGAGGCTAAGCGCGGGAATATTTTTTCAACAATACTCTTCGTAAAGTTCTGTGCGGTTCTATGACGTGCACTCTCCCAGACTACACCTCTCTTTGAGAAGGGGTTAATTTATTGTAAGTTGCCTGAGACCTCTCTATCTGGACATGTCGACGGTGCTGCTCAGGCATTTCTGTGTCCCAAAGTCCACTACATTTGGTGCACTAGTCATTGTATCTCCACTTGATTATGGTAAAAAAATAAATAGATACCAGAACATTTATTACCCTGGTGTAACTAAAGGCCAAATTAGTGCATAGAGCAAATGCATTTAACCTACTCCATATATATATATATATATATATATATATATATATATATATATATATATATATATATATTTGAGTTCTGCACCATGCAAAAAAAGAAATGACTATGCCCATCATTTGCCCCCCCCCATTTAGCCCCAAAAGTCCTCAAGTCCTTAACATATTTAAATTTGAGTTCAACACCATGCAAAACTGCTAAATAGACATACATAGAAAATGTTGGACAAATATGATAAAATAGTCCCAAAAATGGAGTGTTTTTATTAGCCATAAAAAAGAGCCCCTAAGAGTTATCGAGAAGTATAGATAAATAAAATTATATAGAAATCAGTTAGTTACAACTTTTCAAAAAGTTTTATAAAAATCTAAGTCATCCATTCTTTTAATAAGCACAAAAGTGTCAATTTTAGCCATTCTAACCCGAAAGGCACACCTAGAGGGGAAACCGGAGTTTTCTCACCTGGAGCCGTAGAGATTCAACGTCTCTCTCCACTGTGCCACGGGGTGGTTCCAGGTGACAATTGTCTGAAGATAATAGTTTCAATCCTACCCAAAGCTGGCCAGAGGCTTACTTGGCCAAAATGTGGTGAGATGACAACAACCATGGATGGCAGTGATTGTTGAGAATACAGTTAGGAGATTCGGAGTTCCTATCCGTCGCGGTTACCACCTGACAAAGGTCAGAGGAATAGTTGGCCGAAACGTCATGAAACAACAAAAAAGATGAGGATAATAGTCCGCAATAAATAAATTAATAAATAATACTCATCTCAATAATGAATTCCAATTAAATAATATATAAAAACGAATAACATAAAAAAACGTGATGCATTCAGTCGTGCGAGATAGCCTAGTGGTAGGGGGTTGCGCTTCTTACCATGGGGTCCCAATTTCGAATCTCGCTAGATTCAGCCACTCTGATGAGTCGTAGACGAAACACGTGTCAGTGGATAATCACATTTTTAAAAATAATATATATATATATATATATATATATATATATATATATATATATATTACAATAAAAAATGCGAGGATGAAAAGTAATATGGTTAAGCTTAAACATGAAAAAGTAAAGGACTAGTTGTTCAAACTGGAAAAGAAAAGGACAAGATATTTTAGTAAAAATATAATAAATTTATAACTTAAATTATTGCAGCATTAAGAATTAAAAAAAAATCAATTTATAACATTATATAATCAATTCTTAATGTTGCAATATTTTAAGTTATAAATTTATTATATTTTTTACTAGAATATCTTGTCCTTTTCTTTTCCAGTTTTAACAACTAGTCTTTTACTTTTCCATGTTTAAACTTAACCATATTGCTTTTCATGCTCGCATTTTTCTATGTAATCCATGATTTTTCCAGGCTTCAAATAAATTCACTTGTTC
>NC_136483.1:133297136-133304636 GCF_053919585.1 Euprymna scolopes | reverse complement strand
TTAATAAGTAAACCGAAATCACAGAACACTATATGGGATTATTAAAAAAGTAAACCGAAATCCCAGAACACTATATGGGCTTATTAAAAAAGTAAACCGAAATCCCAGAACACTATATGGGCTTATTAAAAAAGTAAACCGAAATCCCAGAACACTATATGGGCTTATTAAAAAAGTAAACCGAAATCCCAGAACACTATATGGGATTATTAAAAAAGTAAACCGAAATCCCAGAACACTATATGGGCTTATTAAAAAAGTAAACCGAAATCCCAGAACACTATATGGGATTATTAAAAAAGTAAACCGAAATCCCAGAACACTATATGGGCTTATTAAAAAAGTAAACCGAAATCCCAGAACACTATATGGGCTTATTAAAAAAGTAAACCGAAATCCCAGAACACTATATGGGCTTATTAAAAAAGTAAACCGAAATCCCAGAACACTATATGGGATTATTAAAAAAGTAAACCGAAATCCCAGAACACTATATGGGATTATTAAAAAAGTAAACCGAAATCCCAGAACACTATATGGGCTTATTAAAAAAGTAAACCGAAATCCCAGAACACTATATGGGATTATTAAAAAAGTAAACCGAAATCCCAGAACACTATATGGGATTATTAAAAAAGTAAACCGAAATCCCAGAAAACTATATGGGCTTATTAAAAAAGTAAACCGAAATCCCAGAACACTATATGGGCTTATTAAAAAAGTAAACCGAAATCCCAGAACACTATATGGGCTTATTAAAAAAGTAAACCGAAATCCCAGAACACTATATGGGCTTATTAAAAAAGTAAACCGAAATCCCAGAACACTATATGGGCTTATTAAAAAAGTAAACCGAAATCCCAGAACACTATATGGGCTTATTAAAAAAGTAAACCGAAATCCCAGAACACTATATGGGCTTATTAAAAAAGTAAACCGAAATCCCAGAACACTATATGGGATTATTAAAAAAGTAAACCGAAATCCCAGAACACTATATGGGCTTATTAAAAAAGTAAACCGAAATCCCAGAACACTATATGGGCTTATTAAAAAAGTAAACCGAAATCCCAGAACACTATATGGGCTTATTAAAAAAGTAAACCGAAATCCCAGAACAATATATGGGATTATTAAAAAAGTAAACCGAAATCCCAGAACACTATATGGGCTTATTAAAAAAGTAAACCGAAATCCCAGAACACTATATGGGATTATTAAAAAAGTAAACCGAAATCCCAGAACACTATATGGGATTATTAAAAAAGTAAACCGAAATCCCAGAACACTATATGGGCTTATTAAAAAAGTAAACCGAAATCCCAGAACACTATATGGGCTTATTAAAAAAGTAAACCGAAATCCCAGAACACTATATGGGCTTATTAAAAAAGTAAACCGAAATCCCAGAACACTATATGGGCTTATTAAAAAAGTAAACCGAAATCCCAGAACACTATATGGGCTTATTAAAAAAGTAAACCGAAATCCCAGAACACTATATGGGCTTATTAAAAAAGTAAACCGAAATCCCAGAACACTATATGGGCTTATTAAAAAAGTAAACCGAAATCCCAGAACACTATATGGGCTTATTAAAAAAGTAAACCGAAATCCCAGAACACTATATGGGCTTATTAAAAAAGTAAACCGAAATCCCAGAACACTATATGGGATTATTAAAAAAGTAAACCGAAATCCCAGAACACTATATGGGCTTATTAAAAAAGTAAACCGAAATCCCAGAACACTATATGGGCTTATTAAAAAAGTAAACCGAAATCCCAGAACACTATATGGGATTATTAAAAAAGTAAACCGAAATCCCAGAACACTATATGGGCTTATTAAAAAAGTAAACCGAAATCCCAGAACACTATATGGGCTTATTAAAAAAGTAAACCGAAATCCCAGAACACTATATGGGCTTATTAAAAAAGTAAACCGAAATCCCAGAACACTATATGGGATTATTAAAAAAGTAAACCGAAATCCCAGAACACTATATGGGCTTATTAAAAAAGTAAACCGAAATCCCAGAACACTATATGGGCTTATTAAAAAAGTAAACCGAAATCCCAGAACACTATATGGGATTATTAAAAAAGTAAACCGAAATCCCAGAACACTATATGGGATTATTAAAAAAGTAAACCGAAATCCCAGAACACTATATGGGCTTATTAAAAAAGTAAACCGAAATCCCAGAACACTATATGGGCTTATTAAAAAAGTAAACCGAAATCCCAGAACACTATATGGGCTTATTAAAAAAGTAAACCGAAATCCCAGAACACTATATGGGCTTATTAAAAAAGTAAACCGAAATCCCAGAACACTATATGGGCTTATTAAAAAAGTAAACCGAAATCCCAGAACACTATATGGGCTTATTAAAAAAGTAAACCGAAATCCCAGAACACTATATGGGCTTATTAAAAAAGTAAACCGAAATCCCAGAACACTATATGGGATTATTAAAAAAGTAAACCGAAATCCCAGAACACTATATGGGATTATTAAAAAAGTAAACCGAAATCCCAGAACACTACATGGGATTATTAAAAAAGTAAACCGAAATCCCAGAACACTATATGGGCTTATTAAAAAAGTAAACCGAAATCCCAGAACACTATATGGGCTTATTAAAAAAGTAAACCGAAATCCCAGAACACTATATGGGATTATTAAAAAAGTAAACCGAAATCCCAGAACACTATATGGGCTTATTAAAAAAGTAAACCGAAATCCCAGAACACTATATGGGCTTATTAAAAAAGTAAACCGAAATCCCAGAACACTATATGGGCTTATTAAAAAAGTAAACCGAAATCCCAGAACACTATATGGGATTATTAAAAAAGTAAACCGAAATCCCAGAACACTATATGGGCTTATTAAAAAAGTAAACCGAAATCCCAGAACACTATATGGGCTTATTAAAAAAGTAAACCGAAATCCCAGAACACTATATGGGATTATTAAAAAAGTAAACCGAAATCCCAGAACACTATATGGGATTATTAAAAAAGTAAACTGAAATCCCAGAACACTATATGGGCTTATTAAAAAAGTAAACCGAAATCCCAGAACACTATATGGGATTATTAAAAAAGTAAACTGAAATCCCAGAACACTATATGGGATTATTAAAAAAGTAAACCGAAATCCCAGAACACTATATGGGATTATTAAAAAAGTAAACCGAAATCCCAGAACACTATATGGGATTATTAAAAAAGTAAACCGAAATCCCAGAACACTATATGGGATTATTAAAAAAGTAAACTGAAATCCCAGAACACTATATGGGCTTATTAAAAAAGTAAACCGAAATCCCAGAACACTATATGGGATTATTAAAAAAGTAAACCGAAATCCCAGAACACTATATGGGATTATTAAAAAAGTAAACCGAAATCCCAGAACACTATATGGGATTATTAAAAAAGTAAACCGAAATCCCAGAACACTATATGGGCTTATTAAAAAAGTAAACCGAAATCCCAGAACACTATATGGGCTTATTAAAAAAGTAAACTGAAATCCCAGAACACTATATGGGATTATTAAAAAAGTAAACCGAAATCCCAGAACACTATATGGGATTATTAAAAAAGTAAACCGAAATCCCAGAACACTATATGGGATTATTAAAAAAGTAAACCGAAATCCCAGAACACTATATGGGATTATTAAAAAAGTAAACCGAAATCCCAGAACACTATATGGGATTATTAAAAAAGTAAACCGAAATCCCAGAACACTATATGGGATTATTAAAAAAGTAAACCGAAATCCCAGAACACTATATGGGATTATTAAAAAAGTAAACCGAAATCCCAGAACACTATATGGGATTATTAAAAAAGTAAACCGAAATCCCAGAACACTATATGGGATTATTAAAAAAGTAAACCGAAATCCCAGAACACTATATGGGATTATTAAAAAAGTAAACCGAAATCCCAGAACACTATATGGGCTTATTAAAAAAGTAAACGGAAATCCCAGAACACTATATGGGCTTATTAAAAAAGTAAACCGAAATCCCAGAACACTATATGGGATTATTAAAAAAGTAAACCGAAATCCCAGAACACTATATGGGATTATTAAAAAAGTAAACCGAAATCCCAGAACACTATATGGGCTTATTAAAAAAGTAAACCGAAATCCCAGAACACTATATGGGCTTATTAAAAAAGTAAACCGAAATCCCAGAACACTATATGGGCTTATTAAAAAAGTAAACCGAAATCCCAGAACACTATATGGGCTTATTAAAAAAGTAAACCGAAATCCCAGAACACTATATGGGCTTATTAAAAAAGTAAACCGAAATCCCAGAACACTATATGGGCTTATTAAAAAAGTAAACCGAAATCCCAGAACACTATATGGGCTTATTAAAAAAGTAAACCGAAATCCCAGAACACTATATGGGATTATTAAAAAAGTAAACCGAAATCCCAGAACACTATATGGGATTATTAAAAAAGTAAACCGAAATCCCAGAACACTATATGGGATTATTAAAAAAGTAAACCGAAATCCCAGAACACTACATGGGATTATTAAAAAAGTAAACCGAAATCCCAGAACACTATATGGGCTTATTAAAAAAGTAAACCGAAATCCCAGAACACTATATGGGCTTATTAAAAAAGTAAACCGAAATCCCAGAACACTATATGGGATTATTAAAAAAGTAAACCGAAATCCCAGAACACTATATGGGCTTATTAAAAAAGTAAACCGAAATCCCAGAACACTATATGGGCTTATTAAAAAAGTAAACCGAAATCCCAGAACACTATATGGGCTTATTAAAAAAGTAAACCGAAATCCCAGAACACTATATGGGATTATTAAAAAAGTAAACCGAAATCCCAGAACACTATATGGGCTTATTAAAAAAGTAAACCGAAATCCCAGAACACTATATGGGCTTATTAAAAAAGTAAACCGAAATCCCAGAACACTATATGGGATTATTAAAAAAGTAAACCGAAATCCCAGAACACTATATGGGATTATTAAAAAAGTAAACCGAAATCCCAGAACACTATATGGGCTTATTAAAAAAGTAAACCGAAATCCCAGAACACTATATGGGATTATTAAAAAAGTAAACCGAAATCCCAGAACACTATATGGGATTATTAAAAAAGTAAACCGAAATCCCAGAACACTATATGGGCTTATTAAAAAAGTAAACCGAAATCCCAGAACACTATATGGGCTTATTAAAAAAGTAAACCGAAATCCCAGAACACTATATGGGATTATTAAAAAAGTAAACCGAAATCCCAGAACACTATATGGGATTATTAAAAAAGTAAACCGAAATCCCAGAACACTATATGGGATTATTAAAAAAGTAAACCGAAATCCCAGAACACTATATGGGCTTATTAAAAAAGTAAACCGAAATCCCAGAACACTATATGGGCTTATTAAAAAAGTAAACTGAAATCCCAGAACACTATATGGGCTTATTAAAAAAGTAAACCGAAATCCCAGAACACTATATGGGATTATTAAAAAAGTAAACCGAAATCCCAGAACACTATATGGGATTATTAAAAAAGTAAACCGAAATCCCAGAACACTATATGGGATTATTAAAAAAGTAAACCGAAATCCCAGAACACTATATGGGATTATTAAAAAAGTAAACCGAAATCCCAGAACACTATATGGGATTATTAAAAAAGTAAACCGAAATCCCAGAACACTATATGGGCTTATTAAAAAAGTAAACCGAAATCCCAGAACACTATATGGGATTATTAAAAAAGTAAACCGAAATCCCAGAACACTATATGGGATTATTAAAAAAGTAAACCGAAATCCCAGAACACTATATGGGATTATTAAAAAAGTAAACCGAAATCCCAGAACACTATATGGGATTATTAAAAAAGTAAACTGAAATCCCAGAACACTATATGGGCTTATTAAAAAAGTAAACCGAAATCCCAGAACACTATATGGGATTATTAAAAAAGTAAACTGAAATCCCAGAACACTATATGGGATTATTAAAAAAGTAAACCGAAATCCCAGAACACTATATGGGATTATTAAAAAAGTAAACCGAAATCCCAGAACACTATATGGGATTATTAAAAAAGTAAACCGAAATCCCAGAACACTATATGGGATTATTAAAAAAGTAAACTGAAATCCCAGAACACTATATGGGCTTATTAAAAAAGTAAACCGAAATCCCAGAACACTATATGGGATTATTAAAAAAGTAAACCGAAATCCCAGAACACTATATGGGATTATTAAAAAAAGTAAACCGAAATCCCAGAACACTATATGGGATTATTAAAAAAGTAAACCGAAATCCCAGAACACTATATGGGCTTATTAAAAAAGTAAACCGAAATCCCAGAACACTATATGGGCTTATTAAAAAAGTAAACTGAAATCCCAGAACACTATATGGGCTTATTAAAAAAGTAAACCGAAATCCCAGAACACTATATGGGATTATTAAAAAAGTAAACCGAAATCCCAGAACACTATATGGGATTATTAAAAAAGTAAACCGAAATCCCAGAACACTATATGGGATTATTAAAAAAGTAAACCGAAATCCCAGAACACTATATGGGATTATTAAAAAAGTAAACCGAAATCCCAGAACACTATATGGGATTATTAAAAAAGTAAACCGAAATCCCAGAACACTACATGGGATTATTAATTATTGTTTTTTAATTGCTTTCATGTAATTTCAGTTTTTTAATTGCTTTTACAAGGAAGGAGAAACAAAGATCATCATCTTTAGGACTCCGACTTCAACTCCTACAGAAAGAAGTCACTATCCACTGAGCAACTACTTACAATGTATCGACAAAACAAGACTTCAACTGTAAATTACAAGACTTTGACAAAAGATATTTTGTTGTGGTTTGGAATCAAAGAAATGCTCTACAAAGAGGATATATGATTCATACTTTTCCTAACCTATGATTTGTAATAATAGTAATATGTTCTCATAACTGACAGAAAGGAAAATAAAAAGGCAAAACCTTGTTAAATAAATTTTACTAAAGATTTAATGAGGTGGATACAGTTTAAAACGTAAATTAGCACCATTATTTCCAGAAGAACAATTGAAAAATCTTGTTCATAATATTGATAAGGGACTAGTTAAACTGATAAAATCTAGAGGTGGAAAATTTGAACACGTTAAATGACTCATACAAGTAAATCACTATTTAACTGACTGAGTGAACATATTTCAGATTGAAATATTAATGACAAAGCCTATACTATTCATCATATCATTGATTTTATGGAAGAGTTTATGCAAGTTCGGGTGGACACGCTTCTAAATGTTAAAGTTCACACAATAATAATATGCCATGTTACCAAGAATATATATTCCAAAATTCAAAATGATCGGTTCATAAAAAATATTGAATTTAAAAATGTTTTTATATATATGCACTGCATAAATGTTAAAAATTTATAAAA
>NC_136483.1:133142136-133292136 GCF_053919585.1 Euprymna scolopes | reverse complement strand
ACATAAAATTTTCAATAAAAATACAATAAAACTTAGTTATAGTTGTAATGAAAACCTTGAAAAAATAATTAAAAAACATAATAACAAAATATTAAACAAAAATAGCACACCCATTGCTACCGAAAGTTGTAACTGTAGAATTAAATCAAAATGCCCTCTTAAAGGAAATTGTCAAATTACTTCTGTAGTGTACCAAGCAACTATTTCTACTAAGGAAAATCCGAATGAAAAAAAATATTACATAGGAATGACAAATAACAATTTTAAAGAAAGATTTACAGGTCACAAGTGCTCTTTTGAAAATAATGAGTACAAAAATAGAACTTCCTTGTCTAAATATTACAATGAACTAGTAGAGCAAGGTTACTCCCCAATAGTAAATTGGAAAATTTTAAAGAAAGCGAAAACCTGCTCATCTTTAAACTCGCCTTGCTACCTATGTCTTTATGAGAAATTATTTATACTTACTTTTAGAGAAAGAGATAAATTATTAAATAAGAAGCACGAAAATTCAATTAATTGCAAACATTATAAAACCCATCTTTTAAGTAATTTAGTTTAGATATAAAATTTAAATAAATTAAAAATTGTCACTGATTTCTATAATTTATTAATATTCTATTAATATACTTTCTCCTCTCCTGATTTCATTCTTTACTTCTCCTATCTTATATACATGTGTGTCTATGTGTATATGTATGTGTCTATGTATTTATTTTATGACCGTGTGTACTTAGATCTATATATTTCTATATTATTTGGTATACCCTCCCATGTTTATTCAATCCATTTGTATGTTTCTATGTGTGTATGCATCTATCTGTACCCTTGCCAAATTATTTGTATTCTTATGTATTTCTATATATATAATTTATATAAATTATACATATTTATGTGTGAGTATATATATGTGTGTGTGCGTTGTTGTGTATTAGTATATGATTGTGTGCATATATTTGTGTATTTTTTGTATGTATGTGTATACATAGGATTATATATATATATATATATATATATATATATATATATATATATATATATATATGCTTATTAGTATGTCGGTTGGTTCTCTGTGAGTATATACATATGTATCTTATTATTTTTAATTAGGGTACTATCTACCTGTGCGTCGCTATTTTTGAGTATTTCGTTGATTTAATTACCTCTTTTGCCTGAATATATTTATAGGTAAGTGTACTTGTATCTGTGTTATTAGTAATCTGGTATTGAATGTATTATTTTGTGATTTAATATGACTTTATATCTATACTTAAATAGCTTAAACTTCCAACTTAATAGTATAGTTACACCTTTACTTATGTGCATGTATATGTATATATATATATATATGTATATATATATATGTGTGTGTATGTGTGTGTATATTTGGGTATATATATGTGTGTGTGTGGTTATATATCTATATATATATATATTTGTATTATATTCTTTTTATATACATAAATATTAGTAGTTTTTTATTTATAATTATTGGACCTATTTAATTTATTTAATCCCCTCTTATGTCTAAATATGTTATATTAAAAAGATAATAAATATTAATTTTATTCTGTTTTTATTATTATTATCATTATTATTATTATTATTATTATTATTATTATTATTATTATTATTATCATTACTATTATGTTTATTGTTATTAATAATAATTTTAATATTGTTTTATCATTATTTTTTTCTTTTATTCATATATTTATCTAATAAAAACGCGAAAACTTTAAACTTATATCATTTAGCATAAAGGGCCTAATTAATGGTAGACGTATGTTTGAATTGCGTTGATTTTACTCGTGGACGTATGTAAGAGGATAAATATGATAGCCGAATACATTCACTGCCTTTTTTTTTGACACGTTAATTTCTGACGCTTGGATTGTATCTTATGTTTGTATTTGTAATAATATGTTTCATTACTGAATTGTATAATTGTTCATAAATTGGTTGACACGCAGATTTTTTCTTTTTTTTTTTTTCTTTTTCTTTTTCTTTTTCTATATACTGTCAAATTCTTACTTTCTCTCTTTCTCTATTTAACTAGATGTCATTATTCTTTCCTTTTCCTTCTAGTTCTTATTCTCTTTATTATAACCCTTTATTTCTTTTTTCTTTTCTTCTCCATATCATATGTATGTATATATGTATATATATATGTATGTATATATGTATGTATGTATATATATATATATATATATATATATGTATATGTGTGTGTATGTGTGTGTATGTGTATATATATATATATATATATATTTTCTCTCTTCTTTTTCTCTCTATTTTGTTTTCTCTATATTTTCTTTCTCTATTTCTGTCTCTATTCCTTTTTTCTTCTCAATCACTCTCTCCCCATTGTAATCTTTTAACTTTATTTAAATTGCCTCTCCCTTTTTACTTTTTTATTTAATTAAAGTCCTGTGTTTTAAGTTTTTTAACTCCAACTTCTAAAGAGTTCCTACCTAAAATAAAAATCCATTATTCATTGAACTTTTGAATAGTCAAGTCGCTGCCTGATGATATCTGTTGTTTGATTGAAACAAGTGGCTGTTTGTAGCAGCGGGATGTGAGCATGTTTATATAACAATAAACAAGTATTATCAGCTCTTTTTATTGAGCACTATCTAACAACCTCGTTGAATTCATTAGTCCATTACTTTTGAATATAAAAAAAACCCGAGTATATATATATATATATATATATATATATATTGATTGATTGATTGAATAAACGTTTTTTTCACAATATACTGAGGAAGATTAAATCTAAGGAGATGTGTGCAGAAGAGTAGACATTGATGGTCGATCACCATTTTTAAAGAATGGATGAGAATTCTTGGGTTAGTAGATGTAGAACAGTTGAGGTAGCAGGTTCCGTTCATAGACGAAGACAAAAGAAAACATAAGAGGAAGTGATATAAATGAATCAAAGGAAAAGAGGGATAAATAAAGACCTGGCTAGAGATAAGTTATTTTGGAAGACAATTTCTTAAAGCCATTCAACACATTCCAGCATGTAAAATGGACGCTGACTCGACTATGATGATGATGACTGACAATAGAAACATTAGTATTACCAATATATATCAGATAGTAGGTATAATACTTGGAAGACACTTCAATCTTTATGCCTAACTAGATATCTCTAAAAATACAGATGTTACTGAAAGATGCTTAATTATCATTCTGGTTGTAACATAAGAATCATTGGTGATAATGGGTTGATTACAGTGGTTATAAAAGTGACTTATAATGGTAGTGCACAATTTTGACAATTCTTTTAGTTTTTTTTCTTCTTTTATATTATTATACATATAGAATATTCCATGAATCTCCCTCAACGCATAGCATAGTGGAGAGAACAGTTGTCTGAAACATGTCCTCTCATTAGTGATTCACTAATAGGAGAAAGATTTTATCAGCTTCACTGTTACTGGACACGTCCTGTCTATATGTCTATTACATGTCACCGGAGACTTTCTGTCTATGATCCTAAACATGTAGCTCTCATTCTAATCTTTTAACAGAACTTATCACTTTTCTACTTCATTTCACCTCATGTGGAAAATTCCTTGCTGCATTGTTTTCAGTTTCCATTACAACAACTCATAACATTCCATGTTATGCACATTTATTTTATTTTGTATCTGATTACAAAAGTATTTTCTGTTTTAATAGGTTGAATTATTAGTTTGCTTTAATAATTCTTGTAATCTATATAAATAGAACAGTATTAGTATGTATGTGTGTGTTTAACCGATAAACTCTTAAACTACTAATCACATAACACTGAAATTAACAGGAAACAGTAATCATACACCAAGGATGGTTTATAAGGAGTAAAATCTTTGAATAACACATACAGAAATATGTTGGCAAGTTGAAATACAAAATGTTCATTTCAACTTGCCAACATATTTTTATTAGTTTATACATGCATTTTCAATAATTAACTAAAAGTGGCTTTATTTTAAATTGTTTTTATCTATCTATTGGGTTAGCTCAGACAGTAGGGAACACAGCTAGAGTGTTAAATGACAGAACACGGCTGGAATACTTAATGTTTTGGCTTCAATTTTAACCATTTTTCTTCCAAGCCATTTTTTTTTTTTTTTGTTTAAAAATCGGTATCATATAGAATATTTAATAGAGATTTGGTTCGGTAATAATATATATGAAATCTGCAGGAATAAGTCTAATATAAATGTTAATGCTTGCGCGCGTGTTGGTGGGTGCTCTTACAGAAGAATTTACAGAAACATTAAAAATATATTTAAATGTAACATTTTTTTCGAGACAATGGAAATGTTCTGATTCTCTAATTGTCCCCTAAGGGATTCATAGGGAAGAACCTCCCTTTAAACTGGACTAAAATATTTTGATGGAATTGAACTCTTATATATGAAATTGACCGAAGACAATGCAAGTAGTCCCAAATCTCTATGTAAAAAGCCACTCAAGGATAGTGGTTGATGAGATTGTCAGTTGGACAATGAAGAATATTATGAGAGGATTGAAAACAATAAATAGAATGGACAAAATTTGATTACTTAAGAGGACAGCTTGACAAGTATTTGTTTACATTAGATTTGAAGATGACCATGTTCTTGTTTACAGGGAAGCAGTTTCATGGTAATGTGTTCCATAGATAGGAAATTCTTGGAAAGAAACTTTGTTCATGGAAATTCTGATTTTCGGTGTACAGAAGTAGAAATGAAAGCTCTTTGCAGTGGTGGTAACTAGACCAGTTCTTGGTGTAAATGTTTTACAAGAAACCAGAGATTGGAGTTCTGTCACTCACAACAATGTCTCTCCTATGAGAAAGAGACTACAAGGAGCTGGAGAGACCATCCTCCACTAGATTGTGAAGTTGTCGACACTGCCCTATATGTGGCAGCAGTATGCCATCTTAAGAGATATCTAACTCTTATAGAAGCAGAAGATTGCTTAGAGTTATGTACTTTCTGAAACGGTAAAATGATTCATTTCATAGAAAATACTGATCTAACTTTAAAGAACTGTTAGCAAAATGATCTATTTATTTGGAAAATAGTTAATCCCCATTTGCCCGTCAACTAAATAATATAGTGAGTTTGTTACTAGCCACTGAGTCCCCTAAAACTTAAATACAAGAACTTGTTGAAGTAAATTCATATTGATCGGCATGATGAGCCTATTTTGACCTGTTGTTACCATTAGTTGGTGCAGCTACACTATAATAGCAAAATTCAGAAAACGAAAAAATTGATTTAAAAAATTAAACAATGGTGTCTACCGACTTTTTGTGTTGATTTCAACTAAAAGCAGTGATACTTAATTGGCATAGTAGAAGTACTTAAATATTGCCGCATTACTCAAAAAAACACGAGTTTTCAATCTTTATCATAAAAAATCCTTGCCATATTTCTTTGGGAACATGTGACAAAATAACAAGGGAAATAACTCGGTTATGCTAGAAACAAGGGAAATAACTCATATTTACAATTGTTAATGCCAAATTTATTTTAAAAAATTGGCAATAGTTACACACTATTTACCTCCCATTGGAACTCTCTGGTATTTTTTTTAGCCAAACATTTTATTTCCGCTAATTTTTGTCAAAAAAAACGTTTTATTTAATAATTTTTTTCTACTTCATCATTTTTCATAATTTTTGGATATATTCATTACTATGACATGACCATTAGTTTGCCTTGAAATTCAATATTAAAAATTTAGAATTTCGTTATTATAGTGTAATGGCACCCATTAGTTTCCTCGATTCTTTCTAGAATCAGGTATTTATGGGATCGACTATGAAGGTTGCCAATATCCATAAAGTGGTGCTATGGAATTGATAGGATTCCAACTTAGCACACCCAGGTCATCAGTTCATGTCAGTCACCTCTTAACCACAATCATCTTCCAAAGACATGTTAAAAAGGATTCTCAAAGAGGCTTAAATCCCTAATCCTTCACCTGGATGTTGGAAACATCAAAAAAAACATGGAGACACCATTCATAAAGGCACAAAACGATTTGAGAGTGTATCTAATGAATGCAGTTGTAAACAATGGAATCTGTTATATTGAGTTCAAATCCTATCAAGTCTATGTTAAATTACATATTAGTACCGACTAAGAAAGGAATGAACCCACCATTCTTCCCTTTCTTAGTTAACAATAAAATAAAAAAGGGGTGTCCAACTAATTGTTTCTTAACGCCTATAGCATGCCCTCTAAAAATTCCACTCTATGCCTGACTTGTCCACAAAGTTTAAGTCGTGTATCTCCAACAGTCTTTGTTTGACCACCGTTCAAAGATATGCAGGGAAACTTTAATAATTGTCTTATCAGTAGAAAGTGTGATCCTGATTACGTTTCACATTCATTTAACCTTAAACTCTTCAGAATTTTATCTGTGGATTTACCTTAGATGATGTCTATCAAAACAATCCTAAAAAAATTCCTGAATTGAAGGGGACCAGCAGCAAAACTTAGTACCAAGAGATGAGTGTGGCATAGTTCTTGACAATTCTGCACATCTGTACTGCGAAGGAGGAAAAGAATGTGAAAAAAAAAAAAAATGTGACACGTTTGCTGTTCAGCCCGTCGCCAAACCGGAAGTGACATAAGTTTAAATTAAGGCTAGACAATCGAAAAGAGTGGATGACTTTCGAAAATATTGGTGAAAAAACGACCCCTTCCTGTAGAAAAGTGCCAAGTTTAAGGTGAAGGAATTAATGTTTTTGCCCAATTTTTCTATATTTGTCATCCGAAGGCTCGAGCTTCAAAATGATACCGATCTTGTGAAAATCCGTCATGTCTGTAAAAAGTTTTTACGACACATACATACACACATACACACATACACACATACATACATACATACATACATAAATAAATTTAAACAGACAGGTGAAATTTATATTATAGATTCCATGGGTGGCATTTATTGTAGGTCGCCCCGTAGTTTAATAATATTAGATTGGGCTAATGTTTAGGAGAAATGGAGGAAAAATATTGTTTATTTGAATCATCAAAAATTATGAAAGTTTGATTTTGTTGTAAAGTTATGAACTGAAAATTTATAACACTTATGTTTAATCAGACAAACAATAAAATAATGAATTTTGGATCTTAGTCTGGGCCTTCGTTGAATCATCAGCATTTATAGTGATAATAATTCAGGTAATGGTTTACTTATTTCCAAATTAATTTTTGTTTATTTGCACTTTTTTGCCAGTAATAAAAAGAGTCCTTTTATTTTTTAGTTAAATTCACATACAAGATAACAATAATAAGGTGGCCGGTTAATTTGGGAGGCTCCATGTTTTGACAAGCTTCTAGGTCTGACCTTTAGTCCTGATCTGAGACGGAACACGTACATCAAATCCGTTGCCAAGGCTGCTGGAAAAATGATGAGATCGTTCTACCGCTCCAGTAGATATCTCACTGCTGATGCAATTCTCTACCTGTATGAGAGCCAACTACATCCAAGGATGGAGTACTGTTGCCACATTTTGGCAGGAGCTGCTAGAAGCAGCTTATCCTACCTTGACAGAGTTCAAAATAAACTTTGTAGCCTAGTGAGGGATGTCCTTTTCTCTTCTCTGCAACCTCTTTCCCATGCTGCGAATCTGTCTCTACTTTATCGATATTTTCATGACAAGTGCTCATCTCAGCTCCAATCTATGGTCTCCCCTGTCCAGACTTTCATAAAAAATATCAATAATTTCCCCCACTGTTCATCTTTGCCTAAACCTAAATGTAGATTCCATGAACAAAGCTTCTTTCTTAGAACTGCATGCCTGTGGAACTCTGTTCTATTTTCCTGCTTTCCAACTGACTACAATATGGTTGTGTTCAAGTCCAACATGAACAAATTCTGGATAAGCCATCCCCTTAAGCAATCCAATTTACTGTTTTTCCACTACTAACGATTACTACGACATGACCACTGTCCACTCATTAACCCTTATCCTCGAGTGGCCTCCGGATCTTGATAAGCATTGACTCATTTGTAAAAAAGAAACAGACCTTGAACCTGTGTTTGAGTCACACTCTCTTCTATCTTTCAGCATCAATAGGAAGGTGACAGTAACTAAGTGGTTAATGACACGGACTGACAACCTGAGTGTAGCAAGTTTGAATCCAGTTTGTTCCACAGAAACACTTTCACTTATGATGTTGGCAACCTTCACGTGGTCTCTGCAGTAAGTACTCAATGTCTTCCTTGAAAGAATTCTAACTAGAAAGATAACAGGGAAACAAATCCCAACAATAATTATCAAATTCATATAAAATAAATGAGATGCTCAACAAACATAAAATCAGCATCAAGAGTCAACATTTTAAATCATATATTATTTAATTATTTTGAATCATATATTATTTAATTATTTTGAATCATATATTATTTAATTATTTTGAATCATATATTATTTAATTAGAATTCATTATTGAGATGAGTATCATTTATTAATTTATTTATTGCAGACTATCATCCTCATCTTTCTTAGTTGTTTCACAATGTTTTGGCCAACTATTCATTTGGCCTTCATCAGGTGGTAACCGCGACGGGATAGGAACTCCGAATTTCCTAACGGCATTCTCAGCAATGTCTGCCATCCATAGTTGTTGTCGCTTCACCACATTTTGGCCAAGTAAGTAAAATCCAACCTTGATCGCCTTTCGGCACAGTGGATAGAGACATTGAATCTCTACAGGTTCCAAGTGAGAACTGTCTGAAGATAGTGGTTTCAATCCTAACCAAATCCGGCCAGAGGCTTACTTGGCCAAAACGTGGTGAGACGACAACAACTATGGATGGCAGTAAATACTGAAGATACAGTTATGAGATTCAGAGTTCCTATTCCGTCGCGGTTACCACCTGATGAAGGCCAGACAACTAAGAAAGATGAAGATAATAGTCCACAATAAATAAATTACTTTTAAATCATCTTTTGTGTTAATGTCATCTGACGTCAGCTCAGCTGTAAATGGCAGTGATCAAATTCCTTATCACAGCTTTGTAAGACAAAACCATTCATTGATCATTGTTTTTTAACCTACTTATGTCATGAACAAGGAATGTTTTTGTTTGGTTAATTTTTTCCCAAAATAATTCTTTGTTTCTTTAATTTTTACCTCAACTCTGTCCGCAGATAAACCAGCTTCAAAACCACATTCTATCTAATAACATTTAAATAAACCAGTTCTGCTAAATAACATTCCCTAATGACAATAATGGAAATGTTAAAAAAAAATATATTTTTGTTTTAATTTATTTTTTAAAAGATCAAAAATTCAAAATTATTTTTCACACATCATCTTATGCATCAACATCATTATTGTGACTGTCTTTGAAAATGTCCGCAAATGGTAAATGCAGATTCAATTTGTTGAGAGTGTCATCAAAGTAAGGTGGATACGGTGCTAAAATGGATAAAGTTGATTTCTTTTTCTGAAAATTTCGAAGATCGACTTTGGCTCGATGGAGATGAAGTGGCATCTGCTCACCAGGGTTTTGGATGAGAAGTTTTTTCAGAACGGGCGGCAGTTTCTGAAATACAGTTTTTAAAAATAAATCCTGCATCAAAAATTATTGTCAAGGAAAAAAGAACACTGGAAAAAAATGGTAAATTTATATACTATTAAAAAATTATGGTATTTTTTTTTTTAGTTTGTATGTTCATATGCTAAGAAAAAAACGTTATTGGTTGACAAAAAAGGAATAGGCAGAGTACACACTACTAAGACAGTAGTTTTTACAATACCAATACTTGAATTTGAATAAAGGTTTTTTTAGTTTGATAGATATTTTATAAATTTTATGAACAAATTCTTGATGAACCGCCCCCTTAAGTAATCCAATCTACCAAATTTCCATTAATAACGACTCCTACAATATCATCCCATTGATTACTGTACACTCAATAACCCTTATACTCGAGTAGCCTCAGGGCCTTAATAGTAGTAACTCCTATGTAATAAAAAAAAGAAATTAATATAACATGAGAAAACATTACATAAATATTTTTTAAACTAAATTAATTTTTTTGGATAATCGGTAAAAAAATAGACATAAATGGTATTCAGAATTAGTTCAAAATGAATTATTTTCTTGAAAATAGAATTTCTAATGTTTTTATTAATTATTATATGTAAATACATTCATACTAGTTACTTACTCTCTCATGCAAATATTAAGTAGAATTTTTTTTCACAAAATTTCATAAATATATTTCTTTGTACTAGTGACAATTTGGAAAGATGGAAATTGACATATCCAAGTAACAACACCATTAAAATTAATTGTAATAAATTTAAATGCAAAATTATATTTTAAAATAAAATGTAAACGTTTCTGTGTAACTTATTTGCTATAAATATATTTCTATACTAACGGAGGGGCAGGCCCGACTTTGCCTGGACGTAAATTTAAATACGATATTGTAATTTGTCCAGATTTCTTATATATTATTATAGGGCCGTGATTTCAAAAGTAATAAATGATACAAAAAGAAGTATTTGAGTGCCATCAGCTAGAATTGAAACCGGAACTGTAGCATTCAAAGCTGACGACGTTATCCCTGTACCAACATGACATGCATATGAACTGATTAAAAATTAAAAATAAACTAAGATGAATGTACAAAATGTTAAACGATTTTTTCAATTTAAACCCATTTTTGACCCCTTAAAAACTATTTTAACCTTAAAAACTATTTTAAACCTTAAAAACTATTATAACCTTAAAAACAATTTTAACCTTAAGAACTATTTTAACCTTAAGAACTATTTAAACCTTAAAAACTATTTTAACCTTAAAAACTATTTTCACCTTAAAAACTATTTTAACCTTAAAAACTATTTTCCTTAAAAACTATTTTAACTGGCTAAAGACCAATAAAAGAACAGTCCATAAAAAATCTAATCATTTGAGGCCCCTAGCGATGCTCTGCAAGTTTTAGTTTTGGAGGAGATAGTTTGAAAATATGGAGACAGACAGCTGCTTATATATTAGATTACTACCAAATCATTTCTGAATTTTATTGGAATCCATTACCCTTTATTATGGTATATAATGTTCTAATCTGTTGTTTTCAATACACTAATAAGTATACTACTACAATGACTTTCGACTAATTATTGAAACAGTTTTTGGTTATTTTTGCTCTAAGCTCAACTTAAAATTGTTTGTAAATTTTCCAATACCAATAATTAGCAAATTATTACTTTTTTACTTTTCTGAGGATTAGAGTATTTTTTTTAATCCATGAATTAAAGGTCATTCTGATCTTTTATTTTATTCCTTGTTTAAACAATTGATAATTATAATGCAATATATAAAACTCACTATGTCTGTTTGTCTGTCTGTTTCCATTTATCTTCTTCAAGAGGCAAGGTCACAAAGTGATGCAAGGCAGGTCAAATGATTGCATTTTTGTGGACCATTGTTGTATCTCTACAATTATATAAATGCAATTTTGTCTGTGTGTGTGATTTCGTTCCTTATAAACTCCAAAACGGCTGAACAGATTTTCTTTAAAATTTACAGAACTTTAGTGTATAAGTCTGGGAGTGATCTTAGTTAAGTTTTGTCTCAGGATTCCTCCGATAATTACCAATAATCAATAATCGAAACTGTTATTTTAATTTATCTATCATCATTAAAGCCATTTTCTCCATGTCATTGCTTAGTAACAATAATAGAACAATGGGCCGTGAAAATTCTACTGTGGCTAAGTTGATGGCATGTTTTTTGTGTTTTTTTTATTTTGCATGACGTGGTTTGTAGGTTCAAACCCTGCACGTGAATTTCTTAATTTTTTTTTTTATTAACTGGAAAGAAGTTTATATCAAATAATTTTATAAAGGAAACAGTAGGTTCTCTAGAGTATAATGTAGAATAACATATATTTTGAACTAAGTTACTGCATGGAGGCATGTGAAGCTTCCTCCGGTGCGATTTCACGGATTTCGATGACAATAAAAATATAGGAGCGTGGAATATTCGTTGATCATCATTCAATCCCAGGCAGCGTCGGATCTCCCTGCTACTAATATATAAAAGTGACCTATCTGTCTGTCTGTTGATACAAGGAACAGTTTCTAGCAAACAACTCTGTCAATTTTTTGGTGTACAGATCTGAAATTTAATATATAGAGGATTTGGACTTGTGGAACAAAAGACAATTTGGTTTTTAGTAAAAATAGATGCTAAGAGGTCAAAATTGAAAAATATTGGAACTTGGCAGGCGTAAATAAACTTAAAGTGGCCTTGTTCGCATGCAAAAAATATACAGTCAATTTATTTTAAACTATTTCTTATCTGACTGACGATAGCTCAAACAGTAACAACTAAGGCTGGAGCACTAAATGTTTTGGTTTTGATTCTAGCTGATGGCACCCAAGTCATTTCTTTTTTTTTACTATTGAAATTACTACTAAATATTGGGTACAATATAATAATCAATAGATAATTGGCTCAATAATAATAAATACAAAATCTGCATTTAAAATATCATATTTAAGCATATTTTACAACCACGCAACACCAGGCAGCTTGCGAGTAAACTTGTAAAGTAACTTTACTTTTGTTTCATTATTTCAATATATATATAAGTGCAATTTAGTGTTATGAAACAAAGGTCTGCTCAATTACTTGTACAAGAGAATATGTTTTTTTTTCAACTGCCACTATATATTAGTTTGATCTTCCATTAATAACTTCAGTTTCATATCGCTAAAGATAAAGAATACTGGCTTACACAATAAAAAAAGATAGACTAAAGAATCAGTTATAAATTCAGTATCTGTGAGCTGAGTCTAAAGGTATCAATGGAAGATCAAACTAATGTACAGTGTCAAGTGAAATGTTATATATTATTAGATATTATATAATTATATTATATTATTATATATTATATTTCAATTATTATATATATGTATATATATGTGTTTATATGTATATATATATGTGTAAAAAAAAGAACAAATCGAGTTATGTGTCCATCAATGTTTCATCTTAATTTCAAGACTTCATCTGGATTAATGAAATTAAGAAAACAGAAACACCAGTACAAACCGTTGAAAATTTTCTTGACAAACATTTATTTGGTGTTTTTGTTTTCTTAATTTCATTCATCCAGATGAAGTCTCGAAATTAAGGCGAAACGTTGATGAACACATAACTTCGTTTGTTCCTTTTTTATTTCTCTATTTCATCGGAATACTATTTCCATTATTCTCATCATATATATGTGTGTGTATATATATATATATATATATATATATATATATATATATATTAACAATAATTAGAATAATAATGCTTATGTAATAGAGATATTAATAAGTAATTTAAATTACTTATTAATATCTCCATTACATAAACAGTATTATTATCATCATTATAATTATTATTAATATTATTAATAATAATTATATAAATATTATTATTATTATTATTATTATTATAACCATCACCATTGTTATTATTTTACTATATTTATTATTATTTTTGTATCAACTATTATTATTATGAAACTATTAATAATATTATACTTACCATTCAATACATTTGTCTCCGTTTCTAAACACTTATTATGTATATTGAAATCAATTGCATCTTGTTTATTACCGGTTAAAATGAACGCTAATGCGTTACAAATGTAAAAAATAAAAAAAGTAGAACATTCTTCGTCCACAAACGGTAAGAATAATTCAAGTGAACACTTTTAAACATGTTGCAAGAAATGAACACAGACCAAAAAACAACTTTCTAGCTTTTTCCAGCGTTTTTCATTTTTATTTATTTACTTTTTGTAATCAAGAGCGAGGACCACTTGAAATATAAAAATAAAATGTTGAATATAGAAAAACAACATCATTTTTATGTTTCATAAAACCCTCATAACCTTGAAATATATATATATATATATATATATATATATATATATATATATATATATATGTATATATGTGTATATATATATATTGGACATAATATTTAAAATAATCCTTATTGTTATATAAAAGGAACTGTGTGTGTGTGTGTGTGTGTAAATTTGTTTCCTATTAGCTCCTAAACTGCTGGGCTGATTCTTTTGAAATTTCACACAAACGTACTTTATGTGTCTGGCAGTGATTTAGATAGTTTTTGTATCAGAATGTCACCGATAAATCGAAAAAGTCTAATCAAAGAAGGAACAGGCGATTTTAACTAAAGTTAACGCCTTACACAGCCTAACATCACAAATGCATTTGAGAATGTTTATTACTGCACAAGCAGAAAGGCCAGGTATATAAAATCAACAGTAGACTTTTTGATATGACAGGGTGTGTTCGAAATGATTATATTTCTGTTTAAAGCACAACTGCACCATGATACTTGACTTCAGCATTTTAAATTCAAGCCATTATATATAAAAAGTAATTTTATAAAATCCATAGTAGGTTCTCTACAGTGCAATGTAGACTACAATGTATTGTGAACCAAGTGACTGTGTGGAGGCATATGAAGCTTCCTCCCAATGCACCTGAATGGGTTCCCAACTAGGGCAGGCAATCAATCGATTTGATTGGAAATTGGGCAATTTCACCGATTTCGACACAATTAAAAGTATGGGAGGGTGGAACATTCTTTGATACTCGTTCAATCCCGGACAACAAATGTACTTAATGTTGTTTTTGTTTCACATAACTTAATCAACACAACTCACCTGTATGCCAACCTCTGCACAATGCGGTTCAATTTTAACAGGAATATCAGAAATCTTCACAACTCTCGTTGAGTAAAGGTAATCTCCAAGAATGCTACAGAGTTCTTCCGTCGCAAATACTTCTGTGCTGTGGTATTTGTCTAAAAAAACAACAAAACAAAAGGTTGGAACTATATAAGAAGGTATGGATTTTAAAAAAAAGATTGTTTTCATAAAAGTTGCCCCAGACAAAGCATGAAGCCACTTGAAGTAAGAAGCTAAAAAGAAGAAAAATGGATTTTTTTTTTATTTTTTATTTTTACTCTTTTTCATCCTAAACAAAGCATGTTGTCATTTGGACATAAGGGGCTAATATTTGGGATAATGCTACGCAGTGAGATGTTAGTCCACTTTAGATTTAAATTTCTGCATGTCAGGAAAGCAGGAAATAAGGAGGGAATTTCAAAGTCTAGCAGTTCAAGGAAAGAAATTATTAGAGTAGAATGCTTTCCAGCATCTAGGGATGTCAACAGTGAAGGGGTGGGATTTTGCTGCTTGTCGGGTTAGTCAGGAGTATGTACACTGAGAGTACACAAGTGCTATGAGTTCATTAGAGCACATTCTATTAAAGTACTTGCAAAACAGACAGGGGCGCAGCATTTTGGCAATAAGATGGTGGTTGGAGCTTAGCAGAAAGCACGAGATCTATTAGATTTGATTGGGGGGGGGGGAGGCTTTAAGACAGAGACTAGTGGTACATGTATCAGCCGATATATGCCAACGATGCTACATGCATGGACGAATGGTGGTGTTGTAGAAATGTAGGATTAAATTGCACAATAACAAAAAGGCAGAGAAGAGTAGAATCACTTTGAAACAAGGTAGTTGTTAAACTAATGGTGTAAAATTCAGAAGCAAAATAATCGAATGTAAACCCTAAACATTAGCATTCCGTGAAAAAACCCAATCATCGACGCCAGTAATGTCTCAAGGCACATACGGGAGATTTCAAATTACCTACTAAATATAATCTCCAAATGTTTTTGGTCTCTCATTACAGAAGTTTAATTAGTTTAGCAGTTTATCCTATACAACAAAATATATACACATACCTATCTTTATATATTTGCTCGCATTAAATGTTAAAATTTACAAAAAAAAATAATATGTTTGTTAGTCATATGTTATCGAGAATATATATTCCAATTAATAATGAGCCATTTATTTATTTAGAAAATTAAATTTCGTTTAAATTCACACAAAAAGTTGGTCCATGTTGTATGTATTACTTGAACTCAAAATATAATCTATTATAACAAAGTCATATTTCTTTCTGTTTGTTTGTTCAATAGAGACCTCCAATGCATGCAACAGATTTAGTCCCACAATATGTAACACGATGTAACTGTGATCTAATTTCATATCATAACTTTTGTACCATTTAAAAGAAGAAGCTTCAAATAAACTAGTAATAGTTTTTTAATTTTAAATGTACAAAAATAATGAAAATGCGAGACTAAAATCGTATTTACATCATCGTCACCATAAAGCAATATTCCTATGTCGTAATCATTTTGAAAGCGTAAATACACATCTAAAAAAATCTAGTAAAAATTGGAGGTACCTATCGTTCAGAATATACATCATGTGTGATGCCATAACAGATTACGTCATGTGTGACGTCAGCACAGATTATGTCACATATGAGGTATGTTGTTTCAACCTAGCAACGTCAGGTATATACAGCTAGTAATTTAATAAATTTAGCTTCCTAAAAAAAAAAATCATCAATACAAATGTTTCTACGCATTTCAAAACACACGTTTTTTTTTTTTAGAATAAATAAAGGTCATGTTTTTTAAAGGCTTCGTCAGAGAGTTTCTTTTATCTCTCATCAAATTAAACCTACATCTATATAAGAGCCAGATACGTCCAAGGATGGAATACTGTTGCCACATATGGGCAGGAGCTGCTAGAAAAGACTTATCCTGCCTTGATAGGGTTCAAAATAGACTTCGTGGCCTGGTGGGAGATGTCCTTTTCTCTTCGCTGCAACCTCTATCTCACAGAAGAGATGTTGCGAGTTTGTCTCTGATGTATCGTTATTTTCATGGAAAGTGTTCGACTGAGCTTCAATCTATGGTCCCCCCTCGCCAAACTTTCACAAGAAACACTAGACTAGCTGAAAACATTATCAATAATTTTCCACACTTTTTATCTGTGCCTAAACCTAAACATAGATTCCATGATCAAAGCTTCTTTCTTAGAACTGCACGTCTGTGGAATTTTCTTCCGTTTTCCTGCTTTCCAGCTGTCTATAATATGTTTGTCTTCAAGTCCAACGTGAACAAGTTTCTGATGAGCCGTTCCACTTAAGTTAACAAATTTACCGAACTTCCATTACTATCGATTATTATATTGTCCTTTTGACTACTCTACACTCTTTAACCCTTATCCTTGAGTGGCCTATCGGCCTTGATAAGTGGTGACGCCTATGTAAAAAAAAAAAAAAAAAAAAAAACTAGAAAATAAATAAAACCGTTAACATCAAAATTGTTCTCTTCATTTCACTTAATTATCCCATTTCTTTTCAAAACAAACCAATGAAAAATTCTATAGCTATATTCTTTATATAAATACCCGAAAATTATATCAAAACAATATAAAAAAAACGATGCTATCTTCTCTTATAATATCATCGATAACTATTTTTTTCATCAAGTTAATGCACACACACACACACACACACACACACACACACACACAGAAATTTAAAAAAACAAAAATAAACAAAGAAAAAAGATTTTTCATCTTTTCTTTTTTAATTGAAGAAAAAAAAATCTTACCACTTCAGTCAACCATTGTACTCCAGTTAAATAATTTGAATAAGGAAAAAGTGAGTTTGAAAAGTCAGTTAAATTTTTTAAAAATTAGAAAGCAAAATTAATTTCTCTTTCTCCCCCAAACTACAAATTAAATAGCATTACTGCCTGGACTGATATTGCCTTTTGTCTATACTGGACTATTCTAATATTTTTATTCTTTCTTTTCTTGATTATCTATGATTGAGTAAAAGAGAAAGTGAAAGAGTGATGAAAGCGAGAGTAATAGACAAAGCAGGTAGAGGTCACACATGTATTTTGTGTGATTAAAATATACAGAAAAAAAGGGAAACAAACGTTGACTCATATTTAGTGCAGTAATAATAATAATAACAACAGATATACCTAGTTGCACATTATTTTTTAATGTAAACCATTTCAGTGAATTATATAGTTGCTCGATTTGAACTCTTACATTTGAAACCCTATCTGATCAGTTTCACTGTTTTATTATGACAAATTAAGGCACAATAAATGTTTTACAAATGTATAACAACTACTCCTGCTGAATCTTAATTTGTGCGATATTAAGGCATGATAAATTGCTCCTGCTGGGCTTTTTTTGTTTGTTTGTTGTTTTTTTAGTTAAAAAATTTCATAAAAAATAAGCAAGTTTTTTTTTTAGACTTGAGAGGAATATGAAATAAAAGTAAAAGCCAAATATGAAAAGAAAAAATTGTTCCATAATAAAAAAAAAATAATTGTTTACATTTTTTAAATCGTAAATGTATTTTTATAGTAAGTGTTTGCCAAAAAAAAAAGACAATGAAAAGTAAATATATCAAGAAATTAATTCAACCAAATTTCAACCATTCAGTCTGAGAAAAAAAAAACGCTTGTTTACTTTTTACAAAGATTTTAGCAAAAAAAAAAAAAAAAAACACCATGCCAGTTCGTTTAAATTAAAATTGGTTGCTTTTTCTTGTTCTTGACATAAGAATCCCAGGTTGTTCGAATGATGTGACTAAATATCGCATGAATAGAGAATCAGAAAGAATAATTTGTCATACATAATTAGTAAAACACCCATTAGGAAGTGATGGTGGTTAAGTGGCTAATGACACAGGCTGACAACCTGGATATTCCAAGTTCAAATCCAGTTCATTCCACAAAATCACTTAATACGTTGGCAACCTTCATGGACTCCTTCCCATAAGTATCCAATGTCTAAAGTAGAAAGAAAGCTGATTAGACAAATATCGGGAAAACCAATGCCAACAATAGAATTTTCAGATTCCTATGATATGATGATGATTAGTAAATGATTTTATTTTTATGTTTTGTTTTTATCATGAAGTCAAACAAAAATAGCAAGATACAACCATAAATGCAGGTTGAAACGATTAAAGTGTTGCCTTAAAGAAAACACTACAGCTTTATTTTAAAACTTTTACTGAAAATATCAATTCAGGTAACTTGATTATGTAGTAGAGCTGGCATCTATTCAATGTAGCCACCTTCAGCCTCAATTACCACCTTGATACAGGTCCAGAACTAGTAGCATGCTTTTCCCACAAGCACCAGCAGAAGCTTGGCGAATACTCGGTAGATGGCAGCAATCAGGCAGGCTTTGGTATTGTGGGATGTCGTGTTGGTGATGTTCTTGACGTATGACAAAACGAAGTAATCCAACGGCTTCAGGTTGGTGGAGGGGGGGGCAGTAAGAGAAGAATACAAAGTCGTAGTACTCCTGGAGCCAAGCCTGGGTCTCTTCGGATTTATGGGCTGGCGCCAAGTCCTGCTACCACACTCAGGATCTGCCAGCGGCCACCTGATTGCACCAGGGGATCACAACACTCTTCAGCACATTCAGATACACTTTCGAGCCAACTTCGAAGATGTGAGGTGGCATGATGTGGCCCTCACTTGAAACAACACCAAAAACCATAACTGTGGCCAGAAACTATTTTCATCATCCTGGGCATGTCTCTGTTATTTGTGGCAATCCAGCGATGCATTTTAAGGGCGCTGGCAATGGTCCTGTTGTCATAACTTGGATCTGTAGAGAGCATGGGTTGTATAGCAGTGTATTTCTGATCTTTCTCATTTAATATTGTGTCACTTTCAGACATGATAGAAGTCTCCTATTGCTCTTGGGATTTGGCCAACTAATAGATGGTCTTCAACAAAAAAAAGAACAGAAAGGGAATTATGTTGTCTCTTCTAGTCCAACAATTTTATCGTTCCACCTTATACTATATAGTTTAAGTTATAATAGGTTAAGCTAGCATACAGCTTAACAGTTAATAGATTCAAAATATTTAGAGATAAAACAGATCTCATGACCCATCAAGTTGTCATTGAACAACTTCGTTCGTCATATTTGCGTGTTTGTATATCGATTATTTCTTCCACCCAATATTGATCATCCAATTCTTGTCCCCCTTAGCGCACACCAACAACAGAAAGAAAGGCCGTCAGTTGCAAACACACAAAAGGGCCTTTTCATCCGATACGTAATTTGATGGTTTCAAAGATTATAGTAAAATTACTGATGGTTATCTTAGAAGAACGGATCGTTTACATCCACGGAATTGCCGGCGGATTGTGCACAAACAAAACAAAGATCCAGAAGTCAGAGTTACATTTTTTTTTTTTTTTTTGCTTTTAATTTATTTATAAAGGAGGGGGAAGGGAAGGGAAGAATGGTCACGATTTTTGTTTTCAGTTCGGGTTCAATGCTTTCGGATCATCATCCAATTGTTCAGACGCCAACAACAAAAAAAAAAGAAAAAAAAAACACTGCTCATCTTTTCAAGTCATTTTGATTGTTTTTTATGGGTTTTTTTTTTTTTTTTCGCTATTGGGTCACCACGTTTCAACCTAATACCTAGTGCAGCATTCATCTCTTCAGGGGGATGAGCCGACTTCCTCCAAAGGAGCAAGTTTTTAGAGAATATTAAATCCACATGCAATCTTCATTGGTATATTCTGATCAGGGTAGATGACAATGTTAAGTTCTGCATTCTTTTTTTTTGTTTTTTTTTTCTCTCTATTTTTGCAGAGAGGTATTGTGGTCCTTTAACATATAGTGCCTGGTATTCCTAAATGGTCACCCATTTATTACTGACCTAGCTCATTGTCGCTTAACTTTGGCGACCTAATGAGCACAGGTGTATCAACATGTTTATACCATATACTTTTACACCGTTAATTAAGGTCAAGAGTCACTAGACGATAAGAGTTAATGAAACAGAATAACTACCTTAATATTCAGAAAAGAACACAGTCTGTGCTTGGTGTAATGGATAACATTGCAGACTATGAAATAAGCTATGTAGCATTCAAATCTTATTGGATCGATTATGCTCAACAACGGATCCACAATTTCTCTCCAACAATGGATAAAACTGGCAACCAGCATGCAATGAATCATTTCAAATAGATATTGTTTGAGCATTAAATAACCTGAACAGCGTTGATATGCCATAAAACAGGCAAGCTTGCCAATAATGTGATGGAAGTGTAATGTTAGTGATAAAGACAGGTTAGATCTGATGACTTTGAAGAAAGATTAAATCAGGACAGTATAGGGAGATGCGTGCAGAATAGGAGACATTGATGGTATAGACCTATTATAAGAACAGATAAGAGTTATTGGGTTAGTAAATGTAGAACAGTTAAGGTAGCAGGGTCAGTTCATAGGGAAAGGAAAACTTGTGAGATAATGATAAGAATGAACTTGAGAGAGAGAAGAATAAATAAAGACCTGGCAGATATAGGCTAGTTTGGAGGTCAATTTTTTAAATTCATTCAATACATATCAGTATGTAAAATGAACATTTAAACGAATGTTGTTGTTGTTGTTGTTGTTGATGATGATGATGATGATGATGATGATGATGATGATGATGATGAGAAGCAGGAAAAGGACAAGGAAAACATGGGAAAAAGTAATGAGAATGGATTTGAGAGAAAGAGGGATGAATAAAGACCTGGTCAGAGAACTGTAGGTTTGTATGTTAATTTCTAAAGGCCGTCCAACACATGCCATCTTGTAAAATGAACGTTAAATCAAAATGATGAAGATCATTAAGCAGAGAAAGGCCAAAGAAAGTATTGGATGAAATGATAAGGAAGTACTTGAAAGAAAGAGGAATACGTAAAGACCTGGCCAGAGATAGGTTAGTTTGGAAGTCAATGTCTAAAGTCCAGCATGTAAAATGGATGTTAAAGTGATGATGATGATGATGATGATGGTGGTGGTGGTGGTGGTGGTGGTGGTGGTGGTGGTGGTGGTGATTTACAAGTTATGGTATTTCGGCATTAAATAACCTCCAAAGGGTTGATATTTTATAAAAACAACCAAGCAAATAACACAAAGAGGGCTGAGGTTCACTATAGAAAAAAAGAAGTAGAAGAGATAATTCCAAACACACACACACACACACACACACATCCTATGTTATTTATGGCTTTAAATAAAGATTGTCTTCATATAAATATCAACAATCCGTCTGCTTTCTTGATTTTTACAAATTGGGAATGTTTGGTTGAGAAACAAACAAATCATTTTTGTTTCTTGTTCTTGATTTTCTTAAATAAAGTGCATCAAGAGAACCACTGCAGACATTAGAGAGAGCGAGTCGGGTGATAAGGCAGAAAAGATGGATGCTCTTCTGTCGGACAATGACAACGGAGAAACAGCGTGCGAGAGATAACAGGAACGGATGAATCGAAAATTATAGAATTTGTAAAAAAAATAAAATAAATGCCTTTTTTTTTCCTGGCAGATTTTCAAACAGCAAAAACCTATACTCATTCCCAAGCACTACATTTTATTTATTAAAAAACGATAAGGTAGAAATTAATTATGAAAGGAAATAGTTTTCAAAGAAATTAGAAATTTTAGCTATTTCTCTTGTGTTTACGTCACATGTCACGTGAGAAAACAAACATAGCCAAAATCATTTTTTCATTAAAGCATGGAACATGAAAATTAGGTAGGTAACATTGTTTATTGTTGCAACTGACATAAAATGTAAGTAGTTTTCAATGTTTTTTAATTAAAAGTCAACATTTTGGCTGTTTGATTTTGCTACAATAACGAAGAAGCACCCTTTTTATCGGCTGACCAGTACAATGAACACCCCCGCATCTAGTTTTTTGGTATTCTTGCAGATTTTGACCTGGATAATCGGAATTTTCTATCAATTATGGTTCGAACTCGACTAGCAGTCATTGGATATCAACAAAATAACAAATGCAGACGAATTTCCAAATAAACCAGGAAAAAATAGAATACAATAAATAAAAAATAAAAATCTACTGTAAATTTACTGAATATATATATATATATATATATATATATATATATATATATATATATATTTGTCAAGAAAAGTTGTATTTTGCATTGTTTATTTACTTTTATCATTTTTTTGCAATTTTTTTATCAACAAAAGTTGTTGTTTTTCAGACGCATGCTCAGCTGAACACATGCACACAAACACACGCATGCACGAACTATAATAAAAACCATTAGTGAAGGGAAAATGTGCAGTGAGAGAGAGAGAGTTGGGGGAACTAACGCATTTACACAGTGTGGATCCCATAGAATAATAGGGAACAGCAGTCCAACAGCTACAAAGCAACGATTAGTTGGACAAACTTTGGCGAGGGAGGCTTTGTTATTTATGAATCAGAAATTAGAAAAATTATGTCAGGTCTATGTATGTAGTAACCAGTTACAGTCAGTGTAATCACAGAATCTGAGGAACATGTAAAATTCGTTCTGGTGACAACTGGTAGCAGTGGTAGGACTAAATATTTAGAGAGAAAAAATAAGGACTTCTTCCTCTAAAGATATTGTGATTGTGTTGCTCATAGGATGAAATGTAGCATTTTAATATTATGCCTGAATGTGTCTAAAATGGTGTTCAAAAACTACATAAGATAGTCGCTATATGCCTAGATGTATTGAATTTGTATGTGGCATCTGTTGCTGCAAACCTACGATACTTTAGTCCAGAGGGGAATTTCTGCATTTTATTATATATGGAGATAATGACTTTTTCCAAGGTAGATTACTCTTAAAACTTTCATATTTTCTCAAATTAAGTCAATTTGTTGTGAATCCTCATTTGTTAACACATGTATAAACAAAGTTTGCTTTTTAAGTTTATACAAATATATCCATGCATAATCATGTCTACAGTATTTTTATAAGTATTTTGATTTATTTTGATCCCTGTTAAATTTTTTTGGAGAGAAAAACCCTTTTGTTTTCAAGAATTCATCCATAAATTTAATTATTTTTCATTTTTTTTTATTTTTTTTATTTATTATTATGAAATCTAAATATACTCCATATATGCCAACATTTATATTATTTTATTTTTGTTTATTTTTATATATATTTTCACTTATCATATGTATTATGCTTGCACACATATGCATATTTTCATGCAGATATTTTTTTTTTCATGTGTATACACACACACATATCTTAAAAATTTACTTTTATATTTTTACTAGCATGGGTGCCCGGCATGCCCGAGTCTTTGGAGGTGTGTGTTGAGCAAAAAAAAAAAAGTGGTAGTAGGAAGGCAGGCTCAAACCCGTACCGCAAAGGAGGAAAAGAACGGGGGAAGAAAACCTGATGTCTTTGCTGTTACGACCACCGCCAAACCGGAAGTGATGTAAGGCTAGACAATCGAAAAGAGGGGATGACTTTCGAAAATATCGGTGAAAAAAGCGACCCCTCCCTGTAGAAAAGTGCCCAGTTGAAGGTGAAGAAATTAATGTTTTTAGCCAATTTTTTGGCATTTGTCGTCTGAAGGGTCGAGCTTCAAAATGATACTAATCTTGTGAAAATTCGTCGCCTCTGTCGAAAGTTTTAGGCAGACATGCAAACAGACATACATACATTTATATATTCATAGCACAAATTTTCGACCCAAACCAATTAAAAAGCTCGCCTTATTTATGAATACACTTTATGTAAAATTTCAAATGTTTAGACCAAAAATTGTCTGAGTAATTTGGTAGAGACCGCAGAGGTTAAATTTTTTTTAACTTTGACCCTTATTATGACCCCTTAACATTTGTTTTGGGCTCAAATCAAGTTATTAAATTAGATCCATGTCCAAGGAACCTATATCTAAAATTTCAAGTGTTTAGACCCAAAATTGGCGGAGGAGTTTGGTAGGGCTCTCAAAGGTCAAATCGTTGAACTCTGACCCCTAAACAGCCAAATTTCTGGCCGAAAACGGATTATAAAGATTTTCCCAAATCTCAGTACCCTGTATATCAAATTTCGAGTCTGTAGACTGAAAATTGACAGTTATTGTGTAGGGAAATGTACACAGACACAGACAGACAGACACTTTCACTTTTATAGATGTATAGAGTTATATATATTATATTGAATTTTTTTTTACTAATAGTGTTTTTTAGAAGAAATCTATTAATAGTTCATATTATTAGTATCTATTTATAATCCTGTTTTTATATGTTTTTTAAATTAAAAATCGAATTTTTACTCTGAAAATCTTTTATATTATAATATTGACTTAACATATATAGATTTTAATTCTATCATAATATATATAAGCTTTAATTTCTCTTTGTAAGTAAGAAAACGAATATTACCTATTTTATTGTAACTACTTGGTTGGTTGGTTTATTTTGTTTCACTGCATATCAACCCTTTTCAGGTTATTTAATGCCGAATTCAGTGATTTTGAAGAACAATTTTTAATAAAGTATATTTGGGTTTATTTTGTAAGTCGGTTTCTATTTAACCCATAGTTGGGACCCAAACACGTCCTACTAGTCCGGGTCAGAGTGGACCTGGGAGCAATGGCAATTAAAGGGAGGCTCCACACTAACCAAAGCCTGCAAGCTGGGGCCTCACCATCGGATATCGTTTAAGGTCATATACAGGACCCTAACTAATTGAAATTAAATCCTTAGTGAATTTAAATGTGATACTTAAAACTTTAATTATTTTTCTATTTTTTATTTATTTTTTCTTTGTTTATAAATTATACTCGTTTATTGTTTTATCTATATGTTTACTATCCATCATCTTAAGTTCTAATTTCTGCTTACATGGTGAGAATTGTATTTTGAATTTTCTTTGAAATATTCTTCTGCAGTTTCTGTGTCTGCCTTTTGGTTTTCCCCGTTTATTATGAGTGCTTATCTTGTGTGTATACATGCCTTTAGGCACTCACTATGAACATATAAACAGTTTTTATTGGGATCGTTTATGGTCTTTATGACATAATATTTCTCTATGTGGCAAAGGGATCATTGTATTAAGTATAATGGTCTACACTCTCTCCATTTTATGGCAAATAGTGTCTCTTTGTACTTTAATCCCCACACTCGGGTTGCTAAGGCAGTCTTGATTCTTCTGTGTACATAAAACTTCTATGTATGTTTACAGCATGCCACTGATCTGGTTTATGATCATCGCCTTGTATACGAGCGATTTTACCTTGTACTTACCCACTAATGAGCAATTTTCATTGAATCTGCAAGAGCAGCCAGCGTTTTCTTTTGCCTTAGATTCCCTTGAGATGATGGTTTTCATTAATGGGGTGGTGGAGTAGCTAATTTGTATTGTATTCCTATTGAACTGCTTATGTAGCTTTCCTGAGGTGAGAAGTTTTTTTTAGGAATATATGTTCTACTCGTGTCTTTGTGTTGAAAGAGAAGAGGGAAAAGAACCAAATGATGTTACTCTTCCCGTTGTCTGTTTTTAGTTGGTACACAACTGGTTGATATCAAATATTTTCTGTGAAGCCACTTTTGCCAAGTGCTTCGTTATAATACAGGGCTGCTTGTTCAAAGATTTCAGCATTTAAGGAAAAGCTTAAGATTCTTTTGCTAATGTTGGTGACCACTGTAGGGAGGTGACAGGATCATTTATTTATATGTCTTAGTGTCTCATTGGGTTTGTGGAAACGTTTATGTATCTTATTTATAAGATCTAGGGTTGTGTTTGGGAAATCTACTTTACTTAGATTGGTATTAATAGTTATCTTAAATCCTAGTTCATGGCCTGTTTTAGTTAAATCTTTTCTAATTCTATTTAGGGTGTTACCATTGCAATCGGGTGAAAAGCCGTCATCTCTATAAAGGCCAAAAGCCGTCATCTCTATAAAGGCAAAAGAAATGATCTGGGAACTTATTTTTAAGAGTCTGTAGTAGAAACAGGCTGACTAAATTGCAGACATCTGCACAATCATATGAACCCATTTGATGTAGCAATGGGGGAAGATTTTCCTGGGTAGCCTGCTAGTATATCTATAAAAGTGAGAATGCATGTGTGTGAGGACACTTTTAAACATATATACTCGACGAATTTTGTATCTACAGACTTGAAATTTGGTATATAGAGTATTCAGACATGTGAAAAACTTTTTAATCAGTTTTCATCTGGGATAAAGGTACCTAAGGGGTCCAAATTGAAAAATTGGTATTTGGAGGTCATCAGATTTTTATCTGTTTGTCAACTTTTTCACAAGGTTTGAAAATACTTGTTAAAGATCTTGGCAAGCTGATGTAATGATTATCATACTTGACTCACTGTCTTTCGGGTTTCGTTTTGATCTCAACTCGAGTACTTTTTTATTTATTTACAAGAATTGAACTGTTTAGAAAAAACATAATATTCACATGCACATATCTCAGTTTCTTTCCTTTTTTTTATTTCATTTATTTCAAGCAAAGCCTGGAAAAATCATAGATTACATAGAAAAATGCAAGCATGAAAAGTAATATGGTTAAGATTAAACTTAGAAAAGTAAAAAGACTTATTTCTTCATGTACACGAATAACTATGTACATGGATAATGTAAAATTATTATATGTATATATATGAGAATTCTTCTGATAAAAAATGTCACTTAGTGCAGCATTTGTATGCAAGGAAGCAAAACTCTTTATCCTTTGGAATACAATGGCAGTATTTTCTCACTGTTGCTATCATTAATTAAAAAAAAATAGCAAAAATAATTATATATATATATATATATATATATATAATTCAAACACTACTGTGTTTGAATATATGATTAAGTGTTAGTTTGACTCATTTAGAACAGCTTTAAAGCTTCACTGCTCACTCATTTTGCAACCAAATTTTAAACAATTTTTACAGTTCGTAGGTCACCTTATTTTGAAATAAAAATTTTCAATTTTCGTTCATTAAACAGAAGTTATAATAAAATTACTGATTATAATTTATAGTTATAATAAAATTACTACTTCAAAAAAAATAAGTAACATGAGAGATGGTTTCTTCTGATTGGCTGTTGGTTACCATAGCAACTTTCTCATAGTCAGCATCTTCATAAATCATAGTAGGAATGTTGCTCGCATACCATCTTATTTGGGTTATATAGAGAGAGTTAACAAAAGTGATGGTCTTTGCCATGCTAAGGCTGATAATATTTCACATACGACGTCACCCGTTAATTCTGTTTCTCTCTTTATTTGTCCCTTCTTTCTGTTTATTTACTTAACTACATCTTTTGACTTTTTATTTAGTCAATTCAATAAGTTGGTAATGATTTTTTTATGGATTGTTGACAATGCATATGATATTAAACACAAAAAAGAAGATATTTCAAGCGAAGCCTGGAAAAATCATGGATTACATAGAAAAATGCAAGCATGAAAAGTAATATGGTTAAGATTAAACTTAGAAAAGTAAAAAGACTGGTTGTTAAAACTGGAAAAGAAAAAGATAATATATTCTAGTAAAAAATATAATAAATTTATAACTTAAAATATTGTAGTATTAAGAATTTATATATAGTGTTTAATTGAATTTTTAAAAAACCTAAGGAGGTGAGCAAAGTTTTTTATGACTGGTTTCCATAGCAAACACATCGCTTAAGTGACTAATTTTGCTACCAATTCACTACCGTTGTGAAAAGAGAAGTAACAAGTGAAACAGAAAGCATGAAAGGAAAATAGTTGGGGGATTTTACTGAAAGCAGATCACTGTCGTACATTGTTATCACATATGTGCATGTTATGTTTATGAGGCAAAAAAATAAGACTGGAATTGAACAAAGAACAAGTGAATTTACTGGAAGACTGGAAAAATCATGGATTACAATAGAAAAATGCGAGCATGAAAATTAATATGGTTAAGCTTAAACATGCAAAAGTTAAGGACTAGTTGTTAAAATTGGAAAAGAAAGGACAAGATATTCTAGTAAAAAAATATAATCAATTTATAACTTGCAGCATTAAGAATTGATTATATAATTTTATAAATTGAATTTTTTAAAAATTCTTAATGCTGCAATATCTTTTACTAGAATATCTTGTCCTTTTCTTTTCCCGTTTTAACAACTAGTTCTTTACTTTTCCATGTTTAAGCTTAACCATATTACTTTTCATGCTTGTATTTTTCTATTGTAATATATATATATATATATATATATATATATATATATATATATATATACTTAAATTGCTTTTTTTATGCTTTTATAAGTATGATAACATTACTATACTGCAATTATTTACTCACTCAAGCAATAAGAGTAACATCAGGAAAGAAAACAGCTTAAGACATAATATATACAGCATTCTATTTGGAAAAAAATGTTCCTAATGTTAAAAGCATTTGTTTTGCTAGATGCAGCTCGCTTCACATAGTTTGTGACTTGAA
Organism: Euprymna scolopes; assembly: GCF_053919585.1. Classification (NCBI taxonomy): domain Eukaryota; kingdom Metazoa; phylum Mollusca; class Cephalopoda; order Sepiida; family Sepiolidae; genus Euprymna; species Euprymna scolopes. Next base: position 133,262,915 of record NC_136483.1, on the reverse strand, counting down.
AAATTAATTTAAACAAAAAACATTTTATTCATAACTTTGTTGTAAATATGAAACAAAATAACATTTTGATAATTTTCATACGAATTTATCTTTTAAATGTGAACAGGAATAGAAAGAAGAAATGAATTGGCTATTTCATTTTCAATTTAGAAATAGATCGCAACTTGTTGAAAATCAAGTCAATCTCTGAAAGAAATGAACATTTGAACATAAACTCTAAATGACACAAAACTGCTATTTTATATTTGCTGTATTCAAAACAAAACAATCATTGAACCAATGACAAGATTTAATTAATAAAATGTGCTTTTTCTAAACCTATATGCAAATTATTTTAACTTGCAACTGATACCAGATATGCATGAGTATATAGAATTGATGGTGCATCTATTGTGTAAACTTGAATTAACTTGAAATTGGCGTTTTGACTTTACCGTTAGCACTTTCAAATTGATTCATTCAGGTGGTCTATGTGTAGGATTCACCTCTAAACTAACAACCGATCATTATGAATTATGTAATCTATATTCTCGGTAACAGAATGAGTGATGTACATAGATTATTTCTTTGTATATTTAACCCATTAGGAAGTGTACTCTCCAAAGACTGCCACACCTAAAAAAAAAACTTTTAAAATGGGCGAGATACACAAAATTTATCATAATTCATAATCATTAATTTAGGAGTTTAATTTGCAAATACATATTACTGACATGTACACTATAGTTCTATTAAAATTTTAGTACATAATATAATTAAAAATTTTATATAGGGCAATTCTTTTCATTAGTATCCACTGCTTCAAGGGTAACAAAAAATGTTTCTATTCACCCCAAACAAGGCATTATGTCACTGATGTAAGGGTTACTCTGATTAGGGGCACAATTTAAAGGAAACATTCTAAGTGGGGAGTTGTGCTGCGAGATTTTTGTTGACATTACATTTAAATTTCAATATATTAGTACAATCTGAGAAACAAATAAGAGGGAAGGAATTCCAAAAGCAACTTGCTGGTCAGATTGCTTAGGCATATTTACTTTGAATAGATAAAAATGCACTAAGTTCATTGGAAGAATTTTTGTTGAAGAATTTGCAACACAAGTACAGGAATGCAACACTGTGATAGGTCAGGGGCTGGAACTTGGTAGACAGTATAGTTATCTTACCGGATATTTAAAGTTAGACCCAAACAACAATCCGCCTGACATTGATTCAATATATTTTATTTCACCTCAGTTTTTTTTTTCCTGTAAATAATTATTCTGATTATGAAACCTGTTAGACTGGAAACATTTTTTCTGATTCACCGAATTTTCTTAATTATTAAAGAGAAGTAATCATTGATTTCTGCAAATATCAATATTTAAAACACATTGTAGTGGATGATCTCTAGAAAAGCGGAACATTTGAGGTTGTAAATTCTATTGTTTAAATGTTATTGCGTCTGGCTTCAAGGTGAATTCTTCAATTTTGATACCGACATTATAGATGCAGGTAGAAGAAAACAACTTTCAGACTTTCAAAGGCAAGTCATAATTTTTTTCAAAAATGAAAATCTGATTCGGGGGCCGACAAAATATCTAGCTGCATTACCACTTTGTTTTTCAATGATTACAAAACACCTTTTTTTTATGTTGTTCCAACTTTGAAAAGAAAAGGTGATTAAGCAACTACTATTTACCCAAAAGGGACATATAAAAAAAATCGAATTTCAACACTTTTGTAAAAATAAATGACCATTTGACAAATTTCTTGCTTTTCAAGCAACCACCCAGTATTTTTAAACATTAAAAGGAACGTTCTACAGAAATCACATATTTTTATTTGTTATTTATTGTTAAGAACTAAACAATTTTTTTTTTAATTCCTGTTTAAACAAAATAATTTCATTAAAACATTAACGTCACCAAAAATTAATTTCCTTCTTCTTTGCTTAATACACCTTTTTGACAGCATATGTGGTTGCCTATTGGTCATAGTGATACAAAGTGACTTTTTCCAAGAAACCTTATCATTTACATTGGTTTTATTGTGCTATGACTGGAGGTTGTCTTTGACTAACAAATTCTAAGTCTTTCTTTGCCTGCGTTTTCCTTGCTTATCCTTAATTGAGATGTGCGTATATCTGTTTATCCAATCAGAGCTTTGCTCAACATGTCCATACCACTGTATATGGTAGCAACACCAAGCTGACTCTAGTCTGAGCACTTTCAATCTCAATAGGAGGAAATCACATTTGTCACCAAAACACACACCACAAATCGACCAAACTATAGCTCTGGCATTCTTATTATATAAATAAATCCTGTAAGATTTTATTGGTTATTTTGCTGAAATTAAACGTTAAATGTAATTGTTGTAAATATTTCTTCTAATTGTTTTATATTTCAAACATTCTTTTTCTATTGAATATTTTCTATTTCGTAACATTGGCAATCGTCCACTTTTGCTTCAATTAGGTCACCCAACGTTTTTCAGGATACCAATATTCAACAGACTGAGCTAGTGGAATCCTAGAATTCACTGTTGCCTATAACACAGCATTACAAACATGACTGTTGCAAACTTAAACCAGAGTAATAAGTGAAAATGAGTGAAAAGTTTTGTTTCTTTGTGAATAAGTCAGACATTTTTTTTAATTCTTTATTCTTTTGCTCCTGGGCAACTAGTGTGCAAATAAAGAAAAAGAATATCTAAATAAAAGTTTTATTTAATTAATAAAGAAAGAGAACCAGTAAAAATGAAGTATAAAGAAAGAGAAACAGTAAAAATGAAATAATAAGGAAAGAGAAACAGTAAAAATTAATTAATAAAGAAAGAGAAACAGTAAAAATGAAATAATAAGGAAAGAGAAACAATAAAAATTAATTAATAAAGAAAGAGAAACAGTAAAAATTAAATAAAGAAAGAGAAACAGTAAAAATGAAATAATAAGGAAAGAGAAACAGTAAAAATTAATTAATAAAGAAAGAGAAACAGTAAAAATGAAATAATAAGGAAAGAGAAACAATAAAAATTAATTAATAAAGAAAGAGAAACAGTAAAAATTAAATAAAGAAAGAGAAACAGTAAAAATGAAATAATAAGGAAAGAGAAACAATAAAAATGAAATAATAAAGAAAGAGAAACAGTAAAAATTAATAAAGAAAGAGAAACAGTAAAAATGAAATAATAAGGAAAGAGAAACAATAAAAATGAAATAATAAAGAAAGAGAAACAGTAAAAATTAAATAAAGAAAGAGAAACAGTAAAAATTAATTAATAAAGAAAGAGAAACAGTAAAAATTAATTAATAAAGAAAGAGAAACAGTAAAAATTAAATAAAGAGAAACAGTAAAAATGAATTAATAAAGAAAAACAGTAAAAATGAATTAATAAAGAGAAACAGTAAAAATGAAATAAATATATACTGCAGGTCAATGTGAGGAAAAATAATGGCGATGCTTTAATGAATATAAATACAAAATTTTTAGATGGTTATAAAGATGAGAGTAGAAAAATGAGGTAAATATATAAATATTGATGCAAACGTGGCTGCAACAGAAAGAGAAGCTGCAGTTAAAAGAAAAAAAGCAGACAAGAGAAAAGAAAGAAAAAATATTGTAAATAAAAAAAACACTGAAAACCAAAAAAATAATGAAGAAATGATTAGCAACTTAAATAAATTAAACAAGCAAAGAAAATAAGAACATTTTAAAATATTGTATACCAACGCTAACTAAGGAACAAAATAGCAATACTAAAATTGTTATTCCAGAAAGACATTTCACTGCAGAAAATGTAAAAGAAGCAGAAATAATAATACCAAAATTGGAGGACAGTTATTTATGTATATAATACGTTAAAAGCCTCTAAAAATATTTTTTTTTAATTCCATTTTCACCCCAAACAAGGCACAATGTCACTTTGATGTAAGGAGCTATTATCAAGGACATAAGTTGCAAAGATACTATGTAGGGAGATAAGTACAAGTGCTTGTAGTTCGTCAGAGCATTCACCATTAAAATACTTGTAGCAGTGGCAGAGGGGTGCAACAATTTGTCGATGGGGCAGAGGTTGAAGCTTAGATGACAGTTTAGAACCTATTAGGTTGGCGACTCTCTTTTGAACCCTGTCTAGGAGTGACAGACTAGTAGCAGATGCACCAACCCAAATGTGACAACAATACTCTATACAGGGGCGAATGGTAGCCTTATAGAGGTACAGGATATTTTCAGGCATAAGTAACTTTCTAGCTTGGTAGAGAGAGCCCACCTTCTTTGCACCGGCCCTGGCAATGCTCTCAATGTATCTGTTCCAACTCATGTTTCCTGTGAACATTAGGCTGAAGAGTTTAAAAGTACTTTCAGGTATTTGGGGAAAAAAAAAAAAAATGAACCATTAGCTGTAAAATAATTAACTCACACAAGCCTTAAAACATATATCTACAGCAAACGTCATCTACAAAACCAAAAGACACAGACCTCACTTTCTTCATATCACTTTTGGATGGAAAGTAACTTTCTTGTTGATTTTTTTTTTTTTTTTGCTATGTCACTTCCATCTCAGCCTCTTGATTATATTAGATTATTATCAATCATTTTTATAAACAAATATTTCCTTTCATTAAAATTTGTAAAACTTTCAACATCATCTCATCAATAGTTTTCTGAATTTTTAATTAAATATGCTTTCTTTTCATTTATTTAATTTTTAATAATTTAGAGCCTGCATTCATTTTATGAAAGAGATATCAATATTAAATTATGGAATTACTGAAACCTTGCCAAATCTCAGCTATTTCAATTGTTCATCTGATTCAACTAAGATGCATTTCTATTAATTACTTTATTGTATGAATTTCAGATAATTTCAAACAAAGATCCATGCTGATACATTATGGAATAATTAAAAAACAAAATAATAGCACAGTGGATAGAGACATTGAATCTATACAGTTCCAGGTGAGCACTGTCTGAAGATAGCGGTTTCAAGCCTACTCAAAGCCAGCTAGAGGATTAGTTGGCCAAAACGTGGTGAGACGACAACAACTATGGAAGGCAGTAATTGCTGAAGATACCGTTAAGAGACTCAGCATTTCTATCCTACCACGGTTTACCACCTGATGAAGGCCTGAGGAATCGTTGGCCGAAACATTGTGAAACAACAACTAGAAGATGAGGATAACAGTCCGCAAATAAATAAATAAATAAAACAATGCACATTTGCATCAATTTGATTATTCAGGATTAATAAAAGCTTTTATATTAAACTAGCCCAGGTGTCCAGCATTATCCAGTTGTTTGGAGGTGTGTGTTGAGCAAAAAAATGTTTTTAAAATGGTAGTAGGCAGCCTGCCTGTCTACTACCACTTTTTTTTTTACCGTACCGCAAAGGAGGAAAAGAACGTGAAAAAAAAGGTGACGTCTTTGCCATTGCATCCATCACCAAACCGGAAGTGAAGAAGGTTTAAATTAAGACTAGTCAATCATTAAGAAGGGATGATTTTCGAAAATATTGGCAAAAAAAGCCCAGCTGAGGTTGAAAGAATTAATGTTTTTAGCCAATTTTTCAATATTTGTTGTCAGACAAGTCGAACTTCAAAACGATACCGATCTCGTGAAAATCCATCGCTTCTGTTGAAAGTTTTAGGCAGACATACATACATACATACATTTAAAGAGACAGGTGAGATTTATAATATAGAAGTCTTCCTCAAATCGGTTTATCATTTTATTTTAATTTAATTTTTCAGTATTTATGTAAGAAATGATAAATTGATTTTTGAAATCTTTCTAATAAAAAGAAGTCATAAGAAAAACATTTTTGTATTTCAGAAGTTTTTAGATGAGGATTGATAATTTGTACTATTCAGACTATTGTTCTTATCTTGGATGATATTCCCATAACTTTTCAACAAATGTAACCTCCAACTTTCTTCAAAGGGTGTTTTGTCAAATTCGGGAACTCTACCAACCTGTGGTGCAATGGATAACATGCTAAGTAATAATCACTCCCAAATGACAGTGTTCTGGAGGTAAAGGGTTCAATCCTCAGTAGAGGCAATAATAAGAATATAATTAAGAATTACTTTAAGTCTTCTACTTAATTAAGCCAATCTACTCCTGTGGATTAAATAAAGGGTTCCATTAAAGAATCAATACAGATTCCTGATTTCGACGAGACACAACTGAAGAAGGTCGAAGGTTACATTGGTTGAAGTATTGTGAGAATAACAACCAAGATGAGAACACTAATCTAAATTATCAAAATAATACAAATTATCAATCCTCATCTCAAAAATTCTTAAATATATCAAATAAACTGGCATATTCAGCATAAACTATGATTCGTGCATTTAAGATTAAATTGAATATTTTTGTAATTTGTGACGCAAAAAGTTATTTAAATTATTTTAGTTGCATTATGGATGCATGTTTAACAATTTCACAAATACTTTGTCAATCTTAAACTAAAACTCTATAAATATTTCATTAAAATTAGTAAGCAAATTTGCATATTTGATTATATGGAAAATAAATCTAAAGCAAATCAATTAAAGCATATAACATATCTTTCTCTGCAATCACGACTACTTGAATTATGAAAATAAACATTAATTACAACTTATTTGTTTGGCTATTTGTTCATTGAATATTTTGGATGGTAGGATGGGATGCAAATTGGTGGATGAAAAAGAATAGAGGTAGAGAAAAGTGCTGGTAGCGAGGAAATAAAAGCTGTAGTACTAACAGCAGCAGCAGTGTAACAGAAAACGAATAAGAAGATGACAGATAAATAAATGACATAAATAAAAAAGAAAAGGAATCAAGAGTACACAGAGATCCTCTTTGATTAAAAAAAATTCTTAAATATATCAAATAAACAATAAAAAAAATTCTTAAATATATCAAATAAACTGGCATATTCAGCATAAACTATGATTCGTGCATTGAAGATTAAATTGAATATTTTTGTAATTTGTGACGCAAAAAGTTATTTAAATTATTTTAGTTGCATTATGGATGCATGTTTAACAATTTCACAAATACTTTGTCAATCTTAAACTAAAACTCTATAAATATTTCATTAAAATTAGTAAGCAAATTTGCATATTTGATTATATGGAAAATAAATCTAAAGCAAATCAATTAAAGCATATAACATATCTTTCTCTGCAATCACGACTACTTGAATTATGAAAATAAACATTAATTACAACTTATTTGTTTGGCTATTTGTTCATTGAATATTTTGGATGGTAGGATGGGATGCAAATTGGTGGATGAAAAAGAATAGAGGTAGAGAAAAGTGCTGGTAGCGAGGAAATAAAAGCTGTAGTACTAACAGCAGTAGCAGTGTAACAGAAAACGAATAAGAAGATGACAGATAAATAAATGACATAAATAAAAAAGAAAAGGAATCAAGAGTACACAGAGATCCTCTTTGATTAAAAAAAATTCTTAAATATATCAAATAAACAATAAAAAAAATTCTTAAATATATCAAATAAACTGGCATATTCAGCATAAACTATGATTCGTGCATTGAAGATTAAATTGAATATTTTTGTAATTTGTGACGCAAAAAGTTATTTAAATTATTTTAGTTGCATTATGGATGCATGTTTAACAATTTCACAAATACTTTGTCAATCTTAAACTAAAACTCTATAAATATTTCATTAAAATTAGTAAGCAAATTTGCATATTTGATTATATGGAAAATAAATCTAAAGCAAATCAATTAAAGCATATAACATATCTTTCTCTGCAATCACGACTACTTGAATTATGAAAATAAACATTAATTACAACTTATTTGTTTGGCTATTTGTTCATTGAATATTTTGGATGGTAGGATGGGATGCAAATTGGTGGATGAAAAAGAATAGAGGTAGAGAAAAGTGCTGGTAGCGAGGAAATAAAAGCTGTAGTACTAACAGCAGCAGCAGTGTAACAGAAAACGAATAAGAAGATGACAGATAAATAAATGACATAAATAAAAAAGAAAAGGAATCAAGAGTACACAGAGATCCTCTTTGATTACTAAACAATGTTGGATGAACTTTCTAGTAGAATCTAAAACTAGTGAAATATGCTTTGCAGGAAAATGAATTACACATTCTAAGAAGACATTAGAACATGCATTTGTCATCTAAGTTAGTGACTATAAATTTTAATGAGTAAAGCATGAATTGTCTACCCCTGTGATCACTACTTATTGAATAATCACAAGTTTTTTTTTTTGTTGAATTTTGGGAAAAAAATTATGAGTGCATTTAAGCATCCATTAATGCTAATCTTTGATGGATTTTGAGAATGAAATAAAGAAGGAAGTTTTAGATTCAAGTGCCATAGCGTTTTTCTCGCTTACCATATTTCGAGATCATTCACGTTAATAATCAACACCCTCCTAACCAATTAATTATACACTTACCATTTCTCTAAACCACCAGGGTTTGCTAAAAAGTCAAACAAATATTAAATGCAAGTGAATAAATTGAATATATGAAGGATTATGTTTAACAACATGGTTGCCACTTAGATTTGTCTGTGAAATCAAAGATTAAATCAAAATAAGATATAATATAAAAACAAAGTGAGGCTACCACCAGCAGGTGCAGTTTTAAAAAATTGATGGTTTACTACACATATCCAGTAAACTAGTCAGCAAAGTTTTTTTTAAGTTCTTTCATTAAGTTATTTTGTCCACATAAAAAGGGTTGTCAGACCACAAATATTACATATATATTTGTGAAAAATGCCATTTTTGTGCATTTGGGGGCATCTTACATCCCTGTTGGACAAAACAGAATTATCTAGAAAAACCTGGCTAAGTCAGTTTTCTGCATTCATCAATATGACTTCTTGCAGAATTCTGTGAAAAACTAAATTGCCAAATTTAAGGAAATTAGAAAAATGATTTAATCATAAGACAACCGACACTGACAAAAATGTATATTCATTTTGATTAACATTATAGACTAGCAAGGGGTACCCGGCGTTGCCCGGGTGTTTTTCAGGGTATGTGAAAAAAACCCGAAAATGTGAAAAAAAAACAGGTGCCCGTGAAAAAATAAAAACGAAGACTTCACAACGCGCAGTTGGAAAATAGTAAAGTGTTAAAAAAAAACAGGTGCACGTTTTTGATTGACGTGACGGCAATAGGTATTCAGCAGTTAGCATTTTGTGTGGGACAGTTTTGAATGAGGTGAATAAATCGGTTTGTTTGTTTTTAAAAACCCACCCCCTGTTTATTAGGAGGAGCGAAATGAAAGCTACAGTCTGATATGACGAAGTCGACATTGAACAAACATTACTTAGCTCTCTTGAGACAACTGGCTTTCCGCCTGTGATTAGAGTCGAGTTTCGTTTTTTTTTATACCGAAAACCAAATGTAACGCGTGCCGATGCAGGAAATGTCGAATAATTAACGTTTGAAAGTCAATAAAATTAAATAGACAGGCGAGCTCCGTGGGTAACTCTGAGATATTACAATTTAGAAGCCTTTTGAGGACATCGAGGAAAAGCATACATACATACAAGCATACATACATACATACATACATACATACATACATTTTCGCTTTTATATATATAGATGAAAGCGAAGAAAAAATTAATAAATGCTTGTAAAATTAGATCTGTCAGTCAAAAAACAATAAATGGCTTTGATAAATTGTAACATTTAACAGCAAATGACAATCGAAGGGCAATAACTCTGTAAGATCAAGAAATAAAAGTTAGAATTGATGTCTAGAACATTTTCTTAAGGACGTTTTTGTTAAGTCCAAAAAACACTGTTTACTTTTGTAAAATAAAATTTTAACTGTAATTAGAAAATGTTTGTAAGAGAAAATAGCTTTTTTTCAAACTGAAGAAAGAATATTAAAAAAAGAATTACCAATCAAACTTTAAACAAAAGAAAATTCCTTCCGAAATTTGAAGAAAAAAGTTGTTTACATTTTAAGTTCATTTAACTTTTTTCTATATAAATGGCAAGTAATTATTTTTTTTAATAAAGCTGTCGATAATGAATGATAGTTTTGAAAAATGTGTTAGAAGACTTTTAATAATTGCATTTAACAAAAAAAGAAGAACAGAATCCAATTTATACTGAAACTGAACTATATGCAATATTATTAATTAAAAAGAAAATTAAAAAAAAGAAAGTTAAATTGCATGTTGTTTAACAATAATAAACATCACATTGTTTCATTTGTTTTTGTCTAAGATCTAGTTCAAACATTTTTCTAAGGAGTGAGCAATATTTGTTTTTATTTCACATGTAAAAAAGAATATTAAAAAACAAAAATAATCTTTTCCTTATACGCTTTAGTAACACAAATTATATGCTAAACTATACTTTAGTTCTTGGATTGAGTTATGTTTGAAAAATCGGTACTTCTGCAGTTTAAAGGCTATTTAAACCATGAGTTTCGCTCGGCAACACCCAGCAAATGATAGAAATCACTGGATTATACTGAGTGAGCAAAAAGAGATGCAAACAAGCAAACGGCAAAAATTGGAAGAAAAAAATAGAAAAGAAAGAGCAGAGTATCATTGTGCTTCTTCAACCAATAAGTCTTGTGAGAAGGAAGGAAAATGAATAATTCCAGTATAAACACCCCAACCTCCCCATGTTAAGAACAATTTTTCATTAATAAACAACCCCAACCTCAAAAGCCATTCTTAACATGAGGAGGTTGGGGGTGTTTATACTATGCTGAGTACTGTTGTAAAAAATTACCAAAATAACTTTCCATACACAAACAAAACAAAAAGTATATTTGTTAACTAATTCAAAGAAACAAAACTTTTATTACCCCCTCTCAAAAGAGCAAAACTAAACACAGTTGCCATGAAAAAAATAAATAAAACAGTAAAATTTATGAAATTATTATAGCAGGTTGTTTGTTTGATTTTCTTTCTTTTATGTTTTTTTATTTTATTGACTTCTGCGGTATAATCCGGCGGTTTCCTTTGTCCGCCGGGCATTGCCAAGTGAGATTTGTGGAAAAGCGGGCTTTAAACTGCAGAAGTACTGAAAAATCTTCTGTTCTAATCATTCTAATTAGCCATCTATAATATAAATCTCACCTGTCTGTTTAAATGTATGCATATATGTATGTATGTATGTATGTATGCCTAAAACTTTCGACAGAGGTGACAGATTTTCACGAGATCGGTATTGTTTTGAAGCTCGACCCTTCGGACGACAAATATAGAAAAATTGCTTCACCCTCAACTGGACACTTTTCTACAAGGAAGGGTCGCTTTTTTTTAACCAATATTTTCAAAAGTCATCCCCTCCTGTCAATTGACTAGCTTTGCTTTAAACCTTTGACACTTTCGGTTTAGCGATGGAAAGACGTGACTTTTTTTTTTCACATTCTTTTCCTTCTTTGTGGTACGGATTTGAGTCTGCCTGCCTACTATCACTTTTTTTTTTTTTTGCTCAACACAGACCTCCAAACACCTGAGCAATGCCGGGCACTCAGTTTAATAATGTATAATTAACTGAACAACATGTCACCTATCTTTCTCTTAGCTAGCTCAGCCACTCGTACTTTATGTTGTACTACTGTATAAGACTTATCATCTAATTACACAAGACAAATGTAAATTAGATGGCAAAATAATAATTCTTACTTTAGATGAGACGAATAATGTTTATATAATAATATCATTAATAATAATAATAAAATCTTGGAACACATCTGATAGACATGAGTCAGTAATGTGGGCTAAATGAATTTTCATTTATTTTTAAGCAACTAAGGTCTTTCATAACAATTCAGATACCATCAATTTTTATGCTGTTTTGAAGCAGAGATATTAGAAATTGATTAATATTCTCAAAAGTTTAGTTTCTTTGGAATATTTTAAAGGGTTTTTAGGAGGAATAATATGAACATAACCACCTATGTGAAAATTCAAATATTTCAGATTTGCATTAAATTCGAATAGTAATGAGACACAACTTAAGCAAGATTTGCTGAATTTTAATTTCTTTGTAAAATCGATGAAGCTTAAATCTTAAATTGTAGACATTTTTTTTAGAATCAAAATCATGTAATGGATTTTTAGCAAAATTGGAAGAAATATTCAAGATATAGTATTATTATATCTTGATTTTAATCTTTGTAATAAGAGATAAAATTGATATGACATTGTTAAATGATTTTACTATCAGAACACCCATCTTTGGCTGAATATTCTGCTATCCAAGAACCGTTTTCAGATAAGTTAAGCAAGTCTACTTAAGTATTTCTTGGCAAGTGATAAAAATCAAAAGTTTCTGTGGTCCCATGAGAGAGTGAAAATGGTATAAGATAATATTTCAAATATATTACATGGAGAGATACTCTTTAACAAGACATTGGTAACCTCCATCCTCCCACTCCAACAATATTGGACTAATCTGTCCGCATGCAAGGTTTTAGTAGCATGCAAATTAGGATACTGTAGTCCATCTACTAGATTGTTGACTGAATTGTTGCTATTGGAGAACATGCATCAATAGTCCGTTGATTGATTGGCCAACCCAAAACAATGCATGTGTACAGGACAGTTGCGACCGTGATGGTGGGGATGACAGTCAAGGCACACATTTGCCAATGCCTACACACACCGCAGTGAGTCTCCTACTATTCATGTTTTTGTGTACAATTTGATGTAACAACTATCAAAGTGGCTCACCAAAAAGGAGTCCTCAGAAAAAAAAAAATGGAACAACATTTTCCAGTTATAAATTATACACCTTTAATCCAAACTATGTTGTCCATACACTAGATACAAGTGCCATTCTCTGCACCTAAACTGGCCACTATATTTTTAGTATGGTCGAGCAGAAATGGTGATCCATTTGCTGAATGCAAGTGGTATTGGCTGTGAGTTAGCTAGCCACCACTGTTTTCCTAGTTTACTCTGCAAAACAGTATTCGCTTTTTACTTAAAACTAGAACATTTTACACCCATCATTCTGCCAATTTACAGAAAGTTAGTTGAAAAAAGATCTTTTTAGAGACCATTTTACTCAAAATGAACCATGTTTTGACATTTTTGAGATGAGGTTTGATAAACTATATTATTTAGATTATTCAAACTACTGTTTTTATCTTGGATGTTATTCTTACATTTTGGCTGATGTAACCTCTACAGGTGTATCTTGTCGAACTCAGAAATCTATATGGAATTTCAAACAGAACTCTTTATCCATCTTGGATAGAATTCTTAAGTAATTCATAAATATATTCTTAGTATCACCTGTCACTTAGAACTGATTATTACTTTATCTGTTATGTCATGTTATTAAAAGGGTTCCGTTTGAAATTCTGTACACATTCTCAAGTTCAGCAGAAAAATTCCTGAGATTGATAAGATATATCTGAAGAAGGTCGAAGGTTACATTGGCTGAAACATTGTGAAAATAACATCCTAAAATGGGAACAGTAGTCCAATTTATCCAAGTAATAAAATGAATCTGATTTTAACCATTTTTCAATGTTCTAAATTTAGTTTAAATAAGATTTAAAAAAGCAATTGTATTTGGTGTTTTTACATTTTATATACCTCTCTCTGTTATTCTGGGTGACATGGCACTAAAGGTAGTATAATGCTACAAGAATTACATGCATTCTGACTCGTTGTAACTGTAATGGCATTCATCATTGAAAGTGAACTCCCTGTCCTCCCTAGGGTAGAGCAAAGTACAAACTTTTCTATTTATACAACATTAATTTTTGCCGTCATTGTTTTTCTGACCAACTAACTGTATTAATCAAAATCTGTTTTAATTTTACATATTCCTATATAATCAACAAATCTCAATGTTTATTTTACAATTTCATCACCTTCCATAAATCACAACCTGTACAAAACAAACTCAACCTTGAATTGCAAAATTGACTAAGACTTGCATTCCAATCTTCAACATATTTTAATAACCCACTTTCATAACAAAACGAGCTCTCGTCATCAATTATGAATTACCACATTAATATTGGTAGCAATAATAGTAGTTGTAGTAGTAATTCCTCTACTGCCTCATGGGTAATCTCATTATAGTAAGGAGTAACTTCAATTTTATACATACCTTTCGATGTGTCAAATCGTACTAGAGCACAATTGAAAATATGGTTTCGTTTTAGGACTGTGCATTGAATGTTGACTTTCTGAATCTTGCCTTGTTTCCTCAAAGATTTTGAGATGGACTTACTAGGGAACGTCTGAAAATATACAATAAGATTAAAAAATTGTATAAATTTAACAAAAACTTGTCGACTGGATATGTTTATGTTAGTTCATGTGTATGCACGCAAAAATAGATATGGCTGAAGTGACTATGGTCATATTAATATGTTCAAACACTTTCTTATCAAATTTGTGTTTTCATTTTGTATATGTTAACATCGCAAACATATCTAAGCACATGTTTGCTCATTAAAAAGAAAAAATATTTAATTAATAAATAAATATTCTCCACTCAATAATAAAACTGTGTATTTATATAAATAGATGTGGTACAATGGGGAAAGTTGGGGAGGCTCCATGTTTTGACAAGCTTCTGGGCTTGACCATTATTCTTGATCTGAAATGGAACATGTACATCAAATCTGTTGCCAAGGTCGCTGGGAAAATAGTGGGATCCTTCTATTAATCCAGTAGATATCTCACTGCTGATGCAATTCTCTACCTGTATAAGAGCCAGGTACGTCCAAGGATAGAGCACTGTTGCCACATCTGGGCAGGAGCTGCTAGAAAGATTTTATCCTGCCTTGACAGAGCTCAAAACAGACTTTATAGCCTAGTGGGGATTCCCTTTTCTCTTCCCTGGAACCTCTTTCTCACAGAAGAGATGTTGCGAGTCTGTCTCTGCTTTATCATTATTTTCATGGCAAGTGCTCGTCTGAGCTCCAATCTATGGTCTCCCCTCGCCAAACTTTCACAAGAAACACTCGTCTAGTTGAAAACACTTTCAATAATTTCCCCCATTCTTTATCTGTACTTAAACCTAAATGTAGATTCCATGAACAAATTTCTTCCTTAGAACTGCACACCTGTGGAACTCTCTTCCATTTGCCTGCTTACTGACTGACTATAATATGGTCGTCTTCAAGTCCAACATAAACAAGTTCTTGATGAGCCATTCCCCTTTCCATTACTAACAATTACTACAACATTGTCCCATTGACCACTGTACACTTATTCTCGAGTGACCTTTGGACCTTGATAATTGGTGACTCCTTTGTAAAAAAAAAAAGATGTATTGCAATCCCATAACATAAAAGTGAGTAAAATACTAAAATACTTCTTCTAGCTTTCAGACATAACCATTTCAAGTGGTGAAGGGAAATGAGAAAGCAAATACCAAATCAGTCAATCCACCCCCCCCCCCGGACTTACCCAACTGCCCGAAATAAATTTGGAAATATATCCTTCACTCTATAATAAAATGTCAATGGTGGTCGTTTTTTTTTTTTAGGTCATCAGAAATGATAATTTATAAAAAAATGCAGTTAATTCTCTGATTTTATATGAAAATTTTAGTAATATATTTTTAGATAAATAGCAAGTGCAAACACTGAAGAAGAATAATGTTTTGTTTTTTTTTCATTTTCGATGATAGTGTTAAAACCTGTCGGTATCCTACATCTCTATAAAGTCACTATTTGCCTATGCGTGGAGTATTATTGTGACATAAAAAAGAGCCTCAAACCTAATAGGTTCAAAATTATCTACCAAGCCTTATTCCAACAGTGCAATGTTTCATTCCTATGCTTGTTTTAAAAAGATATTTTAAAGGAATGTGCTCCAACGAACTTGCTGCAAATGCACCCCAATTTGACTTAAATACCTCCGACCAACCCAATAATCAGCAAAATCCCACCCCTTCATTATAAATGTCTTCAGATGCCAGAAAGCTTTCTACTCTAAGAGCTCCTTTTCTGAAATTGTTATTCTTTGGAATTCCCTCCTTTCTCCCTGTTTCCCTAACTGTACCAACATGCAGAAATATAAATGTAATGTAAACAAACCTGTGGCGGCAAAACTTCTTACTTAAGATACCCTGTAGGTGTGACCCTTAACTCACATGTCTCAGTGTTAATGTGCCTTACTCAAAGTGAATTAAAGTGAAAATAATAGATAATTATATAAAAAAAAAGTGGATGCAAGACTTCATCATTGTATTCAGTTTAACATCCATTTTACATGCTGGCATGTGTTGGGCAGCTCTTAGAAATTGGCTTCCAAATAAACCTATCTCTAAACAAGAGCATATTTATCTCTCTTTCTCTCAAATTTATTCTTACCAATTCCTCCTTCGTTTTCCTTGGCATTCCTCTGTAAATTGATCCTGCTATTTCAATTGTTTTATAAATACTAATCCAATAACTCTCATTCATTTAATGTGGCCATACCATCAAAGTCTCCTATTCTGCACACATCTCCCTTAAACTGTCCAGATTTAATCTTCACTCTGAGATCATAGATCACCCATTGTCTTTAAGACTCACATTAGATATCCATCAAATCATTCTCAGATCATTTCTCACCATGAATTGCATGTCCTCAACTCGGCACATTTCACTTTCATGCATCATCACACTGCATACATATGCTTGATAGATTCAACAATGGTAACGTTCGACTGGTTAGTAATGGCAGAAGTTCCTTGAACCATTCTTAACTCTTGCAATCACACTGTTCCTTCCTGTGCTCCTATGGTATCACCTAGGTAACAAAACTTTTGAGGCTTAAGAGCGGAAAAATATTGTCAGCATAATCAAATTGATTGAAATGTGATTGCATTTATGCAGCCATTTACTATCTATATAATAATTCTGCTTGTTGCTCCATTTACTATCTATATAATAATTCTGCTTGTTGCTCCTTTAGCCATGCTCATAATGCTGTTGATATGCATATGGGAAATCAAAGGATTGTCCGTCATCCAAACTCAATACATTAGGAATATTGTTGAATGTTCATCTTTGGGATACCAAAGAAAATGTCCAGTAGAATAACATCTACCTGATTAATGCAGAGACACCTGCAAGGAGACCTGCAGATGTACCAAAGGAAATACATCCAATCACTACATAAACAATCATGAAAGTCATATAGAGGGCGTGGCTACATTAAGTGCATAGGTGAAATCCGGGAATAGGTATGGCAGTTAAGGGTGTGTGAGGGTACCCCCCTCCAAAAAAAAAAAGTCTCCAATCAGAATTGACAGCCGTTGAACAAATTTAAGAGATCAACTTTCATCAAATCCTGTACCTCACTAACTTTACTCATTCGCCACAACTAAACAATAATGAATAATAGTATATCATAGTTTTCATAGTTGTCATTCTTTTAAACACAGCAAAAATAATAACAGCTAAGAAGCAGCCAATGACTGATTTTTTTTTTCAAGTTAATGACCAAAGTTTTAAGAAATTCATCAACAAAATTTGATAAAAGAAAAATGTGTAAAACTAAAGCTATGAGTGATATTTTTAACTAGCACTTTTTACTATAAAATGAAGCTAAAATTCTAGCATTTATTTTTTGAAAGTTTCAAAAACTTTATTACAATCAAGAAAGCAATTGTGGAATTTCCATGGGTTCCCACATGTATGTTGTTATTATTAATATTATTGTAGTGAGAACAAATGAAATAAATACTGGGAAATTCCATACAAACATAGTTCAATACTCGTGACTCCCCATCATAAAATATGACAAATAATTTTAAAAAATTTGTTTCGCTAGTGTTTACACTCAATATTTATCTAAATACGTTACTAAAATATTCATAGAATTATGTTAGTAATTTAAGTTTTCATATATAATTTATTATCATTTCTGATGACCTAAAGTAAAAAAATCACACACCATTGACTTTTTATTATAGAGTGGAGGATTTCTTTCCAAATTCATTTCAGGTGGCAAGGTCGGTCGATAGTGATTGGTTGACTTGCGATTTTTTTTCTTGATTCTCTTCATCACTTTAAAATCTAGAAACAAGAATAAGTTTAAGGCTTCTAAAATTGATACTAGAATTGTCCACAAGAACCCGTGGCGTAATGGATAAAATACTAAATAAAGTTAGTTCTTAACGGCAATCTTCTGGGGGTTGATGGTTTAATTCTTAGTGCAGATGATATTAAGAATACAATTGTAAATTACTAAAAATTTTACCAGTTATGGCTGACAGAACAAGAGACTGCTACCTTCAAGGATTAAATAAAAGATTCAGTTTGAAATTGTGTATGGATTCCTGAGTTTAACAGAAAGATTCTAAAGTTTGACAAGCTATACCTGAAAAAGTCATAGTTACATCAACTGAAATATTGTGAAAATAAACCTCACAATAAGAACCCTAGTTCGAATCATCCAAATAATGTGACTCATCTCAAAATTTTAGAAACATGATTTGATTTTTTTAATATTTTTCAAAAAAAATATTTTTTTTTTTTTTTTTTTTTTTTTTTTTACAAAGGCATCACCACATTATCAAGGCCCAGAGGCCACTCAAGGATAAGGGTTAAAGAGTGTACAGTAGAAATTGGTCAATATAGTAATCATTAGTAATGAAAATTTGGTAAATTTGATAACTTATATGGAACGGCTCATCAAGAACTTATTTACTTTAGACTTGAACACAACCATATTGTAGTCAGCCGGAAAGCAGGAAAACGGAAGACAATTCCACAGGCGTGCAGTTCTAAGAAAGAAGCTTTGTTCATGGAATCTACGTTTAGGTTTAGGCACAGATAAAGAGAGGGGGAAATTATTGATAGTGTTTACAGCTAGTCTAGTGTTTCTTGTGAAAGTTTGGCGAGGGGGGACCATAGATTGAAGCTCAGTTGAACACTTTCCATGAAAATAACGATACATCAGAGACAAACTCGCAACATCTCTTCTGTGAGATAGAGGTTGCAAGGAGGAGAAAAGGACATCTCCTATGAGGCTACGAAGTCTATTTTGAACTCTATCAAGGCAGGACAAGTCCTTTCTAGCAGCTCCTGCCCAGATGTGGCAACAGTATTCCATCCTTGGACGTACCTGGCTCTTATATAGATAGAGAATAGCATCAGCAGTGAGATATCTACCGGATCGATAGAAAGATCCCACCATTTTTCCAGCGGCCTTGGCAACAGATTTGATATACGTGTTCCATTTAAGATCAGGAGTAATGGTCAAGCCCAGAAGCTTGTCAAAACTTGAGGCCTCCTGAAGACGAGAGCCATTCATTTCAATTGATGACAAATGTGGATTAGAATGTTGATGATGTAAAGCGAGAAGCTTGGTTTTAGATGCATTAAAAGTAACCAGCCACTCCTTTCCCCATTGTACTACGTGCTCAAGATCAGAGGAGAGAGAATTGGAGAGAACTTGATTTGATGCTTATTATTTCCAAAATTATCTCATCAACTTCTGAAGAGAAGAATATTTTCTTTGAAAAATCCGAAATTGAAAGGATATACTTGGACTTATTTCTGAAACAATTGCACTTAAAAGGACAATTAAAATCTTTAAAAGCGCTCTCGGTTAGAATGTATGAAATAGCGTAGCAGAATACCCAATTCCCAGCTTGCATAAAATAAGAAAATTGAATGTTATGAAAAATAAATATTTAACTATTTGTATTATAATTATCAAGCCCTTTAAGAATTAATTGTTATGAAAAATAAATATTTAACTATTTGTATTATAATTATCAAGCCCTTTAAGAATACTTAGAGATGGACACTGTCTAGGAAGTATAAACTAAAAAGCAGTCGACTAGCGTTTATGCAATGTTCAAGACTTCCGTTGTTCAAGCACTCTGCACTCAAATTGTACATTTATTAATTACTAGCAAGGCTACCCAGTGTTGTTCGGGACCATATAAAACAATGAGGAAAATGTTGATTTTGAACATATCTGTTATTCTTAGGAAAGAAGAACTTTTTAGGTCTATGTATCATTTGCTGTCTCGAGAATATTTTACTTACCCTAAGACGGGTATTACAGAATATATGTATGAAATAATTGGACCTTCCCTAGGTCAGGTGATTTACAGCACATATATGAAATAATTTTACCTCCCCTAGGGCGGGTTATGTACAACATACATTTAAAATAATTTTACCTACCCTCAAACAGGTAATGTAAATACATATATGAAACACTGAAACGAGCTCTTGACAGCTATTGCACAAGATATATGAACTAATTTCTTTTCCCACCAACATTGTCTTTAAGACTCACATTAGATATCATAATTTTAAGAAAAAAAAAAGTAATTTTTAGAAGATGGATCAATTCTTGAACAAAATTTTTGTTTCAGAACGTTCCGTATTCTGCAAAAATCAGTTTTTTGTTTAACTTGTTAGAAGTACAGAATAGTAAACTACTTACCCACCCCTCTCCATATTAAGATTGGCTTTCTAAATAATAATGTTAGTATTTCAGCACGGTCCATATTCTGTATAAGTCAGATTTTTTATTTATTAAATTGTCAGATGAAAGTACAGAATAGTTAACAAACACCCTCCTCTCTTTATGTCTTGTATGAAACATAAAATTTTGTGAAACATGATGAAGACTGACACAATAGAAAACACTCCCCCCACCACCACCACCAAAAAAAAAAAAACAGATTACTAAGACTCGACTCTTCCGAACCTTTTCTAAAGATAGACTGTCCACTTTTATCCAGTTCGCATTTTGATCCGGCCATAAAGACTGAAGATCCGTGGGCCAGGTAACTAAATTCTCACATTTATACATAATCAAACTTCGACTGATGAATTTAATTTATTCCTAAATGTTGTGCATTAACAAAATTTGTCATAAATTAAAACTAATCTTTCCATAAGAAACAAAATAAAAATAATTCATTTGTTTCTGGCCTCGAATGAGATATTTTATTTCTGCTTTTCTGTTTCCTGCATAAAATGGCAATACAACACAATAAATATGCATAAATTCTTACACAAAATGAATAAACATAAATTACGAATAATAGAATTTCACCTTATCAATACGCAGAAGTCTTGATGGTGATCGTAAACTTCATGAAAATAAATTATTTATTTGTTTCTGAATTTGTACAGAAATCATTAATATTTATGAAAACAGGTTGTTAAAATACAGGTGTAGTTGTGTGAAAAATACAAATGCAAACATTTTTATCATTTTCTTATTTCCAAATATATTTCTGTCCACAATTTTTAACAAAGTGACTCAACAAACACAGTCATTCAAAAAGTTTTTTATGACATATTTAGTCTCACAAGACACTGCATATAGATTATAATTGATTAATAATCATATTTTGATTTATTTGAATGAAATGTCATTAATTTTATCGTTCAAACACTACTGAGATCGAAAACAGGTTTCTGGCACGAATTGAAACTCTCTCTATAAAGTACAGAAATAGGCATAAGAATTAGCAGTTGAAAATTGCAAATAAATATCGTCTGCACCCTATATGTTAAATGTGATTTTATTTAGAACTAGCAGGGCTACACGCTGTTGCCCAGGGCCAAAGTATAACATTTTTATTATCATTTTTTTTAATCTCTTCACCTCATTCTTTCTTCGTCTTTCTCTCTTCCCCTCTCTCCATCCTACATTTTCCTTCACCAAAACCATTCCTCTTTCTGGACACACACACAAAAAACAACTCCTCTCTATATAGATTCCTTAATAAATGAGTCGGCATAAGGGAAGTAAATCATTGATAAAATATCAGGGTTACTTCCCTTTCGTACAAAACCATAAAAGGTAATACCTCACAAAATCTATGCTAGTTTAGGGTCAAATAATGAATATTTTCTCTGAAGTTTAATTGTTCATCCAGATAAACAATGATGAATATAATCACACCTTTTTTGACTTTGACATGCACGCACACACACACACACCATATATTGCAACCATATAATGTTTGAATACCATGTTTGAATATATGGTTAAGTGTTAATTTTACTCATTTAAATGCTTTAAAGCTTTACTGCTCACTCATTTTGCGACAAAATTTCAAACTACTTTTACAGTTCATAGGTCATCTTCTCAACTATATTTTGAAATAAAAATTTTCAATTTTCGTTCATTAAAACAAAAGTTATAATAAAATTACTGGTGTTCAAAAGTCTTCAAAATAAGTAAGGAATGTGAGAGATGGTTTCTTCTGATTGGTTGTTGATTACCATAGCAACTTTTTGACACCTTCATAAATCATTACGGGAATGTCACAGGCATGTCATCTTATTTGGGTTATATAGAGAGAGTTAACAAAAGTGATGCTCTTTGCCATACTAGGGCTGATAATCTTTCACTTACAACGTCACTCATTAATTCTGTTTCTCTCTTTTTTGACATGCAAGGGCTGATATAATCTTTCACTTTCGACGTCACCCGTTAATTTTGTTTTTCTCTTTCTTTTTTTTTTTTTTGTCTATTTTTTCTGTTTATTTACTTAATTACGTCTTTTATTTGATTAATTTTATTTAGTCAATTTAAGAAGTTGGTAATAATTTTTTATGGATTGTTGACAATATGTATGATATTGAACACAAAAAATAAATTATTTCAATGCAAAGCCTGGAAAAATTATAGATTACATAGAAAAATGTGAGCATGAAAGTAACATGGTTAAGATTAAGCTTAGAAAAGTAAAAGGACTAGTTTTTAAAACTGGAAAAGAAAAAGACAAAATATTCTACTAAAAATATAATGAATTTATAACTTAAAATATTGCAGCATTAAGAATTTAATATATTTTAAGTTATAAATTTATTATATTTTTTACAAGAATATCTTGTCATTTTCTTTTCCAGTTTTTACAACAAGTCCTTTTACTTTTCATGCTTGCATTTTTCTATGTAATATATATATATATATATATATATATATATATATATATATATATATATATATAATTATTCATTAAAACTACCATATATTTATAACAGCTTTTCAAAAGAGCCAGAGTTAGGTTTGTACAATGCTAGGAGTCAGCTGTCATTAGCATTATATTTTTACACTCATTTGAACTAAAAGTAATATTGTTGGTGACAAATTATTTCAGTTTTCGTCAAAAATAGATCTGGTGTCTTTATAGGTATTACCACTCCAGGCCAAAATGGACCTGGGAGCAATGGTAACTCAGGGGCAACTCCACATTTCCCATAGTCCCCAAATGGGGGTCTTGCCACTGGATGTTTTCTCGCAGAATAGGACGTTAAGAATCAAATGTAAATGTTTGTTGAAATAAAGCAATTTTATTTTTGATCTATTATTATTATTAACTAGAAAAAATATACTCCTTACTTTTGAGAAGTTTATTGCTAATCACCTGAGGCGCCCCTACCAGAAAATGCTAACGAGGCTATCCAGGCATTTTTTGTAGGGTACTGGCTTTTCAAATCCCACTTTAACCCTTATATAACATCATGGGAGAGAGACAAATACCTTACTCGCTCCAATCACATATTTTTGCTTGTGTTGAGTGACAATTATGCTAATCTCTTCCCAAGAAAGAAGAAATGCCTAGCAGAATATCATGACAAACGAACATATACAACATTACCAAAGAAGGAAGTATTGCCTATGAGGATAGTCTCATATTAACAGAACAGTAAGGACCTCCTAAGGACACCATAGAATCATACACATCATCAATTTGTGCTTATTTTAAATAAATGTGATTTTTTAAATTCTTTTCATTTACTGTGTTTTTAAATCTTCCCAAAATAAAGTTAAATTTATAGGAATTTGTTTTAAAGCTAAATAGTTTATTTAAAGATTAAATTATCGAACTCTCATCTTTATCTTGAGAAATAAGTAAAGAAAATCCATTTTCTTTTTCTTTGTGAGAGTCTCTTTATACACCAAAATGAACATTGGAAAGTTTTAAATATCTACGAATGACCAAAAGTAAAATAAAATATATTTCTTTCTCAAAAGTAAATTTAATTATATATTTAAATTTTTAATAATTTAAATATTCCTTCAAACAAAACTAAATAATTGTATCATTGAAAACTCCATACTATACATAAGAATAATGATAATCCAACTAAATAATTGATATGATAAAAACTCTGAAAGAAAGAAATATTAAAATAAACACTTTAAAAAAAAGTACTCAAAAAATTTCCAAAACTGACCTCCACAGACTTATACAAGATTAAACTCTGTTGCGTTTGATAAAAGTTATTTGTTGTAAATGTGTTTTATTTTCATCCTGTTTTTAATGTTAACACAATAAACAAAAAGTTGCCAGTAAGTGTGATATTGAAAATTCTAAAGAAAATTTTGAATGAATAAATATTTAAATTCAAAGAAGAAAAATAAATCAAGAAATAATATAACAATTACTTTAGACGTACACATATGCTTTCTTTTTAGCATGAAGAATATACTGAAAAACATTGAACAGTAACACATGCTGAGGTTTGTCTAAAATGTGAATTCAAACAACCAATGTATTCATACAGGAGGTTGCAGGCTTCCATATGTTTGCCATTGTCAAATGGATAGTCAAAAACGTTAGTCACCACTAACAAATAAAACACATATTTACAATCACAAATTATGATATTACTGTCAATTTTGCGATTTTACAATTGTTAAAAGTCAGTTTTTGAAAAATTGGGAACTTTTTTTCCACATTTGATGTTCAAACCTGAACAGTTCAAAATGATCCCATCATTTTGAACTGTTCAGGTTTGAACAATGATGATCAAATGATTATTCAAAATGATGGGATCATTTTGAATAATCATTTAGTCATCATGGTCATGGCTGCAGTATTCACTCTAGGTTGGTTACACTAGCTCTTTTCAACAAGTCCATGATGTCCTGAACACTGACTGACCAGGCACAGTGATCCAAGACAGCTTCTGTTATGAGTGCAAGCTATTTGCAGTTCCAACGATAGACCCTGTAAAGGTGAGGGCCCTGAATCAGTGCAGCAACCTGCTTCACTGACCTGAGTCAAGTTTTGAGTTGATCATAGCCACGTTTCTTCCAGTTTGGAGCTGGGTTGATGACTTCATGAATAAATTCACCTGGGTGTCATCAAAGGGCATGGCCGAACCAAGCAAGGAGACAGTTTTGGAGGGAGTGGATCTTGCAGCAAGTGCAAATTGTACTGTTGAGGATAAACTGTTGCCAGTGGACAAGGAGGATGCAGTGTAGACTGTGATGATCGAATACCTGCAGTTTGCATATGTCACTAGCCTGCATAGGCCAGGTCTCACAACCATAAAGGAGAATGGTGCAGATTAGGATCTGGTAGATTCTGACTTTGGTGCTCAGCTTTATTTATTGTGGAGACTAAGGCTACAACCAAAGTCAACAGAAGGCAGTGCAAGCATTGCTGATGTGGTTAAGGATGCCTTCCTTCACTTGACATGTTGTGGTGATGACGGAACCAAGATATTTGAACCGATCAACCTCTTCAAGGGTTTCCATGTTGAGGGCAACCGGTTGTTTTAATTTGGAAGAAGACTTGCCATCAGTAACTTTGTTTTATTAGTGTTTATCTTCATGCCAATCTTTGAAGTGTAATATTGTATCTTGTCAATGGCTGATTGAATGTCAGTAAAGTTTTTACTCAATATGAAGATACCATCGTAGTCGAGATCTGACATTTGCAGACCATGACAGATTCATACAGATTTTTAATGTCCTTTTTAAGGACTTTTTCAAAGTTCTTCAAGATCTCCAGACAAAATTCCAAGTTTCAAAACAAAATTTGGGTTTTTTTTTTACAATCCACGGAGATTCAAAAAGTTCAGGCTGCTATTGAAGAGTCCAGACTGGTAAAAGATATTTTTTTATCAAGAGGGTGGCCATTTTTATTTATGGTGGCAGCCACTACTCCTACCCCACAAAAAAATTAAATTATAAATGAAAGCAAAAATAGAGGGAGATCTGAAATCCCGCAAAAATAGGGGATGTAACTCTTGTAACCTACAATACTACTATGCAATTTCGGAACATTTGGATTTTATTTTCAATAATTAAAAAATATTTTAATGGCATTTTCATTAATACTTAAAAAATAATTTAATAGTAATTATTTCGATTTTATTTTTAATATTGAAACACAAATTTTTAATGGACATAAAGAATACAATTTTGAAGGCCTTCTTAAAGCATTTTCTATATTTTCAAGGATTTTTCAAGGTAATAATAGAAATAAACCTTTTCAAGGCAAAATCAAAATTCTAGAACTTTTCAAAGCTGTGTGGACTCTGCATGACTTACTGTCACACCATATGATCCAGTCGACAACATAATTGAAAAGTGTAGGCGATAGAACATATCCTTGTCTGACATCAGAATGAATGTCAAGGAAGTATGACTCCTGATCATACACACAAACTTTAGTGCAGGTGGACAGATGGCTTTGATTACGTTAAACAGTTTTGGAGTCATACAATCAGTACGCATGAACTTCCAAATGGCTCCATGGTCAACACAGTCAAGTGCAGGGGTGAAGTCAATGAAGCAGATGATAGTCTTTTGCTGGTAGTTCAAGTCATGCTCAAATATTCTTTGAAAAGTGAAAATGTGGTCAGTACATCCTCGTCCCGCATTGTTTTGGTCTTGTCTGTGTTTCTTTACATCTCTTACAAATTCATTGTTTTTTGAGAATATATTTTTTCTTTGTAATTCAACAGATTATAGTACATATTAATGAGAAAAAGCATATTTTTTCAAAACAATAATATGGCGCAGTTGATAGAGACGTTCAATCTCTACGGTTCCAGATGAGCATTGTCTGAAGATAGCGGTTTCAATCTTACCCAAAGCCGGCCAGAGGCTTACTTGGCTAAAACGTGGTGAGACGACAACAACTACGGATGGCAGTGATTGCTGAGAATGCAGTTCGGAGATTCAAAGTTCCTATCCACCTGACAAAGGCCAGAGGAATAGTTGGCCGAAACGTCGTCAAACAACAACTAATAAAGATGAGAATAATAGTCCGCAATAAATAAATAAATATAAATCTGATATGATTTAGACTCTTTTGCTTGATGTTAAAATTTCAATTGATCATAATTTATTTTGTTCAGGTTTCATAAAATGAAATAGAGGTCATGTAAAAAAATATATTTCTGCTCATATAGTTTTTGCAAAAAGTATTTCAAAACATAAATCAACCTAAAAGTGAATAAGTATCAAAAATTTAATCAAAATCTTACCATTAGTTGATTTTTGCAAGATTTATTAATCACTTGCATATTAGCTCATATAAAATGGCCACTATATAAAAACATTGTTTTAAGACATAATTAAACATGATTTTCGTTTTTACTTTTCTTTATTTTTGTATGCTGAAAGATTTCTTAAAAAGAATAATTTTATGTTTCTTCTAAGTAGTAGAAAATTTATAATGATAATATTTAACAAAGTTACATCATGTTACATACGAGGGAGGGGGGGCAAATTCTATAGTCCACTTTGGAGGTCCCTATACAACAGATACTATACTACCCCTACTTAAGAAGGAGGTAGTGCATGGGAAGGTGGTCTCAACAGAACAGATACTACATTACCTTTCCTCTTCAAATTGAGCATTGAAAAACAGTACAATAGTATATTAATAGAAGTAATGTGATGTGATCTCTGACCTTAGTAGGGCCATTTTGGATGACAGTAGCATCTTTAAGTATCTACATATTAATAGGATAGTGTGTGTGTTATTTATTTTGTGTGCCACGCTTACATCCTGTCGTTTAATTGTTATGTATTTCCATTTTTTTAACAAATAATTTCACAAAGAATTCTTCATAACTTTTGGTTTCGCTTATAGTTGAAAGAACTCAAGTTATATATATATCTTCATATATTTTTTTCATAAATTTTGGTTTCGGTTTCGATTCAAGCTGATGCACCCAAGTCATATGGATATATATTTTTATTTTTGAAATCGCAACTTTATGATATATAAAAATCGATAAAATATTAACTCTATAATAATATATACAAAATCTGCAAGAATTAAAATATCATATTTACGAGGGATATGCAATAAGTAATACCCCTGACCCACTTCCTATAGCAGTAGAGCAACGAAACTTGGCACAGTTATTAGTCTTTCTCTACATAGGAACCACCCAGAGTTATGCATTTCTCCCATCGTTTGATGCAGCTCCGGAGACCGTTTTTCTAGAACACCCCAGGTTGGTCCTCCAACCACGACGTGACTTCAGAAATCAAGGCTGCATCATTTGGGAAACACTTTCCTTTCAAAAACAACTTCATGGCTGGAAAGAGGTGAAAGTCAGAGGGTGCAAAGTCAGGAGAGTAGGGAGGATGGGGAAGGATTTCATAACCACACGCCCGTGCTTCTGATCTGGCGATATGCGAGTTATGGATCGGAGTGTTGTTCTGCAGGAGGAGGGTACCTTTGCTGATCTTGCCCCACCTCTTGATTTTGATAGCTTCCCTTAATTTCCTCAAAAGTGAAGCATAATATGCTCCTGTAATTGTGGTACCCTTTGCCAGGAAATCTGTCATCACTACCCCGTCCTGGTCCCAGAAGACTGTGAGCATGACCTTGCCAGTGGAGGGCTGCAACCTTGCCTTCTTTGGAGGTGGTGAGTCCAAGTGCTTCCACTGCATTGACTGGGCTTCGATCTCTGGATCATAGTGATGGACCCAGGTTTCATCCTGTGTAATCACTCTTTTGAAAAACTTTGACTCATCTTCTTGGCACATCTCCAAATTCATCCTCGAGCACTCAACGCATTCTCACTGGTGTGAGCAACCTGGGAATCCATCTGGCAGACACCTTATGCATATGCAAATGGTCATGAATCATAGTTTCCACAGACTCTGTACTAATCTTGACATCTTGGACTCTTTGGCGAATAGTAATGTGCCGATCTTCTAAAATGGCAGCCTCAACTTGACGGACAGATGCCTCATTAATGGCAGAAGAGGGGCGACCAGGTCTGGGAGCTGTTTCCACAGACTTCCGACCATGTTTGAATTCACGATGCCAGTGTTTTACAAGGTCATATGATGGGGCATTATCACGATAAGTTTCTTTCATTTCATCAAAAGTCTCCTGTGGTGTGCGTCCTTTCAAATACAAAAATCGGATCACTACTCGACATTCAACAGGCTCCATTTCACAACTGACTCAGTTCAAACACCTGTAAAACCGAAACCGCAATAAGTTCAGAGCTGTAATTTGCCACATAACCCGTAGAGAGATAAATCATTGCACATGCAAAATTTCAGCTAGATCAGACAATTGGAAGTGGGTCAGGGGCATTACTTATTGCACGCCCCTCGTAAGCATATTTTATGACTAGGCTTTGCCGGGCGTTCATGTTAGCTTAGGTAAATACTTTTGCAGTTTTAACAAAAAAGCTACAATAATATCAGAGTATCTCCATTTACACTGAACATCTACAGAATGCCAACATCAATATATTACATATGAATGAATCCCCTGTGGAATTTCCCCATGTCCCACTAGTTGATATAAATTGTTTCTAAAGTTATTGTTTTAGTGAAGGAAGCAAATGAAGGATACATATGAGCATGCATATAAAAATGGAAATAAATAAAACATTGAGATAATAGAAAGGTCACCAGTTAGCACGTCTCAACTAAAAACAAAGTTTTGTAAGAGAAAAATTAAGAAAAAACAAAACCTTATAACAAAACACTTTTATATCTACAATTTTATGAGGACATAAAAGTTATTTTCTATCAGTAAGTGTTCATTTATGCAAACTCATGTTTAATAAAGAAAGTTGAGCAGGTAAGGCTTAAAGATGTCCATGTTGAGGTGTTCATAGTGTGAATAATATATATATGCAAGTATTTGGCAGCAAGGAACTGCATATGTGTGTTGGGTTACCTTGTTCTTGTTAATGCATGTGTAGCTGTGAGTAGCAATTTGTTTCTGTTCACCTGTGTAACAATGTGTGCATGAGATGAAGAAGACATGCAGGTCATTAAAGTGTTCCTTTTCACCTTCCCTGACTTTCTTCCCTGTGTGGGGGAGAGAGAGGTTAAGCATATGTTCTTAGGTTTTTCAGTGTGGCCAGCTCCAGAATTCTGCAGAAATCTGATTTGGTCAATCAGGTCACTATTCTTAGCAGATTGGTTAATTTGACACAGGAGTGTTACTTTTCAGGTCTAAAACTATTTTCATTGGTTGAAAATATTTTTAGTTAACACGTTCCTGTGAAAACTGACTTGCTTTTGAAAGTGGAGAGAACAGCATATTCCAATGAAGCAGAAAAAGAAAGAGGGTAGATATTCAAGCCATTTGCTTCTTAGTGTTCTCCAGAATCATGTCTTTATTCAGTCACTAGTCATTAATGGTATAGTTTTGGTGTAAGGCAGACAGATGGCAAATCTCTAATTGTAACAGATGTGTTAAATTTCAATGGAACTTTCAAGCATGATATTGGCTGATAAGTGTCCAGCAATGAAGGAGAATGATGTAACTTGGCTAATCTTGCAACATGACTGCTGCTTTGTTCTCATTTAGTTTGTTTGTTAATTAAATTTTTATTCACAAACCCAGTCGACTATTTACGTAAAATTGTTAATTGTAAAAAAAAAAGATATTTGTCAAATGCATATATAGAAACAAAGGAGGTTTTCCAGATTAAGTGGGATATCTAATCTATTATTAATGAAGATTTGGTATCTGTCTGAAACCAAAACTATGGTATTACTTCTATTAACTGTACTATTTTTCAATTCTCTATGCAAAGAGTAGGAAGGATATTGTAGTATCTATTCTGTCATCATACCATTTTGCCAAGCATTATCTCCTCCTTTAGGGGATAGTGTAGTATAATGTTCATTCGTCATGATAATATATTCTTTCTTTTTTTTTTTAAGATAAGGTGGGAGGATAGTTTAGCAGCTGTTCTGCATGGTTAGCATACCATCCTCCCAGGGATTACTCATATATTTTCCTTAATTTTCTTTTCTTTTTTTTTAGGAGGAGGGTAATAATATACTAGTAGTAATAATTATGTAATTTAGCATAAATATGTGACTAGATATCATATACTTTTGCTAATTTGCATAATTGTTTCAAAAAGTAAGTTTTAATAAATATTTATCCAGTATTAAAGATTTTTTTATTAAATTGTTCAAGTGTCGCAAATGTAAATAATGACTTTGTGTAAATATTTAATGAGAAAAGCATAAAAGTCTTTTTGCATGAACAAAATATTTCAGATTTACAAAGAATGCATTAGAAATAAAAGAAAAGAATTCTTACGATGTGTTCTCCTTGATATTTTTTCTGAGTCAAGAAAAGCGTTGATTCTTTGACACTTTCTATTTGTGGGATTCCATAGGTTATGCCCCTAAAACAAATTGAAATGACTTAAATAATAGAAAATGCACAAAAAATGCAAAGCTGACATCTCAAATCAACATTTTAGAATATCCTGTTGATTGATGACTCGCTTTGGCTAAGCTCAACAAGCCAACCTCTGGAATCGCCACTGATATATATATATACATATATATATA
Organism: Euprymna scolopes; assembly: GCF_053919585.1. Lineage (NCBI taxonomy): Eukaryota > Metazoa > Mollusca > Cephalopoda > Sepiida > Sepiolidae > Euprymna > Euprymna scolopes. The sequence goes on along the minus strand of NC_136483.1, from coordinate 133,231,410 downwards.
TATATATATATATATATATATATATATATATATATATATATATACAGGATGCCCAAAAAGTTATTGAAGGCTTTTGAACTTAAACAGGATTTTTATTTTTGATATCTTTATATAATTTTAACACAATCTTACCAAGACATTGAGAATTTTTTTTTTTTAAATGCAAAGTTCAAACAATCTTTATTTATGAAAAATAATGTCTTTTAAATGTTATCCATTTTCAAGTTCACATATTTGTGATCTTTCTAAAACACTAGCAGTTCAGCCTGGCTTTGCTCATGCTCATGTGCAGGTAACCTACATCTAAAATTTCAAGTGTTTAGATTAAAAATTGGCGGAGAAGTTTGTTAGAGTCTGCAAAGGTTAACTCTTTCAACTTTGACCTCTTAGCAGCCGAATTTTTGCCCAAAAACTGATTAAAAAGCTTGCTGCATGTCTAAATACCCTTTATGTAAAATTTCATATGTTCCGACCCAAAACTGGCTGAATAGTTTACTAGAGACTACAAAGGTAAAGTTTTTTTAACTTTGACCCCGTGGCAGCCAAATTTCCAGCCAAAAACCAATTAAAAAAGCTTGCCCCATATCTGAATACACTTTATCTAAAAGTTCAAATGTTCAGACCAAAAATTGATTGAGTAATTTGGTAGAGACCGCAGAGGTTAAATTTTTTTTAACTTTGACCCTAATTTTGACTCCTTAACATTTATTATTTGGGGCTCAAATCAAATTAAAAAGTTTGATCCATGTCCAAGTAATCTACATCTAAAATTTCAAGTGTTTAGACCCAAAATTGGTGGAGGAGTTTGATAAAGTTTTCAAAGGTCAAATCGTTGAACTTTGACCCCTTGATGGCCAAATTTCTGTCCGAAAACCAATTAAAAATATTTTCCCAAATCTCAATACCCCTTATGTCAAATCTCAAGTCTGTAGACCGAAAATTGACAGAGTACTTTGGTAGGGAAATGCACACACACACACACACATACACACACACACACAGGCAATTTCACTTTTATAGATATATAGATTGCACTTAGCCACTTTGATCACTCCAAGATCAGCAAAATTGGTTAAATAAGCATCAAAATGCACTGAAAAGAAATAGGGTTCTCTGGTGAAGAGATCTTGATAAAAAGAATGAAGCACTACCAAAATACCTTCATTTGTGGTCATGAGATGTCCATCTGGCAATTTGATATCAGCAATATATTGATCAGAAACCCTTTATCATTCCTCTGCATGCAATTCTACAGCTATATTTGTTGCTTCTTGAAACATTCATTTAACCTAACCCTAATTCCTAGCTTCTAAATATGATCAAACTTATGCAATCTTTCTTCTGTGTCCATAAAGAAAAGTTCAACCAATGCATCTAAATAGTGCCTGACCATCCCTTGAGCGAGTATCAAAGTGTCATTAAAATTCTTAACCAGCATACCAATACAATAATCTGGAATAAGGTGGGTCTCCTACATACAGCATACATTTATTCTGAGACGTTGAAGTTCCCACTAAACCCATAATTTACAAGAAACAGTGTCCAGCTAGCTAGATTGAGAGCCATTGTAGAGCCTTAGGGTTGGGTCAATGAACATTGACGGTGTCAGGGCGTAAATAGCTTGCTCCGTAGAATACTGACCTATCATAGTCTTGATCATGTGATTTTAGGACAATCCATCAACATCTAAGGGGAAGGTTAGCTTTACTACATGACAAAGATGAGTACATGTTTACAAAGACACTCACAAAACAACATTTTCTTCATAATTTTAGATCAGATCCTCTCACTAAACACCAAAGGAGGCAAAGGCAGTGGCCTTTCTTCGATCATCTTCCAAATTCCCTTAGCTTTTTCTCTTACAATCAATTTCCTGGCATTGGGGAAATAAAGAGGGTCCTCTATAAATTTACCCTCTATCTCTTTTAAACTACTAACTTTCTCATATCACAGAGGTTATGACTTTTGACATTTTCTCCCTGGTCCTCAGTGACCACACATGTCTTTGCCTGTGAGAAAAGAATATTTTGTCCTCTTCCTTTTGAGGGAGAGTCTCCTTTAGCTCAATGAAGAGGAGGTGATGGGGGCATATCTATTTTCATGAGAAAGGAAAAGGAGTGGTTTGGGGGAAGTTTGAGTATTTGAAGCACAGAAAAAGAGGTGGACGTAAGCTGATTTAGGAGTGTGGTGTGGAGAGACAAAGGAGAGGATTGTGAGAGATGGATTTGGAGGTTTTCTTGATGGGATTTAGTTGCATCAATTTGGAAATTTCAGAATTTAAGAGGGGGCATACTTTTTGGTGGAGAATAGAAGCTGGACATTTTTGAAGAACAAGGACTAGATTTATTTAAGGTTTACTTGAAACTGGCCTTAGTAATTAAGTTGGGGTTGTTTTTTTAGTAAGGTGAATTAATGTTTTGGCGGTGGAGGGGCAGATAAAAGTTGGATGTGAGTGAATTAGGATTAGATAACTTTTATTTTCATTGTTTATCCAGAACTTTTTTCAGCTCCAATATTTCTGTGTATTTATTTTTACCAGGATCTTTAGAGATTTTTATTTATTCTTCTTTCCAAATCTGTACTTGGGCCATTCTCCTTGATCTTTTATTCTTTTGCACCAATACCCATTTTTTTTTTCTTTCTGCAAAATCAGAAGCATAGGAAAAAAATTCATTGGGGTGCTTTGCATGTTTAGCTGAATCGATATGCTCCACTTGGAGCTCGATAGGCTTATTAATGTCAGGGTTCTTAATTTTACGATCCAAATGCTTCAGTGCTCTATTTGTAGGATTCAGTAATAGAACCACATTTTTTTAGCTGGTAACCTGAGTTCAATCCAAAGTTTCTCTCCAATAAAAGACACGCAGCTCAACCCTTAGTCTCTTTCTCCATAAATTTGCATGAAGGTTGCTACACATGCATGAAGTATGGTTGCCAAATCTCGGTTGGTGCATCAACCACTAGCTTCTTCCTCTTGGAGATTATGCAAAAAAGAAAATCTAACATATCTACCTGCCAAGCTCCATCACAAAAATTTTCCCAATCCACTTGACTAGCAGCAAAATCCCACTCCTTCACTGTCCAGGTCCCTAGATGCCAGAAGATTTTCTACTCTGATGGTTTCTTTCTTCAGACTACTTGCCTTTGGAATTCCCTCCCTACTTCCTAGTGTGGTCTGTTTCCTAGACCACACCACCAACATGAAGAAATTTAAATTTAATGTAAACAAGCATCTTACTGTCCAACTCTTCACCCAGGTTTCTTTGTTATAAATCTGGTTCCTATTTCAGTATCTCCTAAAGTAAAAAAATTAAATTAAATTAAAAAAATTAAATTCAATTCTTAGAAATCTTCCATTAACTTTTCTAGGTTTGTTAACTGCTACTCTCTCTCTCTCTCTCTCTCTCTCTCTCTCTCTCTCTCTCTCTCTCTCTCTCTCTCTCTCTCTCTTCTAACATGTGATTAAGCTCCAATAATCAGTGGCTTGGAGACATACTTCTTTATGCAATATTGGGAATATATCACAAAAGTACTTACAAGTAAGTCTGGTATGGCAGCCCTGGACACTTGGAACGGTCGATTGCTTGAATCACAGCATCCTTTGCTTTTTCATTTTTCACCATAATTAGCACACCTGTGTAATACCTGTCAGAAGAAACAAAATCAAATTGTTATTATTATAATAAAGATTTCACATCAATTATTCAAACTATGAGGTGCCTTCAATAAGATTCCAGATTTTTTTGTACAGGCATTTAAGATTGTCATAGACTCTTGAGAATTCAATACGTTATTGCTATACAGCTTAGAGATGACTGACCAATTCTTATGATTTCATGTTCAAACGAACAGTTACAGCAGGAATTGGAATACACTCTACTAAAGCCTGATTGTTACAGCTGGTGAATTTTAGAAGATGCAATAAATTTCTGTTTTAAACTTGGAAAAAAATGCCACAGAAACGTATGGAATGCTTCAGATTGCATTAGGACCATCTTGCATCAGATCAGTTTTTGAGTGGCATAAGAGATTCAAGGAAGGCAGAGAGTCTGTAAGGAATGATGAGAGATCTGGGAGGAGTAAGGAAATCAGAACACCAGAATTGATTGGCCAAATAAAGAATTTCATGAATAAGGACCGTCATTTGGACAAGATATTCTAGTAAAAAATATAATAAATTTATAACTTAAAATATTGCAGCATTAAGATTTTTTTTTATTCAATTCAACATTATATAATCAATTCTTAATGCTGCAATATTTTAAGTTATAAATGTATCATATTTTTTACTAAAATATCTTGTCTTTTTCTTTTCCAGTTTTAACAATTAGTCCTTTACTTTTCCATGTTTAAGCTTAACCATATTACTTTTCATGCTTGCATTTTTCTATTGTAATTAAAGATGTTTGAAATAAATCTTACATTTTGATTGAATGGACAATTTGTAATTTGGGGCATTGAAAATGGTGTCTCAGGATAGGCATAATGTCTGCAATGCATGCATATGCCTTCGGGGGCAAGTCTGGATCAATAAGAACACCATAACCGAGCTCATCTTCCTGACCAGGAATTGTCTGACCTTAAAGAAAAAGAAAACAATTGAATTATAAACTTATTAATAAGAAACATTACTACTGAAGTGTAAGGAGTTATTGTGATAGGGATGAGATTTATAAGAAGGGAAATCTTAGTAGGAGAATGATCAGCAAGATATTTGCTCATATTACATTTAAATTTCTGAATGTTTATATGCTCAGAAAAACAGGAAGCAGAGAGGGAATTCCAAAGGAAAGCAATCCGAAGAAATAAACTATTAGAGTAGATAGTCTTCTGGCATCAAGAAACTTTTATAGAGTAAGTTCATGATTTTGTGGCTAATCAGGGTTGTGGGATTTACGTTGAGGAAAAATGAGTGCAGTAAGTTCATCGGAGCACATTCTGTGGAAGTAGTTCTACAATAAGCAGAGGGATGTAACTCTAACCCGACAGGGCTGGAGCCTGGCAGCCAGTGCAGGACCTATTGAATTGGAGATTCAGTATTGCACCATCCAAAAGTGAGGAGGTCTCGGTTGGTGCACCAGCCAAAATAGAGCAGCAGTATTGCACGAATCCTTTGTCCAGTTTAAACTTTTACAAAAACAAACACACTTTATCAACGTGTCATGTTTTCTGATGTCTCATCCATCGTTTTCTTAACGGAATTTGAGGCTTTAATTTTAATACCTGCTTTGCAATTCTACTGTAGTTAATCCACAAAAAAGGAGCCTTGACCGCCTAACCATTTGATGCGGATCAGTTAAGATCAAAGAATTTAGAGCTTCAAAACGTTCTTTGATTAGCAACTGTCTAAATATATGCGGGGCGTTCCAAAAAGTAATGCCTCCTATTTTTATTCTGCCTGAATGGATCAGAGGGGATTGCAAATTGCATTGTTATGATAACTGAACTTATGCATTCAGGATCTGAAAGGTTCATCTCTCTGTTGCAGATACTGACTGTGTGAAACTCTAAAGAAACAACCTCTGTGATAGGCATGCATCAGAAACACAAATGTGTAACTGAATTCCTGGCAAAAATGCACTAAGAATGATGGTGACTATGTAGAGAAATAAATTTTGGAGTACAAATGATAGCTTGTTTTAATGGCTCCACTCCCGTCTTCTTTAACTCTTTAAGTTTTTAAGTTATAAAAAAAATAGGTTTTACTTTTAGAATGACCCTTGCGTTTCCATTAAAAAAGTAAAAATCATAAAATTAAAATTTTAATATGTGCCCATAGAAAGTTTAACGTTAGAGGAAAAACAAAAACAAACATTTCAAAAATATTTTTAATTAAGTCACCATTAAAAAGAAAGAATATCATATTCAGTTAAAAAGTCTTTAATTTTAACCTTCCTCAAAAGTGAGTTGGTATTATTGTAGTTTATTACATTTATTTTTCATCAATACTTTCATTTTGCAACATCAACGGAGACACATCAAGCAGTTGAATGTTATTCACTCAATCAGCTGAAGTGGGTTTGCATTAATCGGTCGGATATTATTCTCACAGCCAGCTGAGGTATCTCTACGTCAATCAATGCTATTCTCCCACCAAAGATGGATATTGAATACTTGCTCTGTCGTGCAAAGCATAACTCACAATCCAAATAAGTCATAATCTTTTTTATCTCATTTTAAAGTTCCTCTGAAGTGAATCAGCAACAACAGTGCAACATTACGTTACACATCTTACATGAAAAGCATATAGTTTGTTTTTGTCTCTTATTAGATACACTGACATTTCTCTGAGTGGCACGTTATCACAGATAAGTATGCATCCATCCATCTATCCATCGCAGCTGTAACCGAGATTGAACTCACTACACGAGTTTGTAGTGTAATTCAAATCTTGTTGGTAGCTGAATACTTGATGCTTCGCCAGAGCTATCAAGCATATATTTTATCGTGACGCCATCACAAGATGGGGTGCCTACCACGGCTTAAGAGAGTCCCATCTACCCTCGTGAGAAGGATAGACCACGCCAGTTTCTCAACCTGGTATTTAACGTCGCAGTACATACAGCACCTTGCCTTTTCAAATGGTCACCCATCTGGTACTGGCCAGGCTCAACGTTGCTTAACTTAGGTGATCTGGCAAGAACCGGCATGTCATCATGATTGTGCCGTATGTAAGTGTTCAACCTTTTCAGATTCTCAACTTCATCTGTTAAATGTCCAGATAGAAGAGTTAGCTAGTACATATATTAGGGATAAAGATATACTGATTAAGAGGACAACAGTGACTGGAAATCAAAATGGTGGGAACAGAACTTGGGATACAAAAAACGGGAAGTTGACGTCAGAAAAAACGGAAGAATTCTGGCCAACAGAAACTGCCAAGAAGTCTTGAAAGAAGTGATTGTGAAAACACATGCATTAATATGTGTCACTGAATAATGTAATCTACAAAGTTTTCATCATTATTATTAGAACTCTGATACCAACTAAAATTTGTATATGCTTTATGATTGATACTGAGCACTGTTACCTAATAAATATAACAATCAATACAATTACATATACAGACATAAGTAAATAGACACCCTTAATATCATTATTGATAAAAACTGTTGTTAGAACATCCTGATCAAACAAGATAATATTGATCATTCTTCCTTTCTGAAGAATTGAATAATCACTCAGTTAGGCATGCAAAGTGGAATCTCGAGGTCTGTGAACATTTGACACTGATTCAGTCTACATTAAGATTAACTAACATTTAATATGGCTTTTCTGAAACTCTGACGATTTTAATGCTTCTTTGGCCTGTGTTGTAATGTTAAATAGTTGGCGAGCAAAAAGTAAATTAGCTGTTATTTGTCTATCTATCGGTGTATCTATTTATCTATCTATATATCTATTTATTGCTCTATGTATCTGTCTATCTAACCAGAGAAGTAAACAAGAGATGTGGAGCTATGTTTTGATAAGGTTATCAAAACATATAAAAACATGTCAGACTTGGTGAACTGATCAAGTTTGCACCGGAAGGTCTGGAGCAGCTGATCGGAAGGACGTGTCATTTGTCAAGTGGTCTGGTTTGCTGGACGTAATGTAGAGTTGGATTGCCAGATGTCAAAAAAGCTGATTGATTAAGAGATCATCTTCCCTCCTCCCTGAGAGCGAGGTGACGTGTCTCAAAATGGAGACTAGAGAAACCCCAGAGGCCAGATTACTCACTTTCCATTCTTCTGCATAAGGACACCTGGGAAGTGAAATCAAATCTTATATAAAATCAAAAAAAAAAAAGGGTTATGTTGTATTGTGGGGTACCAAAACGTATGTTATGTAGTGGAGTGGTGTTTGAGTATGTATACAGAGTGTATATGTGGCCTAACTGAGTGTCTGATGGTTCTACACTAATTGAACCATATGTTGTCTTATCTACATATATCTGTACAGTTTATTTTACGGGCCGATTAGTCTCGTCTAAGTGTTGATGCATGCATGTGTGTCAGACATGTATTTACGACATACCTTTTCAACTGCATTGTTGACCCTCTGTCTTTTGGTCCACCTGAGAATTTCATCTATTCTTGGAGGAGCTGTTGGGTAAAGACGTTTCAAATGATCCAAAACGATGATTGATTTTATATAATATTTTATTTCACTTCCCAGATATCGTTACGCAGAAGTGAAAGTGAGTATTGTGGCCTATGGGGTTTCTCTAGTCTCCATTTTGAGACACATCACCTCCCTCTCAGTGGGGGGGGGGGGGGGCAGATGTTCCGTTAACCCATCCATTTTGTTTGACGTCTGAATTCCAACTCAACCATATGTCCAGCAAACCAGACCACGTGACAAACGACACATCATTCCGGTCAGCTGTTCCAGACCTTCCAGATAAGTTCACAGAGTCTGATATGTTTTGATGACCTTATCAAAACATAGCCCCACATCTCTTGTTTATATCTCCGGTTAGATAGATAGATAGATAGATAGATAGATAGATAGATAGATAGATAGACCAATAATTAGATAAACTGATAGATAGACAAATAACAGATAATTTACTTTTCTGCCCACCAACTACGTTACATTAAGAGAGCACGGATATGCAAATGCTGAGCTGTGTGCAAAACGATATCAAAAAGAGAAAAAGAAAGAGACTATAAAAATGAACATGTGCACAGACAGGAGAGCACGTTTGAAACGATGTTCGAGAGGATAGAAAGATGAGCATGATCACATTTTATTCAAGAAAGTACCTGGAAATAAATGTCATTGTTGCAATAAAAAAAAAAAAAGAGAAGTCAAGTTATTACTTGCCCTATATTCCTTGCGATATACTCTGCTACATTGTGTTAGGTCCCAGTTGTCTGCATGTTAACACCTATGTAAATGTGTGTAACGTTACAGTGTTATACTTGAATGGTGATATTTCCATCTATGGTTTCTCTACCATTCACAACAAAAACTAATCTGGAGCCGATAACAATAAATTCACTTTCTTCCTCTCTGTATGTAGAACTGAACAGAACTTCCATGAGTAAAGTTCCTTTCTTAGAACTGCCCGTCTGAGGAACATAATACCACGGAGCTGCTTCCTGGCTGATAATAACATTGCCATCTTTAAGTCCAATGCAAACAAATTCTTGTTGCGCTTTCCTCTTAAATAGTCAATTTCTGACCAACTCGGTGTTTCACTGTGTATCAAATCCAATATCCCTTATCCTTGTGTGGCCTGTTGGCCTTAATAAGTGGCGAGTCATTTGGAAAAAAAAAAAAAAAAAAAAAGATGTATTGATATCTGAAACACAAAAAAAATGTCAATTTGTATAAAATATTGACTGCTGCTTTGTATGGCTCAGAATTCTAGCCATATACAAAAACAGTAAAAACCTTAAACATGTACAAATTACTTTTTGTGGAGTGTCCACACATATACATGTATGTGTGCATTTAAACAAAACTCCAATATGAGCTAAAAAGAATGCTGTAAAATTTTTGCAATTTGGAACTTATTCTAAAAATATGAAACGACTTACTCAGATGTTCAAGATACACTTCAATCTTTAAACAAATGTGGATTAAGAAGTGAACTCCGGATTTGCTTTTGGCAACCTCATAACCTCAATTCCCTTATTTTGTCCTTTAGTTCTCATATTTCATGAGAAACATTTCTGACAAAGAGGAAAGAGTTGCTGTTTCCTAGGTCACAATCTATTTCATCTAAAACTTATTGTAGGCTAGTTGTTGACCTTGAAGTAGTGTTTTTTTTTAGTTCCTTACACCAAGTAGCTTCATGCCTAGTCTGTAGCAATTTCCATTAAAAAAATGATTTTAAAAACACATACATACCATACACATGAACTCCAAGGGGTTTATTAAAAGCAATTAAATCATCTGCAAAAAAATAAAATAAAATTAAGTAGTGATGGGACGATTTCAATATTTTTCTCGATTCCGATACAATTACTGATTCCAATTCTTTTAAAATCTCTAAACATTTAGTTATAAAACATTTAGTTATAGGGTTCACTTTTTTTTTTCAGATTATTGTAAATATCCATGACACAAACATAAAAATACACTTGTAGGGATAAGCTGTAAATGTTAACTTTATTTGTACTTTAAAATCAATAAAATAAAAAATTTATCATTTTATTAATAATTGATTTAATTAAGTTTAAGCAAAAATAAACCCCAAAATAAACAATTATTAGAACCGTTTTTGGCATTGGAAAATAGGCAAAAAAATTTCTGATTCCGATACCTTTTCCTCAAACAGTTCCGAGTTTTACAATTCCTGATTCCAATTAATTGTCTCAACAATATAATTAAAAAAGAAAAACAAAAAAAATATCATTTTCACACATGGCAGGAAATAAAGATTATCATACTTCTCCAGTAGGAGGACTCATATTGGCTGAATGTTTCCAATTGTGACTTATGGAACAAACCAGAAATGGCCAAGTCATCACCTAACAGTCAAAAAAAAAAATGAAAAAGTCATCACCTAACAGTCAAAAAAAAAAATGAAAAAGTCATCACCTAACAGTCAAAAAAAAAAAATGAAAAAGTCATCACCTAACAGTCAAAAAAAAAAATGAAAAAGTCATCACCTAACAGTCAAAAAAAAAAATGAAAAAGTCATCACCTAACAGTCAAAAAAAAAAATGAAAAAGTCATCACCTAACAGTCAAAAAAAAAATGAAAAAGTCATCACCTAACAGTCAAAAAAAAAAATGAAAAAGTCATCACCTAACAGTCAAAAAAAAAAATGAAAAAGTCATCACCTAACAGTCAAAAAAAAAAATGAAAAAGTCATCACCTAACAGTCAAAAAAAAAAATGAAAAAGTCATCACCTAACAGTCAAAAAAAAAATGAAAAAGTCATCACCTAACAGTCAAAAAAAAAAAATGAAAAAGTCATCACCTAACAGTCAAAAAAAAAATGAAAAAGTCATCACCTAACAGTCAAAAAAAAAATGAAAAAGTCATCACCTAACAGTCAAAAAAAAAAAATGAAAAAGTCATCACCTAACAGTCAAAAAAAAAATGAAAAAGTCATCACCTAACAGTCAAAAAAAAAAATGAAAACGTTTCATTTAATGTCAGTACTATTAGTACTGACATTAAATGAAACTTTTTCATTTTTTTTTTTTTTTTTTGACTTAGTTAGAATCCATTAACACCTCCCCCCTCCATGTTAAGAATAAGTTTAATAATTTTCTTCAAATCAGTAAATGAATCGAATTCATTCAATTAGGAACCAACGTGTTTTTAAACTTACTTGTACTAGCCTCTACAGATAATGTCGTCTCTCAATCAAAAAAGATAAAAGATATTCTAATATTTTTATTTATCAGTAAAATCTGATGACTTAAAGGATATAATTTTACCAAACGGATGCATTTCTCTTTGTATTTGTTGCAATTTTTTGTTATTGTCATGAAACCATTTGGGGCTTGTCCAGAATTTCCCCTATATTACATAATAAAAATAAAGAAAAACCTGTATGTACTTGTGATGAAAAGAAAATATCATCTTCCAAAAATCACATAAGTTAATCAAGTAATTTTCTTTTGATAAAATCAAATTTTATGGCTAAACCGACTGTCTCATGATGCCATTTTGAAAACAGTCTCAATAAAACAAGGGAGATAACTTGACATAATTCAAACTTGCGATATTTTTGTTATAATGCCTACAAATTCCTATCAATTTAAAATTATTCTATTTATCAAAATAAAACTATTTGATTGATTAACGTGATTTTTGAAATATGATTTTTTCTTTCTATTTTTCTTTACATGCATCATACAAATTTTTCTTGATTTTTATTTTTTAATATAGAGTGAATTCTGGACAAGTACTCACTGTTTTTTTTTTTTGGGGGGGGGGGTGATATTTTTTCAGGAGACTCAACAGCTGATGTCATCGCAGTTAACTTTATGTTGCTTTTGTAGTTGTTTATGTTAGTATTGTCTGTCTTTTTACATTTTTTTGATGGCTTTCACATCATAAACTGCTTCAGTCATTTCCAGCTTGTTCCATACATCACAATCAGAAATATTCAATACGGATCCCTGGTTCAAGAAGTACTGAAATCACTCACATTTTAAATGAATATTTAAAAAAACACACACACATACATGGCACTCAATGACACAAAAAAAGAATTTTACAAACTATCTTACAAATATACCAGGTAAACCAAGTGCAAAGGAGATTCAAACAATTGCACTTAAAGGGACGGTTAGAATCTTAAAAAGATCTCTCGGTTGGAGTGTCTAAAATAGCAGGTGTATGTTTGGCATCTGGTAGGATGCCCCATCCCTGGCTTAAACAAAATGATAAGAAAAATGAAAAAATAGAGAGAAAGTTATATTTCTAAAAAGTATACAAGAAATAGTTTTGTGTTTGGGAATTTTTTTTAGATCTATTATTCTCATCATGGTTATTTTCACACCATGAGGATTTTCCAAAATTTCATTCGAATTAGAAGTTTATTGTTTCTTAGTAATAATACAAAAACAGCTAAGAAGGATTAATCTGAAAACCTTAAATAAAAACAAACTACTTGATTGTTTTCACTAAAACTTTGTACACAATAAGAAAGTCGCATAACACAGTGGCTAAGTGATTAACAACATTGACTGAAGGCCTGAGTAGGCCAAGTTCAAATCCAGTTCATTTCACAGAAACATTTTCATCAAACCCACATCTGACTTTGTGTCTAATCTTCTGAAGAAGAGATCAATAAAATAACATACAATCAGAATCATACCGCTGTTACATGGGGCATTCAATAAGTAATGTCCCTGACCCACTTGTCATAGCAACAAAACTTGACAGTCATTAGTCTTTCTCTACATAGGAAACACTCAGAGTTACGCATTTCTCCAATCATTTACTGGGACTCTGGAGGCCGTTTCTATAAAACACTCAGAAATCAAGGCTGTATTATCTGAGAAACTCTTTCTTTTCAAAAACAACTCCATGGCTGGAAAGAGGTGAAAGTCAAAGGGTGCAAAGCCAGGAGATTAGGAGTATATGAAGACATTTCATAGTCACGTGCTCATGCTTCTGATCTGATGACGATATGCATGTTGCAGACCAGGAGGAAGATACTTTTGCTGATCTTGCCTTGTCTTTTGATTTAGTTTATTTCTCTTAATCTCCTCAAAAGTGAAGCATGGTAGGCTCCTGCAGTTGTGATACCTTTTGCAAAGAAATCCATCCTGGTCCCGGAAGACTGTAAGCATGAGCTTGCAAATGGAGAGCTGCACCCTTGCCTTCTTTGGAGATAGTGAGTCCAAGTGCTTCCATTGCATTGACTGGGGGTTTCTCTGGATGATAGTGGTGAATCCACGTTTCATTCTGTGTAAAATTAATCTTTTGAAAAATTTGGACTCATTTTCTTGGCACACCTCCAATTCCATTCTTGAGTACTTATCAATGTGTAAGCAACCCAGGAATTCATCTGGCAGACAGTATATGCATATACAAATGGTCATTAATCATAGTTTCCACAGTCTTTGTATTAATCTTGATCTCTTAAGCTATTTGGCAAACGGTAACATGTTGATCTTCTATGGTTGCTAAATTTTATCAATTAGTTTTGTCTAATTTTCTTAGTGGTGACAGGGTAAATCAATTCATTGAATGATGTTTGCTGATTTTATTATTTGTTTCTTGCAAAGCAATTTTCTCTTAACTAGACACAGCCAAAAAAAATGGAAGAAAAACCAATTGGGAGCCCTACCGCTCCTAGAGACAGTCACGTCACAAATTGATGAGAAAAATCCAACAAAAATTGAATCTGTTGATTATGACGTTGCTGTAAAACCATACCAACAACCCAACTAGATGCATCCATGATAACAGAAAATTTAGTATTAGCTTTTGGATGTAATAGTAAAGATGTATCTACAAGTTTTCTCTTCGCTTTGTTAAAAGCTTTAAGGTAGCCATCAAGTCAAATGGATTCATCTTTTATTTTTTTAATAGATCGTTTAAAGAAGTGAGTATATTTACACAGTGTAGGAAGAACCATCTATATTAATTCAATAGTCTGAGAAAATGTCATCTATAATATAAACCTCATCTGTCTGTTTAAATGTATGTATGTATGTATGTATGTTTGCCTAAAACTTGCAACAGAGGGGACAGATTTTCACGAGATCGGTGCCATTTTGAAGCTCGACCCTTCGGATGACAAATATCGAAAAATTGGCCAAAAACATTAATTCCTTCACACTGAACTGGGCAGTTTTCTACAGGGAAGGGTCGCTTTTTTCACCGATATTTTTGAAAATCATCCCCTCTTTTTGATTGTCTAGCCTTAATTTAAACCTATGTCACTTCCGATTTTTTTCTTTATTTTAAAATGAATATAAATCTATTAAAATCCATTATTCTCGAGCAACTTTTTTGTTCCAGAAAGATAAAAGTCTGAATTTTGTCATATGAAAAGCAGAATATAAAACTTTTTCTACTGTTTTTAATAGAATTTAAAATTTTTCAAAAAAAAAAGATTTACCACCATTTTTGTCTTGATGGATAACATATTTAAATATTTGTTTTAAAAGTTTTTGAATCAAATTTTTTTTGTCTAAATAAGATTTAGAATGATTTGCTATAAGAATATACAAAAACATTTGAACATAAATACCTGAATTTCAAATAATTCCATATTTTATCTCACGCTATAGATTTTGCATGGTGAAATTTTAAAATCCAAAATTTAATGATAGTTTGCAAGAAACTATGGTAACTTTACATGAACAGATGAAATTCATTTAGTCTTGTAAATTTTCATGTATTTGTAACGTTTGTTTAAAACGATTAAGTGAAGAATCAACTTTATAAGGGTTTAATTCTTTTTTCATAAGATATATATATGTATATATATATATGTGTGTGTGTGTGTGTGTATGTATGTGTATGTATATATATATATATTCTACACTGAGGAAGATGGAAGGATCGGTTAAAAATTATGTGCTTTTGAAAGAAACATTTGTTTGTTTTTTTTGTTTCTTTTAAAAGATTCCTACACATCAATACATAGGAAATAAAGACAGAAAAGATATAAACATTTATATATTTTTCGTATTGATATTTTATTCATACATATTTATATATATATTTGTTGCCTCCATAACTCCCGAAGTTAAGCAACAATGAGGCTGGCCAGTACTGGTGGGTGACGATTTTGGGAATGCTAGGCACTATATGTGTTGGAAACAACTCCTGCATCTAGTATTACCCTTGGTCATCTTGACACTGTCTTGCCATCAGGACCAAGGGTTTCTGGACGAGAGAGTGTAGTAGATACAAGCCCCCCCCCCCACACACACTTTAAACTAAGTCAAGCACAACTCTTTGTAAATACGAACAACTGTTTGTAGGCCTGATGGTCACCCATAGGTGAGAGAATATCATGTAACAACAAATTGCCAAAAGAAATTATTGTATTGCAAAATGTTCAATTATTTATCGATTGGGTTTGTATTACTGTACACATAGATTCGAAAAAGTTGTCAAAAAACAAATATATAACAAATAAATGTTATCAAAGGCAAGATAAGTTACTTTTCTACCAAACTGGATATATTTTTCGTGTTTTTATTCAATGTAACATGTTTATTCAGCTCGAAAAACATACAGTGTTTACTGATGTATTCGAAAATTCAAGATGGCGTCTTATTCTCTCTTTAACACGGTAAGTATGGAAAAAGGTGTTATAAATAAAAAAACTATACAAAATACTATTAAAAACCCGCCGAATATATGTCAACCTATGTCACAGTAACATATATTGAGCGAGTTTTTAACAGCATTTTATCCGGTTTTTTATTTATAACATCTTTTCCCACACTTACCGTGTTAAAGAGAGAATAAGACGCCATCTTGAATGTTCCTATACATCGGTAAACACTGTATGGTTTTCGAGCTGAATAAACATGTTACATTGAATAAAAACACGAAAAATATATCCAGTTTGGTAGAAAAGTAACTTATCTTGCCTTTGATAACATTTATTTGTTATATATTTGTTTTTTGACAACATTTTCGAATCTATGTGTACAGTAATACAAACCCCAATGAATATATATATATATATATATATATATATATATATATATATATTGCTAATCTGAAAGAATAATTATTAACATATTCAACGAATTTCACACTTCAAAACACAAAAGAGGAAAAATTAAACATATGCAAAATTCGAATTTTCAACCTTAAAAATCTGATACGTGCAGTTGTTTTTTATTTATTTATTTTCATCTACAATCCTCATGCTCCCCACAATACAATATATTGTGTTCAGTTTCGGCTGATTATTTTAAGCGTATTTGTAACCACAAGTAAAGAAGAGGGAGTTGTAAGCAAAAAAATATATATATAAAAGTATCGATTATGAAAAAAGTACACCGTTATAAAGTTCAATCGGTGAAAATTTCGTATTGCTGGAATAATTAATTGATTTTTGGTAGATCTTTATAGAAAGACAGTCAAAGAATATTTACTCCTTCCTTCCATTTTGGCTGTGCCTCCTCACTGCCTACCCTTAAGGCTATCTAAATTTGGGGTAATAATAATTATTTGGTGCTTCCTTGTCCAGTTTATGAACCGTGCTAATTTTTAGGAAGGATTTTCAAGTTAAATTCAATTTTTACAGCATTTCTTGTTTATTAAATTGTTAACTGAAAGCATAGAATAGTTTAAAAGCCTTCTCCCTATGTTAAGAACTGCTACATATTTCAGCACGGTCCGTAAACTGCACAAGTACAATAATTTTGAATGAAATCTGTCGGAATTTTATTATTTTTTTAATATTTCCAAACAAAAATGAAGACAAAATCGAAAAGAAAAATCAGCAGAAACACACACACACACAAATTAATTCGCTCTTAGAAAATCAGGCAAAACTAGTGGATAAATTTGGTAGTCATTTTGGGAGCAAACCGCTTCAATCTAACCTAAATCACTTACTGTCGTTATAAATGACACAGTCGATTATCTGTTTGCTGAGGGAAAGTTCTTTCATCGTAGCCGGGAAACCGTACGGAGTCTCAACGACATCGGAGAGTTTGTATCGCACGTAAGATGTGCGATTCTGGTTCTTTTGTTGCGAAGACGAAGATGATATTGACCTGACGGAGATTCTAAAGAAATCACTCAAATGATTGTCCGACAACAATGTACTCGGTGACACTCGTTGAGCCAAAACGGGACCACAATTGAAAGGGGACAGTGCTCTTTGTCCCCTCCTACAAATGTAAAGTTCAAATGCACGAGGCGGCCTTTCTGCTGTTATGCCCTTCCTTGCTAATAACCGGCGTGCGAATATATTTGTCCTCCAAAACTGATTTACAAGTTGATTTATAGAGACATAGTTATTTATTCCGGCCATTCTCGAAAAATAAATGGCATGTGTGAATTAATTCTGAAGTGTAAAATGATAAATATATAGTATATTAATTAACAAAACATGCTTTGCTTTTGTTTTTAGATGATAAACAATCCGGTGTAAGACGCTGATAGCCGGTGCGCATAAATAATTTCCCCTCTGTTTTATTAGGTAATATATCCACAGAGTTATTCCCCTTTAGCAATCGAAGTAGCAGCATTGTGAGTACGAGTTTTATCGGAGGATTACTTGAAAAAGGTATGAATCCTGATATCCTCCCTCCAGCTATGGATTGAATAGTAGGATAGGCTAGACTCTCAAGTCTACAAAACAAAAAAAATACTTTGAAATAACATTGCTTTCTCTTTGTACTAATTCTGGTATTGTTTCCAGTTTTTTAGTTTTTCTGTACTTTCACTTGCGACTCGATTGAAGTAATACCAGTTTAGGAGAGGTGCAGTTAAAGATTGAACAACACTTGCTGCAGGGAATACACATTGTCTCTCAAAATCGAACGAAAACTGCCTAAATGTAAAATCTTAGAAATTTGTTGTGGCTCTCGTGTGGACGATCGTCGATGCGTGGTACTTTTTTGTGCAAAACCAATATTTCAAGGGGGTTAACTCCATAACTTTTATGGAGAAATTACTTCCCTTGGACTAGTGATACTTTAAAAATTAAGTAAATATGAAGAATTACTCTACCCTCGAAAATTCCTTTAAAATTACCACTCATAGGTTTTCGTGGTCGCTGAAAACGAAAATAACGTTTAAAATTACGGCAAACGAGTAGGTTTTAAGATATGAAGAAATATTAGGTTTTAAAAAGTGGGGGATTACTTTTCCATATTAATCTAACGTAAAATGAGCACCTACTTTATGGCCACAATTTTTTTTTTCCAGGAATGAGAGAGGGGGACTTTCTTTCCACCCTCGGAAAATCCTTTAAAATAACCACTAACTTTTAAAATTCCAGGAAACAACTAGTTTCCAAGATATGAAGAAATGCACTCACTTTATGGTCACCTGTTTTTTTTTTTTTAGTTTTTTTTGGGGGGGGGAGGGCAGCCGGTTTGTTTTTCGTTCTTTTTTTGGGGAGGGGATATTCAATTATAGAACATATAGTTTTTTAATAGGTGCTTATGCAGTTTAATTAACTGTTTCGAGCAGGAGTATTGTTTACTATTTTACAAAAATTCTGTTTACATTTGGTGGGAGGCGGTGGAGGGTGGGGGTGTTGTGGCCCTATGGTATTATTACCATACATTAACAGGGGTACTAATTAGAGGTCACCATTTCGGTAGGCTCCCACTTTGGGGCGCCTCCAATAACAGGGAGAACTGGAGTGCTGAAATAGAAAGAAATACTGGTAATAGAAGACATTGTCTTCTTATAAAAATGAGGACGTGTAACGCGACTTTGTTATGAATTCATGAGGTTTTATATATCCAATATATATGTGTGTTTTCCCGAAACTCGGGTTACAAAGAAAGACACTGCATTTTCTAAAGTCTGTATTAATGTTCAATGCTCCTCTTGGCTACCTAACGGGAGCTGAGGAGTGAGGCGTGTGTTCTGTCTCTAGTCGCCGTGGAAGTAAGGATGTTTCCTTCACTCGAATGTCCCACGTAAACCGTTCTCGCTTTTCATTGGCTGGAACCTCTGATGACGTATAAGAAGAAAGTAAGGAAAAGAGAAAAGAGTAGGGAGAAAGAGAGAACTAAGGTGAGAATACAGCCTAGTCTCGTAGTAGTAGCAGCTCGCTACAGCCCTTCCAACGCCTCCCACCAAATGTAAACAGAATTTTTGTAAAATAGTAAACAGTTCTTCTGCGCTCGGTTAATGTTGGCGCATTATTTACGTTAAAACGGTTAATTAAACTGCTTATGCACCTGTTAAAAAACTATACAAGTTCTAGAATTGAATATCCCCCTCCAAAAAAAGAACGAAAAACAAACCGGCAATCCCCCACTCCCCCAACCTCAAAAAAAAAAAGGTGACCATATAGTGAGTGCATTTCTTCATATCTTGGAAACTACTTGTTTCTTGGAATTTTAAACGTTAGTGGTAATTTTAAAGGATCTTCCAAGTGTGGAAAGAAAGCCCCCGAAAAACATTGTGGTCACAAAGTGGGTGCTCATTTTACGTTAAATTAATATACAAAAGTGATCCCTCACTTTTTAAAACTAACATTTCTTCATAGCTTGGAAACTACTCGTTTGCCGTAATTTTAAACGTTATTTTCGTTTTCAGTGACCCCGAAAACCAATAAGAGTGATAATTTTAAAGGAATTTTAAAGGGTGGAGTAATTCTTCATATTTACCAAAAATTATTATTATTTTATTTTATTTTTATTTTATTCTTTTTGCGAGTCAATTTAATCGTTTTAACATTATTTATTATGATAATACAATGTGGTACAATGGGGAAAGGAGTGGCTGGTTACTTTTAATGCATCTAAAACCAAACTTCTCTCTTTACATCATCAATGTTATGATCACCATCTGGCAACAGTTAAATGAATGGCTCTCGTCTTGAGGAGGCCTCAAGTTTTGACAAGCTTCTGGGCTTGACTTTTACTCCTGATCTTAAATGGAACATGTACATCAAATCTGTTGCCAAGGCCACTGGAAAAATGGTGGGATCCTTCTATCTATCCAGTAGATATCTCACTGCTAATGCAATTCTCTATCTATATAAGAGCCAGGTACGTCCAAGGATGGAATACTGTTGCCACATCTGGGCAGGAGTTGCTAGAAAGGACTTGTCCTGCCTTGATAGAGTTCAAAATAGACTTCGTAGTCTCGTAGGAGATATCCTTTTCTCTTCCTTGCAACCTCTATCACACAGAAGAGTTTGTCTCTGCTGTATCGTTATTTTCATGGAAAGTGTTCGACTGAGCTTCAGTCTATGGTCCCCCCTCACCAAACTTTCACAAGAAACACTCGTCTAGCTGAAAGCACTATCAATAATTCCCCCCCCCCCACTCGTTATCTGTGCCTAAACCTAAACGTAGATTCCATGGACAAAGCTTCTTTCTTAGAACTGCACGTCTGTGGAATTGTCTTCCATTTTCCTGCTTTCCAGCTGACTACAATATGGTTATCTTCAAGTCTATCGTAAACAACTTCTTGATGAGCCGTCCCACTTGTTAACAAATTTACCGAATTTCCATTACTAACGATTACTATATTGTCCAATTTCTACTGTACAATTTTTAACCCTTATCCTTGAGTAGCCTCTTGGCCTTGAACAGTGGTGATGCCTATGTAAAAAAAAAAAAATACAAACAAAACCAGGTGCTTGTTAAGATATTCAACAGATCGATTTTTTAATATGTCGTTTGAAGCAAAAACAATATTATGTACTTTATTGTCATGTCTAAAATAGTAATTTATCCAAAAATTACGAAAATTCATGGAATGGAAAGTTATTTTTAGGTAGCCATCAAGTGAAATGGATTCATCTTTTATTGTTCTGTTTTTTTAATAGATCGTTTAAAGAAGTGAGTATATTTAGACAGTGTAGGAAGAACCATCTATATTAATTCAATAGTCTGAGAAAATGTCATCTATAATATAAACCTCACCTGTCTGTTTAAATATATGTATGTATGTATGTATGAATGCCTAAGATTTTTGACAGAGGAGACGAATTTTTACGAGATCTGTACCGTTTTGAAGCTCGACCTTTTGGACGACAAATATCGAAAAATTGGCCAAAAACATTAATTATTCACACTCAACTGGGCAGTTTTCTACAGGAAGGGTCGCTTTTTTCGCCAATATTTTCGAAAATCAACCCCTCTTTTCGATTGTCTAGCCTTAATTTAAACCTACGTCACTTCTGCTTTGGCGATGGATGCAACAGCAAAGACGTCACATTCTTTTTTTTTTTTTTTTTCACATTCTTTTGCCTCCTTTGCGGTATGGGTTCGAGACTGACTGCCTACTACCACTTTTTTTTTTTTTTTGCTCAACACACACCTTCAAACATCCGGGCATTCTTCTTGCCACTGCCTGATTCCAGTGGCAAGAAGAAGCTCAGGATGATTGGAAATGATGCCGAGATAAGCGGAGAGGACATGCAGAAGCTGGCATTCTCAAAATTTCACCCATTTTAGTACTCACCAGGCTCAACGATGTTTAGCTTTGATTATCTAATCAGTGTGATTGTGCTGCATATATAGTTATACATAACATAAGTCTAAGTCACAAGCTACCTCATCCATGAAACGTTCAAAACAGATGGGGATATCAGCAATGATAAAGAGTTGTGTGAAATCCTGCAAAATGTAAATTCAAAAATCGTTCAGTTTGACCATAGGGTATAGGAGATTAGTTTATGATGTAGGAGACTTGTTTTTAATTTAGGGACCAAATGCTAAATGCAACTCCAATATCGTCTAACAAGTGATACTGAGAAATTAAATACTTTTCATGGAACACACGACTAATGCACAGCTTATGTGGGAAAAGGTGTTATGCTCAACTCTCCTGTCTTTCATTTCCTTGATTCTTTAGAATGTACACACTATAAAATGGAAAGGGAACAAAACAACAACAACAACAAAAAATGGCAGTGTCAAAACGTCCTCTTGCTGATACATTCATGAAAATCTTTTTTCCTTTTTTTCCTCAACTTGCAATAAATCCTCGTGTATTTGATATTATCTTCAATCGTTCATTCTCATTCTAAGCCATCCAACAACAACAAAATCTCAACTCAACACTCATGCTTTAGAATTTGTCCCATTTAACAGTTACCAATTGTGTACATATGCAAATTAATGGCATACGTTCACCAATGAGCGACCTACAAAATTATGCTTGTCTTTTTTTCTTTTATACATTTTCTGCTGTCATTTTACATGCTAAGCAAACACGAGGTCGTTTGCAAAAGTGATGATTTCTATTACACCTTCTCCTGATATCACTATCACATAAATAGCAGGGAGATGGTGATCACCTTCGACGTGTACTTTTATGTAGAATTGGAGGTGTCACTTCTTCGTTGCCATCTTCCTCATCACTACCGTCATCGCCACTGGTACATTCCACAATTTCCTCTTTTGTTTCGTAGGCAGCATTTCTGAGCTCATCCAAAGGGGCAGTAGAGGATCATTATCCTCCAAGGTAGAAGAGGCACATCAAGGGAGGACATCTTTTGCATGACATGGGACACCATCGACCAACATATACTGTGGACTTATTATTTTTTCTATTCATCCACTGCCAAACCTTGTAGTACACCGAGCATTTGGGGATTTCTCCCAAACACGATCTCCCACTTTATATGATGTGTTGATGACTCTAACCACTGATGTGTGACATCTATCCCTTTTATACGCTGTTCGTAGCAGTAACTCCTATTAGCAACGTCTTTGGATGTCACATTATATCAGTACACAGCGTCTTGAATTGAATTGGTTGCAATTCTTTTGATGGTGCAGTGACACCGCTTCACTATGCCATTTACCTTTAGGAAAATATGTACATCAGTAATGCATTCTAACCCCGATTCGGTTGTGAATTTCTGAACCAGAGGCATTATCCATCAAGATTTCAAGCGGGGGGGACCATGTTCAAAAAAGATGGAACTTAATTGTCAAACAATGCTTGATGTATCCTGTCATGTCAACAGACACCATATCGTGAAACGCGTTGGGCCACAGTCTGTTAAGATCAAGAAATCTTTGCCATCATAATGAGTTATATCCATACCTATCCGACACCAGTTTTCCTTTACCTCAAGCTTCCCTTTTTGCCATCGGAATGGTGCTGGATCAATTCGCTGACACGAGTGTATTGCTGCCTTGATCGATGCCTTCATCATTGTAGGGCAGACTCTTTGGACAAAATATGTGGTTCGACAAATTCCAGGATGTCCACTCTTCTGGTGTATTTCACAGATCTGATCCGGTGTTAATTGATCTGTTAAGCCTGTGCATCTCAGTTGCAGAAGATTAGATCCTTGCCTCATTATATCAATCCATCTCTTTGACACTCGAGTCAACTTATCAGCCAAATTCTGCTCTGATGGAACTAAGGTAATGTAAACCGGCAAACTGTTTTTGTCAACTGAACACTTTATTATCGCTAGTCTCCTTCATATCAACATTTTATTTGCGACTTTAGTCCTAACGCGTGCCTTTCCAGTTAAGATATCAGTCAACCAGTGGTAAGCACACAATGAGTCAGTGTGGAGGTATATGACCTGGGCCTACCACTGCAGTGCAAGATTAAAGCCTTTCAGCGCTGCATTAAGTTCCGTGAAATTGATTTGCTGGGCATCATTTATCAGATGAAGCCAGCACGCATCTTCTACAAGATTACCGAATCGTTCCAACACTACACCTATAGCCAAAGAATTTGCATCAACCCATGCATTGAGTTCCTGTCCAGATACATGCTACTCTCCCTGGGCAGGATCGTTTCTACATACTTTAGCCAACATTTCGGCCATTGTTTGCTGGAGAGAATCGTTATCGACTATGTCGTCCCATCCTTTTGTGACCGCAGTTGATAGTCTTTTTAGTACTCCTGTTGCCACTCAGGTAAATGTCCTACTAATTTACCACAAATAGAAAACCTGATGCACCGTGTTAACACACTAGGTAACTCTGGAAGTGGGCTCCTTTGCTTCTATTGTAAAGTATTACATTCCTTCTGGACCTCAAGGCCCAATGCGAGCGCCCCCATCCTTCAAGCGGTTAGGATCCTTGCTTATTAAACTGAAAGATTCCAGTTTCATTTGAACTGCATCTACAGACATTATGTTTTCATTAACATAGATGTCATCAATGTAAGCTGCTTAGCTTTCACTGTGGTCTCATCTTGCATCAAAACAGTTTTAATAATAGCTGTCATTATTAAGGGTGCTATGTGTAGGCCCAAACCTAAGCATGTAAAACAGTATCGTTTTCCCTTAATTATGACTGTCTGAAATGGCCACAGTGACTGATGGACCGTATCTGTAGGTAGACTCTGTTCAAATCCAGCAGTGCTACATTACTCCCTTTCTGATGTCACTCTAGTAATTTAGCAGTGCACACATCTGCATTCCTGGTAAAGGCATCAATATGATGATTCAATTCTCGATAATCCATCACAAGTCAAAGCGTGTTTAGTCGGTTGCTCAATAACCATGAGTGGAATTAATCTTTTGAGTGGTCCTAGACGTTCTTGTGGGTATGGTATTAATGAAGCATTATCAATCAACAGCTGAAGTTCTTATTCATATGCAGTCCGATTCTTGGTAGAAACTGCATACTCTAGAATCATATTGCATAACCGATTTTGCAATTCGATCATGGTCCATTTCCACCTCACAGTCCAGACCCTTTCTTTGTTGTCAAACGTAGCAGAGAAGTCCTTTTCTTTCAATAAAAGTAGATGCACAGACTTCTTTCCCTCTACCAAGCGTTATACCTCCAGCTGCTGTAATCATGACACTTCCTAGATCTCTTATTGCGTCACTTCCAAGTAATAAGTTTTATCTAAGAGGTTTTTCCTGCATCGCCAGAATGTCAACTTCAGCTGTGTCACCTTTCTCAGTGCAGATTGTGACAGTCTCTATACCACAACATGCTTGGGATAAGCCATTAATGGTCATGACCTCCATTTGTTGCTTCGATTTGCACTAACTATAGACCAAGAGCATCCCGTGTCTACAAGTGCTGAACATTGCACATCATTAATTTTGACACCGACAACAAGCAATGCTGTGTTTATTGTTTGGCAAGAGGTAAGGGTACCGACAGTACCTTGTCCCCCACTTCGTTTCCTGAACATTTGCGAGATATGTGACCTAACTCATTTTAGCGATAACATCGTGGTGTTCTATGTGCTTGTAGATAAACATTCATCATACCACTTCGACTCTGGCACTCTTTAGTAAAATGGTTAGGACCGCCACATTTATAGCAGACAAGACTCTCATGCTTAGCATTAGCTGAGAGAGAATCCACATTGTCTCCATAACGTTTAGATGTTGCACGACTAGTGTCAGCTGCTGTAATTGGTTCTTGTTTCTTTAAGGATGTTTCATCTTCGAGCCAATAACTCGTCCATTGTTAATCTGTCATTACATAACAACGCTTGCAAAAGTCTACTGACATCCTCAGTTAAGCCCATCAAAAAGGCACAGTTTAACATTTTGTTGTTGACATCACCAAACAGTGCTGATAACTACATAAATCAGCTGAGTAAATGCCAACCGTTTCATTGGGATGTAGTCGCCGGGTAGTGAACTGTTACCATGCAACAATAGGATCCGTACCAAATGCTGTATATAAGCTCTGCTTAATTTCTTCCCAAGTTGTAGGTACACTGCATAGGCCGCTCTGGTTAACCTCAACAGAATAACTGTTGCTGGCTCCTTTATTTTGCACAATTTGCAAATACGCTCAGCCTTTCTCAACCCATTCGACAACAAACGGCCCAGCAGTAGATCCATCAAATTCCAGTATTAAACGAATGTCAAATCTGTTTATCTTTTTTTTTTTTCAAGTTACTGCTTATCAAAGTCACTTGAAAATAAAATAAAACTGCGGAGATAGCTTATAAAATGGAAAGGGAGCAAAACAACAACAAAAATGGCAGTGTCAATCCATCCTCTTGTTGATACAACGCACAAAAGTATTTTTTCCTGTCTTTCCTCAACTTGCAATAAATCCTTGTATATTCGATATTATCTTCAATCATTCGTTCTCATTCTTAGCTGTCCAACAAAAAACAAAACTCAACGCAACACCTATGCTTTAGAATTCATCCCTTTTAACAGTTACCAAGTGTGTACATATGCAAATTAATGGCATACGTTCACCAATGAGTGA
The DNA here is from genome assembly GCF_053919585.1 of Euprymna scolopes. Taxonomy (NCBI): domain Eukaryota; kingdom Metazoa; phylum Mollusca; class Cephalopoda; order Sepiida; family Sepiolidae; genus Euprymna; species Euprymna scolopes. The sequence goes on along the minus strand of NC_136483.1, from coordinate 133,205,158 downwards.
CCTACAAAACTTTTTTTATTTCTTATTTATTTTTTTTTTACAAGGTAGTCACCACTTATCAAGGCCCGGAAGTCACTCAGGGATAAGGGTTATTGCGTGTACAGTAATCAATGGGATAGTATCGTAGTAATCATTAGTATTGGTGATTTGATAGAGTGTCTTACTTAAGGAGGCGATTCATCAGGAATTTGTTTATGTTGGACTTGAAGAAATTATGCTTTTCTTTTCTTCTCTACATTTTCTACTTTCATTTTACAGGCTAAGCAAACACGAGGTCATTTGCGACAGTGATGATTTCTATTACATGCATAGAGTTTGTTGCACTGGTGAGCCTAATCACCGAAACGTCAGTCGTACATGAAATATTTACAAGAATCAATATGATATTGTGCAAGAAAAGATCGACCATAGTGCTAATGCATAAGTGACTTGTCTAGAAAATCTTAATGTTTCTATCTCCTTAATCAGGTTTTCAACAACATGGCTGTATAAGCACGGCCACCGAGATATAGAAGGCCTCTTAACTGAAAAATGCCTGCAGGCAATGTAGGTAAGATTTGTCAAACTCTTACTGTCGATACTATATGACAGCATTTTTAAAAAGAACATTAAAACATGTTAAAAAAGAAAAGAAAGGAACCCAATTTGATTAATAATGAAACTTAACTTTATTCAATACTAGCATTTCAGTCCGGTGTTGCCCGGGTGTTTGGATGTGTATGTTGAGCAAAAAAAATGTGTTAGTAGGAAGGCAGGTTCGAACCCGTACCATGAAGGAGGAAAAGAACAGGAGAAAAACCTGACATCTTTGCCGTTATGACCACCGCCAAACTGGAAGTGACGTAGGTTTAAATTAAGGCTAGACAATCAAAAAGAGGGGATCACTTTCAAAAATATCGGTGAAAAAAGCGCCCCTCCCCTGTAAAAAGTGCCTAGTTGAGGGTGAAGAAATTAAGGTTTTTAGCCAATTTTTCAATATTTGTCATCTGAAGGGTCGAGCTTCAAAACGATACTGATCTTGTGAAAATCCGTCACCTCTGTTGAAAGTTTTAGGCAGACATGCAAACATACATACATACATACATATATTTATATATTGGTGGCTCAAATTTTCGACCCAAACTGATGAAAAAGCTTGCCCTAACTCTGAATATCCTTTATGTCAAATTTCAAATGTTTAGACCAGAAATTGTCTGAGTAATTTGGTAGAGACCGCAGAGGTCAATTTTTTTTAACTTTGACCCTTATTATGACCCCTTAACATTTATTGTTTTGGGCTCAAATCAAGTTATTAAGTTAGATCCATGTCCAAGGAACCTATATCTAAAATTTTTTTTTAACTTTGATCCTTATTATGACCCCTTAACATTTATTGTTTTGGGCTCAAATCAAGTTATTAAGTTAGATCCATGTCCAAGGAACCTATATCTAAAATTTCAATTGTTTATACCCAAAATTGGTGAAGCAATTTGGTAGAGTTCTCAAAGGTCAAATCGTTGAACTTTGATCCCTTGGCCAAATTTCTGGCCGAAAACCGATCACAAAGATTTTCCCAAATCTCAGTACCCTGTATATCAAATTTCGAGTCTGTAGACTTAAAATTGACGGAGTTATTGCGTAGGTAAATGTATACAGACACACAGACACACAGATACACAGACACGTTCACTTTTATAGATAGACTAGCATTTCAGCCTTGCATTGCCCGGGTGTTTGGATGTGTCTGTTGAGCAAAAAAAAAAAAAAAAAAAGTGGTAGTAGGAAGGCAGACTCGAACCTGTACTGCAAAAGAGGAAAAGAATGGGGAAAAAACCTAACATCTATGCTGTTACGACCATCGCCAAACCGGAAGTGACATTTTTTTAAATTTAGGCTAGACAATCGAAAGGAGAGGATGACTTTAACAAATATCGGCGAAAAAAACGACTCCCCCCTGTAGAAAAGTGCCCAGTTTAAGGTGAACATATTAATGTTTTTAGCCAATTTTTCAATATTTGTCGTCTGAAAGGTTGAACTTCAAAACGATACTGATCTGGAGAAAATCGGTTGCCTCTGTCGAAAGTGTTGGGCAGACAGGCAAACATACATACATACATACATTTATATATTAGTAACTAAAAATTTTCGACCCAAACCGATGAAAAAGCTTGCCCTATCTCTGAATACCCTTTACGTCAAATTTCAAATGTTTAGACCAGAAATTGTCTGAGTAATTTGGTAGAGACCGCAGAGGTCAATTTTTTTAACTTTAACCCCTTAACATTTATTGTTTTGGGCTCAAATCAAGTTATTAAGTTAGATCCATGTCCAAGGAACCTATATCTAAAATTTAGACTCAAAATTGTCGGAGGAGTTTGGTAGAGTTCTCAAAGGTCAAATCGTTGAACTTTGACCCCTTAACAGCCAAATTTCCGGCTAAAAACCGATCACAAAGATTTTCCCAAATCTCAGTACCCTGTATATCAAATTTTGAGTCTGTAGACTTAAAATTGACAGAGGTAAAATTGGCGTAGGTAAATGTACACAAACAGACACACAGACACTTTCACTTTTATAGATATATAGATAAATAGATAGATAAAATACAAACATTATCTATTAAGTAATTTTAAAGCAATATACAATCTAATACTGATAAAACTGAATTATGAATTTAGGGAACAAATAATTAAAGAAACATATTAAACACACACAATTCTTGGCCTTCCAGACAAGATCAGTGTAGTAGTATCTGTTCTGATGCTACAATTACTTTTTCTGTCCTCGGCCGGTGGAGGAGAAATCCTTCATGACTGAGACAATTTTAATTTTTATTCCTATCCAGAGTGCCCCTTATTGGGGAGCTGGATTTTCCCTACAAGATTATATGTGAAATATTTAAATAACTATTACTTTTAATACAGAAATTGCATTTAAAGTTTTTGTTTTCTGTTCTTCTATGCTCATTTTTTCCCATGTTTTTCATCAAAATGTGTAGCGTATTTTCATCAGTTACATGATTAGGAATCCTATACTCTGCTATAGTCTTCATTTTCAAGTTAAATTTTATGGTGTTTTTTTTTTTTTCATCAAATTGTTAGGTGAAAATGCAGAATACATGAATGCGGAAATAAAGTTCACATAACTACTAAAAGACAATCATACTATAACGTGAAGATTGGTTAAAAACTAAGAAAATATAGTAAACATCTACGATATTAGATCAGGGTGGTGGTAAATTTGGGAGGGGACATTATTAATATTGTTTCACTGAATAGGAGCTGTCTCACAGGCTATCATCAGTGATCGCTCTCTGGCAGTAATCTGAGATATTCGCTGGAGATCGTGTGACAACAAGTCTCCCCAGATTTCCAATGTTCTCCACCACAAGACAACAGGTGCAGATGATTGCACATTATTGCAACAACCGTTTGCCATTGATTTCTCATTGGCATCGGCTGGGGTTTGGGTGACAAAATGCCTCCCCAAAGTACCAGATTTGAACTGCACACTTCCAGTGGAGATCTGGTTAGTACTCTCCCACTGCGGACTTTCCATCCTCCCTGACCCTCCACAACTAGTTAGTGTGGCGCCAGTCGAGGTCATCTACAGTGTTTTTTGGCACTTCACGGGGAACATGGACCCTGCGTAAACGAGTTTCAATTTTTTTGTAATCGAGCGTGTATTCATTTTATTTTTCGAATTTTTTTTTTCTTTCTTTAATTCAATTTGATTCATACTTTTATTTCGTACTTGTTTTTTTATTTTATTTTATTTTCATTTTGATTTATTTTTATTATTATATTTCCACACTAATATTTTTATTTTTTGTTACATTTATTTTTTCATACATATTCAAATAATGCTTTTCGCCTTTTTTTTGCCTCAAATAATACATTCAAAAAGTTTTTGTGATTAAATAAACCAACGAAAACCTTTTGCATATGCACTTTTTGGAGCAACCATTAAATTAAAACTCATTTACGCAGGGTCCACGTTCCCTGCAAAGTACTTTTTTTAAAAATCATTGTTGTTGTTGTAATAATAATAATAATAATAATAATGCTTGTGCAGTGTACGCGTCCTGCTTTATTTTAGATAGGATTTTCAAGTTAAATTTTATGGTATTTTTTTTTTTTCATCAAATTGTTAGGTGAAAATGCAGAATAGGTAGAAAGCCTCTCCCTATTAAGAATGGCTTTCTAAATAACGTTATTATTTCATCACGTTAAGTAAATGGCACAAATACCAAATAATAGTTATTTATAAGATAAACGCAAGAAAATATGTTAACTAAAATTTAATATACACTTTATTTTTAGTTCGTATCAAATCTTTAATTAAAACTGATTAGTTAATGAATTTTAAGATGAATTTGTGTTTGTATGAATAAAGTGTTTGAGAGAATTTAAAGAATTTAAAGAATAAAGTGAATGTGTTCGAGAGAATAGAAAATTTCCGATTTCATTTCCCATTTCAGTCATGTAAATTATTTACAGATAAAATGTTATAAAACAAACAAACAAAAACTTTTAAGTTTTAAATATATTTCAAAGAAATAAATTACTCCCGGTGCTAAAATATTGAATTTATCAATTGTTTTAGTTTAAAAAAAACTGTTATGAAAAATGCTTCTAACTTTAAAATATTTGGAAATACTCAATGAAAAGTTTTATTTATTATTAAAAGAACGAACTGAAAAATATTCTCATATAAAAATTGTTTGTTTTGCAGTTTAAAAAAATAAATGAAATGAAATGAAATATTTAACTTCCTTCGATAGATATAAAAATTCAAAAACAACCCACTTACTGTTATATTTTGTTAGATTAAAATTATCCCAATGTGCAATTATTATAATTACAATTATATAATTATCCAAAAGAATTTTTTTTTCTCTTTAGGATAATAAAAAACATGCACAATCTAAGGCAACGAAAAATATTTTTATGGCCACGTGATTGAACACCAGAAACCTTCTATACCTACATGTTGATCAGGAAATGATATCATGCTCTCTCAGTAGGCGTGGTATAAGCCAGATCAAGGATTAATCTAGTAGTTACGTTTGAGATTTCCAACACCGCACTGGAATTTGCTACTGAAGGGGTTATTTTTGCATAGCCAGTGATTTCGTATACTTAGTCGTTTTTTTGTACCCATTCCCATTATGGGGACAAATATGACCTGCATGGTAGATGGTAGTTGAGATATAAATAACGGTTTCAATAATCTGCTATGTGCAGGGACGACCTCAGCTAATTTACACATCCAACAAAGAAGTAGGGTAGACAAATAATCTCCGAGTAACTTATTGTTTACAAGTGTTTGGAAACAACATTCAGCAGAAGTAGATGCACTCAACCTTAGAGGTATCATAAGATGCTTTGGAATGAGGATCCATGATCAGATCTTTGATAGTGGCTATCAATTTTGCCAGGAATGCGCTAAGTAGTAAGTTTAATTTTTTTTTTTTTTTTTTTTTACATGGAGTTCACCACTTATCAAGGCCCAATGGCCACTCAGGGATAAGGGTTATTGTGTGTACAGTAATCAAAGGGATAGTGTAGCAATAGTATTGGAGAATTTGTAAGGTGTCATTACTTAGGGGGGGGCGGTTCATCAGGAATTTGTTTGTGTTGGACTTGAAGACATCCAGGTTGAAGTCGGGAGGGAAACAGGCAAGCGGAACAGAGTTCCACAGGCGTGCAGTTCTAAGAAAGAAGCTTTGTTCATGATATCTACGTTTTGATTTAGGCACAGATAGAGAGTGAGGGAAATTTTTCACAGTGGATTCAGCTAGTCGGGTGTTTTTTGAAAAAGATTGGCGAGGGGGGACCAGAGAATGGAGCTCAGACGAGCACCTGCCATGGAAATAACGATAAAACAATGACAGGCTTCCTACGTCTCTTCTGTGGGAAAGAGGTTGCAGGGTAGAGAAAAGGGCATCCTCCACCAAGCTACGGAGTCTATTTTGTACTCTGTCAAGGCAGGATAGGCTGTTTTTAGCAGCCCCCGCCCAGATGTGGCAGCAGTACTCCATCTTTGGACGTACTTGGCTCTTATATAGATAGAGAATTGCATCATTAGTGAGATATCTTCTGGAGCGGTAGAAGGATCCCACCATTTTCCCAGCAATCTTGGCCACAAATTTGATGTATGTGTTCCATTTAAGATCAGGTGTAAAGGTCAAACCCAGGAGCTTATCAAAGCCTGGGGCCTCCCTTAGACGAGAGCCATCCATTTCAATTGATGCCAGATGGGGATCAGAGCGTTTATGATGTAGAGATAGGAGCTTGGTCTTAGATGCATTAAAGGTAACCAGCCATCTCTTTCCCCACTATACCACGTGCTCAAGATCAGAGGAGAGTGAATCAGAGAGAACATCATCATTTACAGCCTTTGATGTGTTGTCATAGATGGTTGTTTCATCAACATAGATGTCAATGAAAGATTTTAGTATGTGTTTTGGGAGATCATTGATGTAGATCAGGAAGAGAGTTGGGCCCAATATGGACCCCTGAGGGACTCCAGCATTAATACTGTGGGCCTCTGATTTCTGCCCATCAACCACTACTCTTATGAGCCTATCAGAGAGAAATGACTTAATGATAGAGAAAACATTTCCAGTTATACCGTAGCTGGAAATCTTGTGTAGTAGGCCTTTATGCCAAACCTTATCGAAGGCCTTTGATATGTTGAGAGCAATTGCCCTAGAAATGAAGCCTTTATTGAGAGATTCACTAATCCTATGAGATATAACCGTTAGCACATCTGCTGTAGATCTAGCAGATGGAAACCATATTGTGTGTTGCTAAGAAGGTTATTTCTGCTGAGGTGGTTGACTACTTCTCTATTTATTGTGGATTCCAGCAACTTACTCATGACACACAGGAGACTTATTGATCTGTACTAGAGAGGAGGATCTTAAGTTATGTCATGAATGGGAAATGATTTAAGAAAAGAAATCTGGAAAATATTGTGTCTTCAATTCCTATAGGTTTCAAACCTAATGTGAATAACAAATACCGCGAGATAAAAAAAAATACTGCATTGAATCGAAGTATTAAAAACTATTGAAATAACCAAATGACAAAAAAAATTGCATGCGTAACATACTATGCAGAAAAGTTAAAATAATAACTTTTGTTTCCCTATTCAGTCTGCAAACACTATACAGCATGAGAAAAAACATTAACAGGTTTGAGTAAGTGCGATCTAACACATAATACAATACATATATTTAAACAACGATATCTATAATGAGGATCTCTTTTATTTTCTGTCAAAATTTCAAATATTTTCTAAATTTTCATCATTACAGAATTTGCATTTCTTTCACCCAATTCTTTTTAAGAAGAATCATTTAAGAATTTTGCTTTCGTTTTGATACAGCCATAACTATAGTGACGATTTCCATTATTTTTTGGCAAAATTGGAATTATTTTAAAATTTTCACTCACTATGGGCCAAATAGTTTCACTGCCTTGTGGTTGCCTTGGAAAAGGCAAAGGCTAAGGGACAAAAAATTTGGTTTGGAATCCCGATAGATGAATGGTGGAGCACTCGAACACCTTTCCAGCAACTTCTGCAGCTGTACTGGCTTTGACCATATTGGCTTGCCTTTCCATCAGACTTTGTCTGCAATGCTGAGAGAGGGACCCTGGTAATTGGGCAGACCTAGGTCTCCTTATCATCTGCTCAGGCCTGCATCCAGAGAGGCAATTCAAGTATAACCACAGCAGATGCTGCAGTGCACCAGACTAGATGTGGAATGCCATTGACAGAAAGTTGCCATCAGTACATTTAAACAAAATGGATTTCTCATGTAACTGTTACACATTTGAAGACATTACAAACTTAAACTTTGAAGACATTACAAACTTAAAGCATCATGTTTTTTTTTGGGGGGGGCAACCACTGGAGGGGTGAACCTGTAAATTCACTCGTTTGTTCGTCTGTTCATCTGTCCATACTTTTCTCAATAACTATGCCTTGGAATTTTTTGGAATCTTTCACAAACATTAAACATGATACGAGTAAAAAAGTAACAGAATGGATTTTCTGGGGAAACTCCGGTTGCCCCCCATCCCCCAGGGGATACCTTTCAGGTTATAATGGCTAAAATTGACACTTTTGTACTTATTAAAAAGAAATTGATGCCTTGGATTTTTATAAAACTTTCTGAAAAGTTGTAACTAATTGATTTCTATATAATTTTATTTGTCTGTACTTTGCAAAAACTCTTGGGTGTGCCCCGGGAGCTCTTTTAGGGCTTATAAAAACACTCCATTTTTGGGACTATTTTACCATATTTGTCCCAAATTTTCTGTGTATGTCTATTTAGCAGTTTTGCATGGTGCTGAACTCAAATTTAAATATGTTAAGGCCTTGGGGACTTTTGAGGCTAAATGGGGGTCGGGGGCAAATGATGGACTTAGTCATTTCTTTTTTTGCATGATGCAGAACTCAAATTTATATATGTTAAGGCCTAAAACTGCACCATTGTTCATTTTCACCAGTATTTGACATCACCTGGGGACTTTTGGGACTAAATGTGGGAGGGAGGGAGCAAATGGTGAACTTAGCCATTTTTTTTATGCCTCGTTCATGGCGGACCATGCACGCTTCACTTGTTTTTTTTTTATCATTACCAAATTCAGCCTTTAATAACCTGTGCATCCCTGTTTACTTGCTTTTCTATAGAAGAACAAGAACGGTTTTTAATGTGAGAGAAATCCAGTTCCCCAAATCTGGTTTATGCCAAAAAATTCAAATTGATTCAATGTAGAAGGATTTTTCCTTCAAAGATAGAAAAAATGAAGTGTAATATCAAAACATATAATATTAGGTACGTGCAAAATGAATAGCTGATACTCAAAATATATAAACGTTTTGACCCATCCCTTTCCTTAAAAATTCACTAAAAATCAGGAAATTAACCAAGTTTAATTAATTTTTCAGTATTTATTAAATAATGATCACGGAATATAATGAACCCATTATTTTTATTTGAATCTTGGTGGGAATGTATCATTTTATTTAAACAATAAACACCTTGACTAAAGTTATGGTTTTCAGTAGTAAAAAAAATGCATGAATTAATTTTTGCTTTTTTTTAATGAAAATAAAGCATCGTAAATTGTTACAATTAAAAAGAAATATTTAATTTTTAAAGAAACATTACGAAAAAAATCCTAAAGTTCGTATTAATGAATTTGATATGACTCAAAGAAAAATTAATTTCTTGAACTACCGATATTATCTTTGAATTAAGCATTGTTTATTTAATATTTTCACACAAAAAATTATAATTGTAAAAAATATTTCTACTTTTGTTTTATGTTTCGCATAATTTTTATACGTCAGATTCTAATAGCTTCCTAGCTTGAATGAACGTCAAACTTTCGGCGTAAGATAATTTTTATATAATCTTGAAAAATAATTTTTTATTTTTAAATTTAAAAGCAGGAACACAGATAAATAATTTAATTAGAAAATGGTAAAAATTATACAACACACGTTTCGTTTGCATTTGCGTTTGCTTAAATGGAGCTAGTATCTCTCGCTTTTGGGGGTTAATTAACCTTCTTTTTTTTCTTTTTTTTTGTACAAACAAGGTGGTTTTCTTTTTTGTTTGTTTAATTCAATATCTTAGGACTTTACTTAACTAATTATCTTTGAAATAGACACAGAAAACCATTATTTATCTTTCAAAGGATTTTTAAAATGAATTTATTTAACTTCACAATGTAACTGAATTTGTAAGCTTCTGATTCTGAATATCGGCGTGAAAACATTTTTCATTAAAACTTTTTTTTCGCGTGTACAAATATCCCCCCCCTTTGGAAATTAACTTTAGTCTTTAATCTTTTTAATACAATCAAAAAGTAGTCGGAAACCTACAAAAAAAAAAAAAAAAATTATAAGCCCGCTTTCAAAAATATGTTTCCCAATCTTTATTCCTCCACTATTGTTTGTACCTAGATAATACACCTTTATTCAAGGGAGATAACTTTATGAATTTTATCAACTAATTATCCCCCTTGGATCATCAGAATTTGGTTTTAATTTTTATATCAGTTACATTTAGACCATAACATAAGGAAATTCTACGATTAACAATGCATCTAATTCATCGGATTTAATACGTAAAATGATCGGCATAAACAAATAAGCACCAACAACCATATTTCAATACATGAAAGAAAAGAAAAAAAAAACAATTGATCAAATCAACACCTAAAGAAGTTTCAACAGCAAATAATCAAAAACTAATCTAGCAACTAATAATATAAAATATAATTATTTCCAATTATAGTAATTAAAATTTATTTTAATTTATAATTTAATTAATTAAAAGCATTTTATTGTTGAACTTTGGGGGAAACTTTAAGAAAATGTGTAAATTACTATTCTATCTATCATTTTTTTTTTTTTTTTTACGAAACAATGGTTTTATAAAAATAGCTGTACGCTTTCGTTTTACGAAACAGTGGTTTTGTAAATGTAGCTTTACCGGCGAATCCAAATGTTTATTTGAAAGACACGATGAACAAAGGTTGGCTTGAATTGGAAAGTGATCCAGGTATGAATTGAATTATTCTTTAAGTACTTTTAGCATTATTTCTTCAACAGTCGTCATTTGCGTTTATGAATATATAATAATGTATACTCTAGAGCGCTCCTGGTTGCTGAGAAATATAATATAAATATCTCAGTCTCACTTTAGCAAGTGTAATTGTGATGACGCCTGCCTGTTGTCAAAACAAATTTCAATCTCAGCCTGAAACGCTTGTTTGTTTAGACACTCTGAAGAGGCTCTTCGAAGCGCTGTGACCCAGCTAAACGAATAAAATGTATTCGTATTTTGTAAATAAAAATATTGCCTTTGCTTATGAGTTTGTAAACCATAATTAATAGTAGTAATATATAATTTACCCTCTCTACTCCCAATTCTTTGTGCGTGTGAAGTATTATCGGGTTTGTATTACTGTATACATAGATTCGAAAAAGCAGTCAAAAAACAAAAATATAACAAATAAATGTTATCAAAGGCAAGATAAGTTACTTTTCTACCAAACTGGATATATTTTTCGTGTTTTTATTCAATGTAACATGTTTATTCAGCTCGAAAACCATACAGTGTTTACTGTTTACCGATGTATTGGAACATTCAAGATGGCGTCTTATTCTCTCTTTAACACGGTAAGTGTGGGAAAAGATGTTATAAATAAAAAACCGGATAAAATACTGTTAAAAACTCGCTCAATATATGTTACCGTGACATAGGTTGACATATATTCGGCGGGTTTTTAATAGTATTTTGTCTAGTTTATTATTTATAACACCTTTTTCCATACTTACGGTGTTAAAGAGGGTGTGAGACGCCATCTTGAATTTTCGAATACATCGGTAAACACTATGGTTTTCGAGCTGAATAAATATGTTACATTGAATAAAAACACAAAAAATATATCCAGTTTGGCAGAAAAGTAACTTATCTTGCCTTTGATAACATTTATTTGTTATATATTTGTTTTTTGACAACTTTTTCGAATCTATGTGTACAGTAATACATCCTATCGGCCACTATATATTTATAAAGATTTGTATTCCCTATAATTTCTCAGTACATTCAAGGGTATTATTTTAGAAAAAGCGTGAATTCGAAGTAGTAGAAAAAATATATTGTTTTTGTAGATTTCGGTGTGCTGAAAAAGAATCAGAAAACCGTATCCGTCGCAAATTAATAGTTTCGGAGATATTAATATTTTTCCAACGAATTATTTTCGAAAAATCAGCTATAATGGCGTATATCGGCTGATTGCACATGCGCACAGACGTCATTTCACTGGCTATTTACGCTACGCACAAGCGGTAGTGACGTGATATTTCACAAGGCGCATGAATACATGGCGAACATTTTAAATCACAAGAAATATTTTCATAAAATAAATAGTTTTCACCTCCTCCAAAATTCAATTTATTTACGAAAGTGCATTTTTACCTAAATGCGAGTTGGGATTAATTTTCCCTTTAACCAATTTGTACCCCCACATGGGGAGCGGCATATATATTATTTTTAAAATATAATTATCCACTGACACATGTTTCGTCATCTACGACTCATCAGAGTGGCTGAATCTAGCGAGATTGGAAAACGGCACCCCACGGTAATGAGTCTAAACCCCTTACCGCTCATCCATCTTGCACAGCTGTTTGGATATATCGCGATTTACTTAGATGTTGTTTGTTTGTTTTGGTTAAAGAGAAAATTATTCCCAACTCACATTTAGGTAAAAATGCACTTTCTTAAATAATTGAATCCATTCAAAATGTATCACTAAAACAAAACCAAACAACATCTAAGTAAATCACTATATATCCAAACAGTTGTGTAAGATGGATGAGCGGTAAGGGGTTTAGGTTTAGATTCAGCCACTCTGATGAGACGTAGACGACGAAACACGTCAGTGGATAATTATATTTAAAAAATAATACTCATATTATACATATATGTAAGTCTTTAGAATGCAATATGTTTGTTTACACACACACACACACACACAAAATCATTGTAAATTGTTTACATTTTTATGTAAAATAAAAAGCAACCACTTCAAGACTGCTATATCGCAAATTGCGAACCGCTGTTGATCACCCCCCACCCACTCCACTAGATTAAAAATATTTTATCTTATGTTTTTAAATTATTTTTTAAAAAAAATAATTTTTTTTCATTTTCTTTTCAGGTCTTTTTACTTTACTGCTGGAAGATTTTGGTAAGTAAGGCTTGAATTTCTCAGGTGTAATGAATACTGATGTGTACTTTGGAATCAACCATGCTGGGTTCAAATCCAATTGGATTTATTGCATTTATTTTTTGGAAAAGATATGAATGTTGAATATTGGGTGTGGTGTGTTGGAAACGTCACTAGGCAGGAATAAAATCTGTTTGACATAGACACATACCTACCTGGAAGAAACAAAATGCAGTTGCTTAAAACAGAAACACAACTCTTTGGAAAAGAAAATACTCAGGGATTTAATGCAAAAATAATCCTGCAAAGATTATCTACAGATATAGATTCTCTACCACCTATAGCAATGGACAACGACTCTTTATCTGAGAGTACATCTTTCAAACTCCTTGGCCTAACCGGCCCTGTCGGTGGGGCATTAGAATACACCGACTGCCCCCCTGCAGAGGGTAAAAGTCCCTCAATGGGGGTCCTGGATATGACCTTAAAACTATATCCAGTGGTAAGGCCCCAGCTTGCGGGCTTTGAAGCCACCCTTTAATTGCTCCCAGGTCCACTCTGACCCGGAGTGGTAGTACCTGTTAGGGTTCCAACTATGGGTTAAATAGAAACCGACTTGAAAACAACAAATATATTCTATTAAAAATTTTTTCTTCAAAATCTTTGGATTCGGCATTAAATAACCCGAAAAAGGTTGATATGCCGTAAAACAACAACAACCAACCAACCTTGGCCTAACGTTCACAGGAAACATGAGTTGGAACAATTACATTGAAGGCATTGCCAGGGCCGCTGCAAGGAAGGTGGGCTCTCTCTACCATGCTAGAAAACTACTAACACCCGAAAGTATCCTGTACCTCTATAAGGCAACCATTCGCCCATGTATGGAGTATTGCTGTCATATTTGGGCTGGTGCATCGGCTACTAGTCTCTCGCTCCTTGACAGGGTTCAAAAGAGAGTCGCAAATCTGATAGGCCCTGAACTGGCATCTAAGCTTCAGCCTCTGCCCCATCGACGAAACGTTGCATCCCTCTGCTTGTTCTACAAGTATTTTAATGGTGAATGCTCTAACGAACTGCAAGCACTTGTGCCCCCATGACGTGAACACCCTCGACAGACCCGACAGGCTGCAAAGTCCCACCCCAACACTGTAGAGATCCCTAGATGTAAAAGATCTTTCTACTCCAGTAGTTTCTTCCCCAGAACTGCTAGACTTTGGAATTTCATTCCAGGTTCCTGCTTCCTCAACTCTACTGACGTGCAGAAGTTCAAGTGCAACGTGAACTGACATCTTGCTGCCCAAATCCCTACATAGTACCCCAGTAGTTGTTGCCCCTGATAGTAGCCCCCTACACCAAAGTGGCAATGTGACTTGTTTGGGGTGAAAATGTAATAAAAAAAATTAAAAAAATACACTCATCACTAAATAAATGCCCGCGAATTATGGCTACATCGACTACAAAGGTTTATACCCAGAATGGGCATTTGCAAAACGTTATATAAACTATCTTGAATTGAGATGAGAGTCGACTGGCTATTGAATTTGAAATCTTAACATTTATCAATTCACATGCTTCCTCTACCCCTCTCTCTCACCCCACTCATGACAAAGATTTATTATTGGCATATATACTTGTGTAGAAGTCAGTCCTTTTTTAACCTTTTACTTTTGTTTTTCCTTTTGTTTTTTGTTCTTTTCTTTTTACTTTTTATTTCTCGTCTTGGTGAAAAGATTTGGAGTGAGTAAAAAAGAAAGCAAAAACAGAAATAAAAAATGAAAAAGATTGACGTTATATACAAGTATATACAGTATATGTTTATACATTAGTGGTTGTTGTCAGCAGAAATACATGAACACTCTTCACCAGCCATAAGTAAACTCGTATGCTAAATGGATAGTTCATATTACAACCCCAATGACAGGCTCCAATTTATGTAATCTACTGAATCTACCCGGCATTGCCCAGGATGTTATGAAGTTATTTTATCTTTATTTGTCTGTACATTTTTTAAACGTATACAGAACTAGAAAAATATCCATCCAACAGCAGTTTTGCATAACTTTTGTGGCTCCTTGTGAAGATTAAAATCAATATATAATGATAATAAACTTCTTGGATGAAAACACAAAGGGGCAGGTGGCAGTTTAAATGTTTTTATTGAGAAAATAGTGTCTTTTGAAAGCAATAAGAGATAGAAAAAATTGTTCATTACAAAAAAAATAGTCTAAAATTATTTTTCAATGTATAATTATGTAACTAGAATTATTTTTTATTTAAGGGTCATTCAACTGACAGCTCATCCAGGTGCACCCAAATTGGATGAACACGTGATCCAAGCTCTTATGTCATCAAGCACCTGCGCTAACTTATTTTGTCTAGACAACATTTGATTTTTATATTCTGACTTTGCTGGCTGCCTGAGTAAATTTCACTCGCTTCCATCTGTACTGAAAATGTACTTAAATAACGCTCTCTCTCAAGGTTCACACTATTTGACCTGCTACGACATATTTTATGCCCTACACTGATAGGTGTAGGACATAAAAATATATAAGAGATTAATACTTAATCTTCAAGATGAACTTGCAATCAATGTATTTGTAAAAAATGTAAATAAAAATGGAAAAATCAGAGCAAAATATGTGTGTATTGTTTTCTTTACTACAACTGCAATGATCATTATAGCTGCAAAGAATGAAGAAGAAAGAAAACAACACGATCATCACTGCCTCTACTATAGAGAGACATCACAACTGATTGAGCTGACTACCTACATGTCAACAAAACTTTAGTTTTAATGAGCTGTAGTCCAGTTAAACTACAACAGACAAAAATTGGTTGCATATAGTTGTAAAATCTCACATGGGTAAAAGTGTCTTCCATCTAAAACATCTTTTATTCAGATCAACCAAGTCTTGCACAAGGGCATTTCACTTCTTTTTTTTTTTATATCTTCTAGGTGTCCAAGGAATTCAAGTTGAAGAGATCTATGATCTTCAGAAACAGATTGAAGGGTAATATACTTTTAATTTTTTTTTTTTTTTGGGAGGGGTGCATGGCACTTCTTTTCTACTTTTTAATTATTGGGTTAATTCGTAATTATTGCACCTGTTATAAAAAATTTTGTTTTAAGCGATACTAATGGGACCCATGGAACTTCCATATTTAATTAATATAAATAGATTTTCATTTTAGTCTTTTATGTACTTACAAGATGTTTTCAATAAGTTTCCAAACTTTTTGTACAAGCACTTAAAATTATTGCAGACTCTTGAAAATTCAGTATGTTATTGGTATACATCTTATGAGATGATTCGCCAATTTTTATGCTTTCAGGTTCAAATGAACAGCTACAGCAGGAATTGGAATACACCCTACTAAAGCCTGATTTTCACAGCTGATGAATTTCAAAAATGCAATCTGGACATGAGGACACTGTAAAAGAATGATATGCAATAAAATTCTGTTAAACTTGGAATAAATGCCACAGAAATATATGGAATGCTTCAGACTGCTTTTGGACCATCTTGAATGAATTGAGCATCAGTTTTTGAGTGATATAAGAGATTCAAGGAAGGCAGGGAGTCTGAGGGACGATGAGAGTTGTGGGAGGAGTAAGGAAGTCAGAACACAGAGTTGATTAGCCAAATAAAGAATTTCATGGATAAGGACTGTTGTCTGTCTATAATGAAAATAAGTGCACAGTTTAATGTCAGTGAGAGAACTGTACACACAATTATTCGTGAGGAACTGAAGATGCAGAAGATTTGCGCAAAGTTTGTCTCAAGGGTGCTTTGAGAAGATCAGAAAGAAAGACAACAGGGAGATGGTCGAGCTGATCAATGCAGATCCCACAGTTCTTGATGCTCTAGTGACCTGTGGAGAAAGCTGGATCTATTATGACCCAGAGACCCAGAGACAGAATTCCCAATGGAAGCATGCAGGCTCTCCCAGACCCAAAAATGCCGGACAGAGCAAATCCACTCAGAAACTTATGATGATCCTTTTTTTTTTTTTTTTTTTTTGACAGCACTGGCATGATCTACGTGCACTGGATTCCCACTGAACAGGCAGTCAACAAGGAATATTATGTTGAGATTTTCAGGGAGTTTAGGAAGAGATTCCATCGGAAGAGGCTAGCACTCTTCAAATCGGGTCAGTGGTATTTCCATCAGGCCACAGCTCCATCCTTGTCACAGACTATTTGACCAAGATGGGCATCAGGACAGTTCCTCACCCTCCCTATATTCCAGACCTGGTTCCCTGTGACTTTAGGTTATTCCCTTAGCTCAAGGAAAACCTTAGAGGCTGTTGTTATGAAACAATTGAGGAGATGAAAGAGGCTGTGACGTGGGTCATTGACACGCTCATACAAGAGGATTTCCGTGGGGCTTATTGAAATGGTACAAGTGTTTTGCAGCTGGAGATTACTTTGAAGGGAACTAGAGTTTCATGTGTGTGCTATCAATAAAAGTGCCCATATGAAAAAAGTCTGGAAACTTCTTGCAGACACTTTGTATATATTTTACTGCTTCTGAGAGGCCATCATCTTTAAGGAAATGCTGTAGTTGAGCGTCATTCATACATTTTATATGAATCAGTTGATTGTTTGTATTATTTGGATTCTGCATAATACTGTTCTCATCTTGATCATTATTTACAAGTTTCCTCAATATAACCTCTGACCTTCAAGTGTATAAGTCACCATGTTAGCATTCGTTTCCTCAATATCTGTTTTAGTTAGAAAGACATTGAGTACATACAGGAGGAATTATGTGAAGGTTGCCAACATCCCTACATGAAGTGTTTCTGTGGCACTAACTAGATTCAAACTTCACACATCCAGGTTGTCAGTCCATGTCGTTAACCATTTAGTCACCATGATTTCCCTGAAGAAGTGCTGATGGAACTATGCAGGTAATTTGCATTTTCATCCAGAGTTTTACCCTTGTAAAGGGGAAAGTAAATAGACAATATCTATCATTAATTCTTTTGTTTTTTTTTAAGTCAAAGTTGTGTTCTCTGTGATATAAGCGTTGTTTAAATTTGAAAATAAAATATGTATGATATACATTTTTAAGCCAAATTACAATGCAATATTATATAAAATAAACAAATATTTATTTGTTTAAAATTAATATTTCTATTTTTCACCATGAGAGATCTATTTATTGCTTGTCACCTGACCAGGAACAAAACAGACACTACACTTTGATCCTAGCTCAACATCCGAATAATACTGATAATTTTTTTCTCACAGCAAAATTCTATGTTTTTTTTTTGTTTTCTTACATGGAGGTCACCACTTATCAAGGCCCGGAGGCCACTCAGGGATAAGGGTTATTGCGTGTACAGTAATCAATGAGATAGTATTGTAGTAATCATTAGTATTGGAGGTTTGATAGAGTGTCTTACTTAAGAGAGCGGTTTGTCAGGAATTTGTTTATGTTTGATTTGTTAATGTTTAACATTATATTCAATTTTGGAACAATTCATTTTGTGAGGCCCCGTGTTTTGACAAGCTTCTGGGTTTGACCTTTACTCCTGATCTGAAATGGAACACGTACATCAAGTCTGTTGTCAAGGTCGCTGGAAAGATGGTGGGGTCCTTCTACCGCTCCAGAAGATATCTCACTACGGATGCAATTCTCTATCTATATAAAAGCCAAGTACGTCCAAGGATGGAGTACTGTTGCCATATCTGGGCCGGAGCTGCTAAGGACAGCCTATCCTGCCTTGACAGAGTACAAAATAGACTTCGTGGCTTAGTGGGGGATGCCCTTTTCTCTACCCTGCAACCTCTCTCCCACAGAAGAGACGTTGCGAGCCTGTCCTTGTTTTATCGTTATTTCCATGGCAGATGCTCGTCTGAACTCCAATCTCTGGTCCCCCCTCGCCAATCTTTCACGAAAAACACCCGTCTAGCTGAATCCACTGTGAAAAATTTCCCCCACTCTATATCTGTACCTAAATCAAAACGCAGATTCCATGAACAAAGCTTCTTTCTTAGAACTGCACGCCTGTGGAACTCTGTTCCGTCTGCCTGCTTCCCTTCGGACTACAACTGGGTTGTCTTCAAGTCCAATGTTAACAAATTCCTAATGAACCGCCCCCTTAAGTAAACATTTCAGCAAATCTCCTCACTAACGTAATGTACTTGCAATAATCCTTATCCCTGAGTGGCTTCCGGGCCTTGATAAGTGGTGATCACTGTGTAAAAAAAAAAAAAAAAGAAAATGGGTAAAGTACAAATATTTCCTGATTGTATTTTGTCTTTGTTGAGCAGATGATTGTATTTTTGAAAATGAACATGAAAGGTGATAACACAGAAAGATACAATTTATTATTATGCAGTTTAAATGTATAACCGTGTTCACTTTTTATTAATTTTTTAATTTTATAACCTTAGATTATTATATTATATTATATATATATATGTATGTATGTATATATATATATATATGTATATATATTATCATCATAATTTTATAACCTTAGATTATTATATTATATTATTTATATATATATATATATATATATATATATATATATCATCATAATTTTATAACCTTAGATTAAAAATGCATGTTGATTATGATATTCACTTAAGTCATATTCTGTTCTCCCACTTCGATAACAGATGGACCACTGCACAATCATTTTATGATTTGATACACATTTTGGGCAGAATGGGAAGGAGATTACTGATAGTATCGTTTGAAGGTGGTTTATTCATTTAAAATTCGGGGGGGAAAAGGCTTGAAAGACAAGTCAGAACGATGTCCATCATCAGATTTTGAAGTTAGGAGTCAACATCAAAAATTTAAATTGCTTCTTTGTAGAGAATAGTCACTCCCAACTTTGGAATCTGATACATTGAAACATTAAGACTTACGAAATATAAGCTGTGCTCTCTCTTGGACCATATCCAAGTTATCTAACCCGACTTATACTGAGAGAATCATATCAGATGAGAAATTCTGATCTTTATCTTTCCAACCAATCAAAAAGAAAATGAAATTAGCTAATCAATAGGCAAAATAGGCTTCCTCTGAGAATCAACCTGATATTGAATTATCTTTGTTTAATTTGGTCCTGGATATGACCTTAAACTATATCCAGTGGTGAGGCCTCAGCTTGCGGGCTTTGGGGAGTGTGGAGCCACCCTTTAATTACCATTGCTCCCAGGTCCACTCTGACTCGGAGTGGTAGTACCTGTTAGGGTCCCAACTATGGGTTAAATAGAAACTGATTTGAAAACAACAAATATATTCTATTAAAAATTTTTCTTCAAAATCTTTGGATTCGGCATTAAATAACCCGAAAAGGGTTGATATGCCGTAAAACAGAAACAACCAACCAACTTTGTTTAATTAATACAGTATAACTGGACAAATACTAAATATAATTAGATCCTTCTTAGACAATAGAACTATCCAGATTGTCATTGATGGGTGTTCATCCAAGCAGCATAACATTAATGCAGGAGTGCCTCAGGGGTTGATCCACTATTATTCCTGATGTTAATTAACGACCTGCCCGCTAATATTGTGTCCAAGATGAGTACATTTACTGATGATACGACGCATGAAGGAAGAACGGATATACATAAATCTAAAACCATGACTGAATCTTTAGAAAATGACTTACAGACCATAGTGGAATGGGGATGTAAATAGATGATAACATTTAATGCTAGTAAGACTGAGCTGCTTTCCTTTTAACAATTACGAGAAGCCTCTCCCACAACCGACATCCATGACAAATAACTCCTTACCTGAAAATTCTTCCATTCAAACTCCTCAGCTTAACATTCACAGGAAATATGAACTGGAACAAATGCATTGAGGATATTGCAAAGGCTGCTGCAAGGAAGGTGGGCTCTCTCTATTGTGCTAGAAAACTACTCATACCTGAGAGTATTCTGTACGTCTATAAGGCAGCCATTTGCCCATACATGGAATATTGTTGGCACATCTGGGCTGGTGCATCTATCACTAGTCTCTCCCTCTTGGATAAGGTCCAAAAAAGAGTTTTCAATCTAATAGGTCGCAATTTGTCAACTAAGCTCCAACCCCTGTCCCATCACCACAATGTTGCATCCCTGTGCTTGTTTTACAAATATTTTAATGGAATGTGCTCTGATGAACTCCTTGCACTTGTGCCCCCTCGACGTACATTTCCCTGAAAACCCCACTTAGCAGCAAAATCACACTCCTTCACTGTTGAGGTCTCTAAATACCAGAAAGCTTTCTACTCAAATAGCTTCTCTTGAACATCTAGACTTTGGAATTCCCTTTCTGTTAACTGCTTCCCTGACTGCAGAAGTTCAAATGTAATGTAAACCAACATCTTGTTAATCTTTCTGCATAGCATCGTCCCAAATAGTAGCCCCTTACGTCCAAGTGACGATATACCTTGTTTGGGGGGGAAGGTGAGTAAAAAAAAAAAAAGAAAAGAAAACTAGATCATCCGGGTTTAGGTCATTTGTCTTATGTATATGCACATATAGTCACTGTTCATATAAACTACCTATAGCCTGTTTATGTTCATCAGTTAAGATGTCAGAAAAGATCTCTTCTCAGCATTTTCTATAAGATAACAAGATCCACAGGGTTTTAATAATATATGCATAGATTTTCTAGAATCACCATCATCCATTTTATCGTCCTATTTCTCTCAGTCAAGAGTCCAACATTTTCTAACAGTCTATAATCTTTGTCTCAAAACTTGGCAGATGATTCCATTCAAATTCTTCAAGGTTCTTGTTGATAATTTGCATCAAAGTTTTCTTTTCCTTCACCTCAAGCTCTGACCTTTTTGACTATCTTTCTGCTGATAACTGAGGAAATTTTAAATTCTATAAGCATCAATTTCAAGGGCACTGCGTCTTTTTTACAAATATGGACATCTAAAGTTGTTCATAATAAATTATTCTACCAAAAAGAAATTACAAATATAGTTACTGTTTTCATAAAGCTAAAACTGACAGTGACAATTGAAAAACTGCATAAAATTATCAGTTGAAAATTACACATTGTTCTATTGGGAAAGTATATAACAAATGTATATAAGCGAAGACTATATTGTGTAAATGCTATATAATCATGTATATAATGTTGTATATGTGTCCGTTTCTGTTTTTGTCTTTAGTGTTCGTGATGATTTATGTAATGTTTGATGCGGGTGTGTGTTAACACATATAATAAACAGTTCAACAAACAGGATGAATAAAATCTTTATCTGCTTGCCCCCAGACAAAGGAAGGACATACTTTTTTGGCCGAAACCATTGCCATATTGTTACAAATGCACTTCTGAAAATGAAAGTCATTTTTTACCAAATTGTTTTTCTACATTCAATATTTATTCCTGGTTGCGACTTTTCGTTCTTGGTGTTGCATGCAATTTGTTTTTTCCAGACAAATACTTCCATGGCTGAACAATTCCCTCCCAGACAAGAACTTGTCTGTCCTGTGTTCTCACTCCAACTCTCTGTGCAGACTCTCAATGTGTATCCGAACTATCGTTTTTCTCGCTGATCATGTGACTACTGAGTAATGCTACATAACGCTCAAGTCATCACCTTATGTTTATTGTGTAATTTTTCTAACTGTTTCTAAAATTCCATTTTACTAAGTTAACATTCCTGGTACATATTTTAGCTAACAAAACATTTTCTAAATGTCAACAACAATCATAATAGTAATCTTTTCTCCACGTTAAAAAACGACCCTGGTGTCTAACTCTGTCCCGTGGGGAGGCATTGTAAATAGGAACAATCATAATAGTAATCGTTTAGGTTACTTTGCATTGCCCTGGCAGTGCTAATATATAACAATATCTTGTATATGGAATAATACAACTACAAATTGTTTTTTTAACATGCTTCTAAATTCAATCCTCTCACCATACCAGTCATGCTTGATTCTGTTTGGTAACCACTCCCCTAATACATCTTTGTTCTCTTTTCTATTAAATGAGTTTTGTTTTCGTTTCATTTCTTTTACTCTAGACCTGTTTATGGTTTTATCTTTTTGTTCCGATGGATCGAAGAGAGACGATGCCGGCGAAAAACAAATACCGAAGAGGAATCTTTCCTAATGGATGAAAAAGCTGTCAACAGTATATTCTTTGCTAAACAGGTTTGAAACACCATTTTTATTGCTTTGTCATACCTAAGTTTGAAATACTTACGAATATCCTTTTTTTTTTCTTTCCAAACTCCCATATTTTACTCAATTCTTTTTACTAATGTAACATATTCCTTTGCAGTTGAAAAATAAAAATATTTTCGTAGTTGTATTTTTATGCTTGTAGTAACACATATGTTAAACTTTCTTTTCCAACCTGAAGCCTGCCATTTTGTGTGTTGTAATTTCTTTAGGACAAGCAAATAAGCGACATAATGAAATGTGATAATTAAAGGGGATAAAAATCACACATGTGGTACTATGGGAAAACTATGTTAAAAGATATATTAATCGTCCAAAACGATAAAGAGAAATGCAATGTTTGATGACTTGATCAGTATTGGGGAAACACAATAATTGTAAAGGGATTCTCAAGACAACTCTTAATAGCAATACTCACCAACCATAAAACGCTTTAGACAATTACAGGCACTTGTACAGTTTAGTCAAGACAATAAAAAATGAAAATATCAAAAAAAAAGGTTATATTGTACGTATTTGTTTTGGACTGAAGATCTCAAAAAAAAAATTTCACTTAATTTGATCGAGTAGTTTTTTTTTTATTTATTTATTTATTTATTTATTTTTTACAGCAGAAAAACACGTTTTTATGACAGGTAGACATCTTTGAATTTTTTGAACATGCCACGGGGAGATAACTCAATTTAAAGCACCGACACTCCCTCATCATCTTAAATACTAGCTTTTCTTCCTAAAAATCAAACCATTTGCTCAGTATCATAACAAATTGTTTTTTTCACTGTAAAAAAAACAAACTACTGGATGAAATTAAATGATTTTTTTTTTTTTTTTTTTTTTTGAGAACATCATTCAATTTAAACTTTTTTCAATATTTTCATTTTTTTAATGTCTGATTAAACTGTACCTCAACATACTACTATCTTTTTTCGGAAATGAATATTATTTCACATACTTTATAAATAATAATCTACAGGATGTATTTAAAAAGATTTTAAGAAAGTAATGATAAAATTAATTCTATAAAATGGATATTTTTTTTTTTTTATTCTCATGGTACTTAAAAATTCGGTACCGATCTCCTATGAGAAATTTCATCATGAAATTTGTAAAACAATCAGAAAAAACATCAATCTCACTTATTGTCAGAATACAAAGTATACTGTTCTATTTGTGTTTTTGTTGTCTTAGTTATCTGACATTTTTTTGTAAATATTTTTTGTACCCTAACTAATAAATAAATCAGTGTTTTTATTTTTATGCGTTAAAATGATAATTCTATGTTGATTTTTATTTTGGTACCCACACTTTGTAATTACCCCCCCCCCCCCATATTAACCTCTTTTCAGCGAAAGTAAACAATTCAACTTGATTGTTCAGTTATAAGCGAGAAGCTGCTTGTTTATAAGCTGTAGCAACAGCTGCTGTCAACTGCTTACTTTGAAATCAACAAGTTTTGTGAACTATGTTTACAAGTTTATTTAAAATAAAAACAACAACGAAAAAAACACTTTTTGATTTAAAATGAATACGATTTGTGGTTCTTTTATAAGATAGTGGTTCCGTCAAGAAACATTGGTTTTCAAATATGCTTAACTTTCAAACTTTAATTGTAGTAGTAACTGTCTTTCTAGCTGCTAATTTAAAAAAACAAAATAAGATTCTACTTTTTTAGGAGATTGTGTGAATACCCAAAAATCTTAGTGGGGAAAAAAGAAGTAATTTTGAATTTAAAGTAAAGGGAAATCAGTTTCTCATATAAATTTAATGTAGAATGATCTCCCATTTTCCAGCCATTCTTGCCTTTTAGAGCAATTAGTACTCCAAATTCTTTTAATATTTTTTCAATTTGAAAAGTTAGTATATATATATATATATATATATATATATATATATATAATTATGCTACCACTAAATCTAAGTTTGAGTAACAAGCCCAACTCTCAAAAGTGGCTCCCTTGAACCTGTCTTACCATTAACCTTATATTTAAGTGGCAAACTCTATCCCCAAAAAATCTTCTTTAACCTTACTATTAACCCCAAGTCCTAATGGCACCCATTTCAAAATAGCAACTTTTCCATAATCCTACCACTAGTCCTAAATCCTGGTGGCAAGCCCTATCGTACAAACTATCTTAAACCACACATAATCATCTTAAAAAAAACAAACAATACTCAGGATTTCCCATAGAAAAAAGACTGCCTAAAACGTAAGAATGGCCCTAAAATCTAGAATTATTTTGCATTAAATTTTTTTTTTCTGCCAAGTTTTTCAGTGTGTTTATATGTAATTGCCTGGAGAAGGGAAGGATCACATATTTTGGGGAGGCAGGTAGGGACGATTTAGCAGGTGTTAATCTACAATAATACCAAAGAAATTTTGTAATATATTCATTTTGAAACAGTCTTAGTATTAGGTTTCATTTTCCATTACAATTCAACTTTAAGTTTGCTGACTTCTTTTTTAATGGATATACAGAATTTTTATCCCAGCATATTTATATGCATTTATTGCAAATTACTTGGAAACTAT
The DNA here is from genome assembly GCF_053919585.1 of Euprymna scolopes. Lineage (NCBI taxonomy): Eukaryota > Metazoa > Mollusca > Cephalopoda > Sepiida > Sepiolidae > Euprymna > Euprymna scolopes. Next base: position 133,179,708 of record NC_136483.1, on the reverse strand, counting down.
TGAGACTTTCAGTGCCATATTAAGATTCCTTGCACAAAATTACACTTATATGATAACTTTCATTGCTTAATCTTTTGTTTTAACAAATATATAGCATTTTTACTGGAAAAGTAGTATGTGACAAAATGCATATGGTCTTGAAAAGAGAAAAATATCCTAACGTGTGAGGCACAAAAATAGTCACGACTTCTTTATTATTAGTCAGATTTAAATGTTTTTAAAGATTCTTTCTTAGATCATCAAGCTCATTCTATGTATGCCATTATTGAGATATTTTAAGCAATTTCAATTTTTTCATGTGCATTGCTACTGTTTACCCGTTATGTGAACAACATAATGTGAAAGTTAGTTGGGCAATGCTCGACTGGATCGAAAGCCAGGAAATAAACTTAATCTCGTTTCTTGATCTCCCATGTTATATTTTTAGTTTCCATAAATAGAGAGTGCATTTCATTGGTTAGTATGATTCAAGGTGAGATATCTTGGATATAGTCCAAGAGAGAGGAATCCTGAGTACAATAATATACTTCTTAAGTTGTTCTCCATAGACAATTTATATTTCCTTGTCAATCATATGAGATTATTGATAGGGAAATACTTTAAATCAGCTAGAATGTAATAGAAAAAGTAGACAGTTTGGACAGTTTAACCATGTGACAGATGTACTTCTAAGATTAATGTTAAATTGAGTTGCCGCTGGAATATTATCTAAGCTATATATCCTGTAAAGTCTTAAGAAATGATGGACCTTAAGATCCTCCTCCCATGATGTTAGCCCAAAAGCAACTGTTAGTTAAGGAGTTAAATATCCATTTTGTTAAATAAAATCTACATTGAAGTTAAAATCGTTGTCTTCAAGAATATACTGATCCCTAAAAGATCAATATAATGCCTGGACCTCAAGAATTAATATACAGAGCAAGTATTTAGGACTATAAGATAACTTGTATATCTCTTAAGTATGAAAATGTGTAGTTCCAAATGGATGAAAATCTTTTTCATGTATCATGTATGTTTTCACAGATATTGGTGATCATGACTCATCAGTCTCCTTCGCATTTGGACCGTTTCACCATGATGTTCTTTGTTGTATAGTATGTTAGTAGGTCGCAAGTACTTAATATAGGGGCAGTGCTTACAGAGTGAATAGTTTTCGCCATTTTACCTCAATCAGTATCATTTGCCTAACAATGAAGAGTTGACTAATTCTGGAAGACACCATCAAGCTGCTCAACAGTTCATCCATCACCAATCTTCCCTGACTTCACATACTCTGATCGGGGGCTAACTGGGTACTTGAGTTTACACAAGAGTCTTCTACTGACTAGCGGAGGTATGGAAATGCTTCCACCCTGCCGCCCTATACAGAACTAGATATTTCCAAATGGTCCCCTATCTGGTGCTGGCTAGGCTCATCATTGCTTAACTTCAGTGATCTGGCAAGAACTGCTGTGTCAATATGATTATGTTGTATACAAATACTTTTCTTATTAACCCCACATATGTGTCTGAAATTGTTTTAAATATGATAGCAACAAACTCATTAGGTTTATTTTTTACTTATTCCTCCCATTCAAGTCTCATTCTAATTATGTTTATGAGCAGTTTACTGCCTTCCTCTCTGTGTTAATCTACCACCTCACTCCAATCCTTCCTCTATTTGTCCTCTTTTTCACCTTTTTCTTTCTCATTTAGTCACCATACACTCGGATTGGTAATCATATCTTTTGGTTGATTTTAAGTAAAGATTAAAGAAAATTTTAGGTAACTTTTGTAAAAACTAAATTTTTGGGGAAAATCTGGTTTTGTTCCTTTTTTGCATGATATAGCATCATCAAAAATTTTCTAAACGTGACTAATGAATCAATTTTCAGAAAATCAGGAGAATTGAATAACAGAATAACAGTTACAGAAACATGACATCTATGATGAACACCGAGAACCAATAAATGATGCTTTTTCTTTTGATTTTTCTTTAGGTCATCCCAAATTCATGTGCCACTCATGCTCTCCTTAGTATCCTCCTAAATAATGACAAAGTCCGACATGGAAAAACTTTGTCCAAACTCAAAGAATTCACCAAAAACATGAATCCTGAGGTAAGTCTTCAATCTACTTTCATGATAAAATTTGTTAAAGTTCAATCGCTATAATAATACACTTGAAGTTCAATCGCTATAATAATACACTTGAGGTTCAATCGCTATAATAATACACTTGTAACTTCATTTTTAGTGTATGTTATCACCTTCCAAACACATTTTAAAAAACGAGATCATCCAATCATGAAAGTGCAAAAAACTAACTATAGATTATCTGGGATCACCGCGTGCCACAAATTAAGATTGTACCTATTTCAAAATTAAAACCATTCATGCATGTTATCGACTCATTTTTCATTTATTTCAAAGTTATTTAGTTGACAATTATTTTTATAATAAGAAACAAAATATATATTTTTAAAACGATTTGAATATAGTAGAATCCCGGGATATAGCATTAAAAATTAGTAATAAAATACAGTACAGAATATTAATTACAATTTTTGTGGATGCAAAAAAAAAAAAAAAAAAAATTTTGCTTACATCGCTAGAGCCTTATATAGATGTAACTTCTCTGGAGTTGGGTCAAAATCCGGGATGAGGTCATAAGGCAAGTCTAATTTTTCTTCATCATCCCTAAAGATGATGGGAGCAGGTTTCCTAAGAAAACAATACAGATAGGATACATTATTCATTCATTCATTCATACATAAACATATCGCAACAGATTACAATGGTTATCCTTAACATATACTGATGGACAATTTGATATTTATCTAATGACATTAATGACAAATTAGTTGCAGCCAAATATTAAGTTTAAGCAAAGATAATCAAAGTGATATATCAGCCTTTTTTTAAATAAAAAAGGCTGAATTCTTCCAAATCGCTAAAGTATTACATATTTATTTTCTCCTATAGGCCTTGATAAGTAGTGGTTGTTTAGTGCATAAAAATGTATAGTGTTACTATTTTTTTTTAATTAATGGTTTCCATATTGTATTAAATTCTATACTAGGTCTACTTAGAAAGCCATTGTTACTGCTTTTTTGAAAAATCTTAATCGTCACCATTAATTTTTAATTTGACAGTAAAGGCAGCTAGTATTTTATTTTCTATTTGTACATGGTTAACCACTGTTCAATATATCCATGATGCACTTAAAGACGGTTGGAGATTACATCAACAAAAATGTTGCATGTATAACAACTAAGATGAGAATATTATTCCAAATAATACAAATTATTTATACTCATATAAAAAAATTTAGAAATATTTTTGTGTGTTTTTATGTTGTATCTTTTGAAAAAGGTTACAATGTACAAGTTTGTTATTCCAGTAGATGGAACAACCAAAACAATAATGAAAGAAAGAAAGAAAACGTTTATTGCAATATAAAGGATAATGAATGGATAGACAAATATTAAGACATTACAAACCTCTGATGGGTAACTGGTTGGGAATACTAGATACTTTAGGTATGTATAAATCATCAGGGGAGCCGAATGCCCCTCTTTGCACAGTTCCAGGTCACACTTAAGCAATGTACAACACCTGTTGGCCTCTCTCTGATATTCTAGACGATTACCATAGAAGAGTAGATGAAGCTCCTCAGTTGCAGTGAAGGCAATACATCTAGGAGAAGGAAAACCCCAAATGTGGATAGAGTTCATTAGCTCTATAAGGCAATCTCCTAGTGATAGTATCACAAACAAAAACACCTGCTTTCAAATTTTTATGAGCCAGTATAGAAGTAGTAAGGTTTAATAAACTGTCATGAGAATGCTCAGTACACAATCTGGTCTGACCAGAGATAGCGGAGAAAGAAAATCTAATCTCCAAAGCAAGACCAAATAATGCGATGGTCATTCTATATAATTCCGTAATAGTCAAGCTCACATAGGAAAAGTGAGTAGGATATTCTGTTACAGCAATATATTCCGCCATTTTAAAGACATTTGCTCTTGAATCAGCATACCATTATTAAAGACCAATTTACAAGAATGAACTAAATTTATTATTCTCAGGACAAAGGCCACGCCATTGGAAATATGCCCGAACTTGCCCGTGCTCATAACAGCCATGCCAGGTAAGAATTTTGTTTAATATTTATAACACTGTATGCAGGAGGGCATTGACACCTCCCTGCAAGAATTGCAAAACCTAACATCATCTCTCTTGAGCGAGATATACAACTGACTAGGAACCGCTTGTGAATTTGATATTTCCATGGAACTTCCTACTTTGGAGGAAGCCAGTTCAACTTGTCTAGGGTGAGTGCTGCCTCAGTAGGGTTTGGTAATATTCATAACAGATATTTCAATCTATCTCTGATATGGTGTAGGGGCAACAAAGTTATTTCCTTTCAAAACTATCTTTTTGGGTGGGGAATGGGATTTTGCAATAAGAGTCATGCTTCTTGTGAAAAGAGTCAATTCTCTTATGAGAATATGTGGTATTATCTCGACTCCCGTGAGATCATAGTATTTGAGAATGAAATTTTCTTTCTTGGTACCTTGTTCACAGAACAGACCAACTAGGTCTCGGTCTAACTCCTACTGAGAAATTGCCATGTAGTGATTGTAAGTAATTTCTTGTATGCTTTTTTGCCTTTATTAAAACTGTGTGCATTCAACTGCTTTGTTATTAATTATTTGTATGTTTACTTTCTTTTATGCTATAGTTTGTGAAGCTAAACAACAAGCTCGTGATAAATACATTTTCATTTAATCAACTCCATTTGTAGCTGGCATGTGTATACAGGCAAATATGTCTGTGGGAGATTTGCTTGCATTCATTGATCACACTTTTAGATAAGATGAAAATATCTAATCGTCTCATTCTTCATCGACAAAAAGACATTTTTTGAGATCATATTGTGGAATCTGTCAAAAACAATTTTTACTAACATTCATTTCAACTTGTATAAATTTAAACTATATCAGATATTAGTAATAAAAAAAAACATATTTTACTCAAATTAATTTGGGTGACTCAAATAAGATATGCTATTGCAAAATAAAAAAAGACAATTTACTTGCATAACTCACACCATCATCAATAACTGACCTTTCTCATACCAATTTATGCTCCCTCCATTCATGATTGACACAAACATCCATCTTCCTCCCATCCCTTCATCACCTCACAGCGCCTCCTTTCACTCATACTGTCTTCCCTACCGTCTTTAATTTTAATTAAAAGATGGTGGCCATGTTGAAAAGAATAAAAAATAGTTACTTGTTCTGTTTTACACTGAATGATCAATAATGCTTTATGGTCAGGAAGCAGGTGATCATTTTACATTACATCAATCATCACTTAAAATTCTTTTTTTTTTCCCCCCAGGTATTTGTACACTGTTGATGTGCAATCATATGAAAAAACTAATCGCATTTTTATTTTTTTGTTAAAAATGTGGCGGCAAAATGTAAAATTCAATCTAAACTTCTTCATTAAAATTGTTTTTCATCTGCAGGCCAGAACCTCGTCATTTGCCTGAGAAGCAACAAGGAATTTCAACTGTGCGTACCATGGAAGCTTTTCATTTTGTCAGCTATGTCCCCATCAATGGTCATCTGTTTGAGTTGGATGGCCTGAAACCTTACCCAATTGACCATGGTTAGTCGACCTTGTCATATTTTTACAAAATATTTATGTAAAACCCTATAATAAAACTGGTGATCCCTTAGAAATCAAAGTTTTCAAACCTTGCTTCCTAAGGGGTCACCAGAGTCTTGACAGAGTGGGGACAATATTTGTTCAATTTTGAATTGCAAATTTCATGCTTATTTTTTTTGCACTCATTGCTAATCTTTTTTTCCTGAAAACCGTATATTTGCATTCTTCTTGCAGAATAATTTATTATGTACAAATTTGAACCTCCACATTTGTGGAAGAGACACAGAGTTCTTGAAATCTTCATCAGAAGAGCAAATGAGAGATTCTTGATGAAAAATCTCCTATATTATAAAACAAAAATAAAGAGATATCAGTTTCTGATGGAAGTAAGCAGAGAAGCTGGATGTATAGGATTTCGGATAGAGTAGATATATTCAGGAGACATTGGCTGTTTAAGAGATCAGCAACTGATCACAAAAGGATATCAGCAAGAGAGCCTTTGACAAAGACATCGGAGTCAGTTTTAGCTGAGATCCTGAACTTGAAAGATGGGAGGTTTAGCTGACATATATGCAAGTGATTGAACACTGATTGCATACACCTGTGTCTAACAGTTGCTTGTATACAATGTTGGTATTTTGTTTTTGTTATGTAAATCATAGATGATTAAAACCATATATGGCAGTAATTATCATAAGTGATTATGATCGATTATTATGTGATTACTACCGATACATAATAGTGCTTATTCTAACATGGTTACGACTGGTATTGAGAGTTATTGTACATAGCAAATCATTGAAAAAATTATTATTATAAAGGCAGTTATCATAATTATTTTTTGTCTATCATTATTATCATTAATATTCTTATGCTAAGGTGTTTATTATATGAAATAATGATACTAGTATCTGATCATTATTATTGTTGTGTTCAATTGTATTTGTAATGTCCAATGATAACACTAACTCCAGAGTTAGTGAATAAAATTTTTATTTAGTATCTGTTTTATGTCACTTCCTTAGGTCCGTGGGAAGAGACTGAAGATTGGACTGAGAAATTCCGCCGTGTGATCTCGAAACGAGTTGGTACTGGTACAGGAGGGTAAGTCCTCATTTCTTTGATCACTTTGGTAGACATTGTTTATACAGAAATAATAATAATCTATATATTAATACGTGTGAACATTGTCACATATAAAAAATTGAAATGCATCGAATATTTATTTAACTTAATGAATGTTGGATGCATTTTAATTTGTTCAGTCTGGTTGTTGAAATTTTTATACACTGATAAAGCCTCCTCATTAATATTGCTGATATTGTGTATGTCATGAAAATATATGATCTTGAAACAGACATGTGGCATTTTTCTCTACTGTATACAGACTTAATTTTTCTCTGAGGTCATCAAATCTAACATTGCACATCCATCCTATCATTCTCATATCATTTCTCTCCATGCAACGCATATCCTCAATTCTCACTAGCTAGGTTTTACTGCCATATATCATCACACTTTATACACGTGATAGACTCTTTTTGACAATGAAAATAAGAATTTTAGTTTGAATGATTTAAATAAACTTTCTTTTGTCTTCATACAGAGAACCATACCATGATATTTGGTTCAACCTCATGGCTGTTGTCCCTGATCGCCGACAATTATACGAAAACAAATTAAATACCTTAAAAAAGAACAGACAGATTATCCTAGACACATTACAGCAGGTAAGTCACCCACACCCCTATCCACAAATTTTTGGCTCCTTTTTTTTTAATTTTTTTTTAAAGTTTGGTCTGTTTTATGATATATCAACGCTTTTAGAAGCATTTAATTTAATATAGGCATGAAGATATCTTTCAAAATGTTGTTACTCTCAATTATAACTTAGAACTAGACAAAAAGAAAAGAAATTTTTATTCAACATAAAAGTCATTTATTTTATTTCCACTTTGTAAATCTCTGTAAAACTAACCTCCGCCTGTGTTAAGCCAAGTGGTGACAAAAAATCCAGCATTGTAGACCTTGCTGTAGCTTGCGATTAATGCATAAAAAAGATTTTTATTTTTACTAACTGCACTTATGCTGCATTGCTTGTGAGGGGTTTTACTTTCATATTGTTTTTGTTTTGTTTTTTGTAACTATGGCAATTTTTTTTTTTTTACAATATTATTTTTTTTGTTTTTAAATATAATTTAAAAGTTAAATACAATTAAACTTTCAAATGGCTACAAATAAATTATTTTTCAATTAATAACAAAGCATGTTTACAAATGAACAGGAATGCATTGGTTTTAATGGATTTTCAGCAATAAATATAAAAATGTAAATAATTTTGACATATTTTTAACATTATATTCTGTGAATCTTTGTAATGATAAAAGATGTTTATGACTATGTGTAGCCTTAAGTAAGAAAAGTGTATTTTAGGGATTAAGTTAGAAGTTAAGCTCATGTGTACAAGAAGTTATGTTATGGCAGAAAGCTGATATTGTTAAGAACACTGATAGAGAGTCTCTAAGGTGTCAAATATTGAAGTGAATGTACATATTTTTTATCTTTTCCACAACATATGGGGTATGGCAAAAAAAATTAAATCATCTCAATGGACTTGAAAAAATAAATAAATCAAGAGAATAATACGCAGCCCACAGTAAATAATGGAGTAGTAATTTTTTTTTTTTTGTTTCAATTATTACAACTAAAAGAAACAAAAAACGACTACAACCAAAAGAAAGAGTGACAAGTCAAATTTATATACTGTGATGTGTAATTAACAAAACAAGTTCCACTATTCAACAATGGTGGGATATAAAAATTTTCATACCTACATCTATGAATTATATAAATCAGGACAGTATAGGGAGTTGTGTGTAGAACAGGAGATTTCATTGGTTTGGTCATATTTAAAAAATGGATGAGAGTTCTTGGGTTAGCAGATGTAGAACAGTTAAGGTAGTATAACCAGTTCAGATAGGAAGGCCAATGAAAACATGGGCAGAAATAAGGATAGATTTGAAAGAAAGAGGGATAGGAACATTCCAGCTAAATATCATCCACTCATGGCAAAGTTCTTTTTCCAATCATTAGTATTAAAATGAGCATCTGATAAAAAGTTCATCTCTTTAGCTCAAGTAGTTCAGTTTATGAAATTTTTAATTTTGGAAACATGTTTTTTTTTTTTTTTTTTTTGTTTGTTTTTAAAGAATTTGAAGCTATTTTTGGTTAGCAGTATCTCAGAAATGCGATACAGTAAGAAGTTGGACATTTGTACGTTGAATCTCTTTAAAAAATTGAATAAATTTAATCAAGAAAAAACCTGGCAGCAACACATTGAGTGATTTTCAACACAGGAAATAAGACAAAAAATGTTAAAATTCAAGTTTTTTGTCAATTCTGCTCAAAAATAGATTTAGAATAATATTCTTGATGAGCCGTTCCACTTCAGTTAACAAATTTACCGAATTTCCATTACTAACGATTACTATATTGTCCAATTGACTACTGTACACTCTTAACCCTTATCCTCGAGTGGTCTCTGGGCCTTGATAAGTGGTAATCCCTATGTAAAAAAAAAAAAATGTAGTATTCCAAATCTATTTTGAGGAACAATTGTCAAAAGGTCTAAATTTTTTTTTTTTTTACTTATTTACTATGTCAAAATTTGCTCCAAGTGTGTTTCCAGTAGGTTTTGCTCACATTTTGTAAACTCTGAAAATATTTTTAAAAAGTTTTTCTTGATTAAAATTATTCAACTAAATCTGAAAAATGACTAAACCCCATTTTTCCCCAAATCACAATCCCATAATAATTGAATCTCTTGAAATTTTCAGCAAATGCTCATTTTTCATAAATGATTTGCAAAAACTTTTTACTCTGAGACTTTGACTTCCCATGAGTAGCTCACACTTAGCTGGATTGCTCCAATAAATAAAAACCTGTACAGAGGTAGATTACTTTGGAATTAATTTCTGAAAGCTGCCTAGCACATGTAAAATGGACATTAAACTGATGATATAAGAAATTGTTAACTGTATCATTGCACAGAGGAAATCAATGCAATTCCAATTGAGATGACATGGAGAGTTTTGGAGAACATGAAGAATGACAACATATCTTTTGTTTTTTAAAAGCAATTACAAAATGTCATATATCAATCACGTTTATTAAATTCTTTTAGACAATAAACTGTACCAAAATTATATACAAAAAAATTTTAAAACAATGGTCAGTTTAAATAGAAAATGGGATCTAATAATAAATAGATTAGAACACCACATATTTCCTACCATGTCATAACCTCCTATAAATTCCAAAGAAACTAAAATTTGGGCAATATTTATTAATTGATGATTAATATCTATCATTAAAATTTCAAATATCAGAGATATCTTAATATTCACAAAGTTCTTCTACTCTCTCTCTGCCTTCTTTGCATTAAATTAAACTAAATATAGCCTACATTTGAACCCTTTGCACCTATCAGCTGTGTTCTAAAATTTGTGTTTAATAATGAATCCTGTATAATGCAAACATACTTAACTTTATTATATATATATATATATATATATATATATATATATATATATATATATATATATATAACAATTGCAAAAAGTGTTTTTCAATTAGTCAAGATCATTGGTTTCACACTATCAGTGCAATCCTTCAGATGACTAATATTATGCTTTGCTTACATTTTTATTGAGAAGGCAGTGAGCACTGTCTTTAAGTGTAAATCCAAATTTTTAGCTGGTTTTAAAAGCCAATGTTCATCAACTATTAATATATATGTATATACATATATGAAGAATATATTTGTAATTACAATTTCATTTTTCCACCCCCTCCTTCTAAAGCTTCTGGACACAAAGGTACTAAATATTTTTCTTTCTCTTTCTATTTGTATTTCTATTTGTATGGATGTGAGTATGTATTTCTGTGTTTGAATTAGTAAGGTATTGTAAGAGTGTGGGTGTGTCCTTGCATGGTTATGTTTGAAATGTAGGTGTGCTTATACAGTAGAACCTTAGGATATGTTTTTTCAGGCTACGATATGGAATACAATGTCTTTTTGGACCCTGGTTACCATATTTGCCCTGCATTGCAGTGTTATTTATAATTTTATTTTATTATATACATGTGTATTATATATTGTACTGTATTTTGTTAATTTTTAATATGTACTGTATAAAATTTTGTAATTACACCTTACGATCCCAACCCTGGAACAGATTAATGCCATATCCCAGGGTTCTACTGTATATTGTAAGCATGTTTTTGTTCTTTCTCTCTCTTATACTAAAAAAAAAAAAGCATGTGTTTAACCATTTTGGTATAACCAAAGAATTTTATGTTCCACATTGAAGTTTGTATCAAAACCTCTGCAATTTGACAAATTTTGCAGTAATGCCATATTTTACATCCTATGATATTGAAGATGGAATTTTAATTTTCTGGTCTAGATTTTAGCTTAAAATTGGGGATGTATTTATAAATAGGTAATATAAGAATAAACGTGAGCGAGAAACAGAACTATATAGAATAGGGTGCCAGCAGAAAGACAAATCTGACTCTAGAGTCTGGTTCAAAAAAACTAAATTTAAAAAACTTCAAGAATTGCTGACTTCTGATATCAGATGTGGAATCATAAACTGTAAGGAATAAGGTGAAACGTCATAAACTGTAAGGAATAAGGTGAAACGTCATAAACTGTAAGGAATAAGGTGAAACGTCATAAACTGTAAGGAATAAGGTGAAGCGTCATAAACTGTAAGGAATAAGGTGAAACGTCAAAAACTGTAAGGAATAAGGTGAAGCATCATAAACGGTCCTTTAAAGTAATCAAATTTTGTTCATTTCATACATTTTTCAATCCTTTCATAATATTCTTCATCATTTGATTAACAATCGATCCATCTCATTTATTAACCTCAATTAGTTTTTTTACTTTGATAAATGCTAATTCATTAATAAAATAGGGTGGAGGCAAAAATCTGTCCGAATAAAGTTGAACAAACTGTGCCATAACACCTGTCATATGAACATACATAACAGGAGAGAACTTGAATGCATACTAGACACTATCCTCGAGGGTCTAACGTCTCTCTGTACAGCGGTTTGTCAGAACAACCTGGCATGAGGATACTTTCCCCTACAAATAAACTCTGTCTAAATATTCCAAATCACACAGGATTTGTGGCCCAAATAAGATAGCCTCTTTATGGCTAGCCAGTACTAGTTTTAATAGGGATGGTGCACCTTCTCCAAGTGATGTTACCACACGTAAAAACATGAAGTTGGATACTCCACCAGACTAGATGAATTCTTATCCTGGAATCCAGTAAGACCAAGAGACCACAAGAAAGGTATACAATAACATTTAAATCGAAATTATATTCCTCTATTCTTTACTAACTCACTGTTTGAGATGTAAAGGAGAAATTTACTGGAATATTTGAATATCTGTGTATCTGATATAGAGATCAGGTGTTAATGCCAGGGAGGGGCTCCTTGATTTCTGAGAACTTCGACTGTAGTTAAATGGAACAAAACAAGTGTTTTGTTTAATTTCAAAATCTTTACTCCAGCTACTTCTAAAATAAAATTAAATTAAAAATAAAAATGTCTTATTTTCTCACCTTTCACCTTTTACAATATTCTTTCTTTTCTCTCTTGCTCATTTATGTTACAAAAGACAAACCTTGAAAGGGTGGACCTCCTAGAACTTCACTGGACTAAGCTACATACTGCAGTTAATAGAGAGAGTGGCATTTCAAAAATGGCCTAGACATTATTCATTTTGATGATGAGGGGTGGTGGAAATCCCTCTCTTACTCGTTTGTATTTCGTTTCTTTATTTAATCCTTCTTTATTCATATTGTAGAATATTTTCTCCACAAAAAAATAACCCATGCATGATTTTTACAAATAAAAAAATAATTTTTAACCAACGTCTGCATGAAAATTTTCTTAAGTCTTGAATGTTTCCAGGTATTTTTTTTTTAAAGATAAAACCTTTTAACCCATGTTTGCATGATTGTTTTGATTTTCAGTGCTTGTATAGAACACTACCAATGACCAACTCGTTTATATTCATGGAACTTTGGAGAAATCATGAAAACCGCAAATGACACTCTAGTTTTGAAATTATGTACTAGGTTTAAATTTCAGTTAAGAATACAGTTAGAATATGGGAACCTGTTATTCTACTTGTTTTTTGTGTGTATAAATTGATGGATGTGTAATGTTGTCCAGGAACCAACACATTGTGGCCTCAGTTGCAAAGTGGACAAAAAATAGAAAAGAACTTCAAATCGCTTGTTTTGTTGTACAACATTTATTTCCTCATTGTTACAGCCGTGAGATCACCCATGTCTCAAACATCATCTCGAATGTTATACATGTGATCTCGAACCTTCTTCAGGTTTCTTACATCATCATATTCTTTCTCCTTTTTATAGTCTTTTTTTCTTTACCGGTGACATCATATTCGCATGTATTTTCACTGCGCATCCATGCTGTGTTACAGACGGTGTGATGCATTAGACATCATTCATATCAGAGCTATCTTAATATTCACAAAGTTCTTCTACTCTCTCTATGCCTCCTTTGCATAAAACTAAACTAAATATAGCCTACATTTGAACCCATTGGACCTATCAGCTGTGTTCTAAAATTTATGTTTAATAATGAATCCTGCATATACAAACATACTTAACTTTATTATATATATATATATATATATATATATATATATATATATATATATATATATATTGAAAGACAATGGATAGCCCCTATAAGGATTGCTGCATGTGTAATTGTGAAGCAAGGGTTGTGCAATCACCAACCACACTTTTCTTGAATCACCACTGCTTGAATCCAGTGGCAAAGAGAAGTCTAGGACAATTCTCAACAATGTTCAGAGAAGCAACGAGCACATACAGCATCTGACATTCTCAACTGACCATCCATTTAGTACTGGCCAAGCTCAATGTAACTTAACTATGGTGATCTAATGGGAACTTGTTTATGAACATGATTATGTTATATGAACATATATCAAAAGAATGACAGCAATCTATGCAAAAATATAGTTTTATTGCCAACAAAATAACGTGGAAAATTGACCAAAATAAAAAAGTTCAGTAATGAAATGTCCCTTTTCTTTGATGTCTTTGTGTGTCGTGGTTAGCAGTAAGAGTGAGAGTCTGAAGTTGGTTTCTATGGCTGATGAGCTGATATGTGAAGTGGAAGGTTTTTAGATATCAGTGGCTGACTCAAGCATCTTCATTTCACTTCAGAAAATTATAACAGTCAAATATTTATGAATCTTTCAATTACAGCTAGGAATAGAGTTAGAGTGTATATTTGTTCGGTACATAAACAAATGCATTTTTCTTATATTAATGTTTCTAGAACAATGTGATGGAATTAATAATTAATAAATAGATGGCTCAAACCAACAGCACCTAAGTCTGTCACTGATTATACTGTTAGTAATTTATTTATATAGTTAGATGGAGTACTTTGCAGCATTTGCAAATGGTTATCTATCAAACTACTGATTAGAATCAACATCACTTAATTTTTTAATTGAAACCTAGTGACAGATTTTTGTAATTTCTTCAAAACTCCATAAAGCTATTCAAATCAGATAATGAGTAGCAGATTTTATTCCTTTCAAAATATTTTTTGTGTTATTATGAAAGGTTTTTCAAGTGCAGAGTGATGTTTCCACCTCCCACTCTAAAAATGCCCCACCCATAGAATTGTCAGTAAAATTCTCAATCCTTTTTGCAAATATCAAACTTCAGTTAATGCCATGAGTGTCCAACAGTGTTTGTTTTATTACAATCCAATGATGAACACAATTGAGATACAACATGCAAAATTATCAATAACTCTGATACGCTCATCCCTTCTGACAAACTTTGCTGTGATTGCTTTATATATTTCAAGAATGATCTGCATTCAATGCAAAGACGAGCAAAAGTTTTTTTTTTATTACTTAAATACTTTTATTTAAAGTTGTTTCTGTTGTTGCTTCCGTTGTGATTATAATGATTATTACATTTGCTATGAAAAAAGAACCTCCCTCGTATTTTTCCAAATCACAAAAATAAAGATACATGTTTTAAAATCTTTCTTTAAGTACATGTTTCTGTCCTTTCTAATAAATTTACCATTCAATTCTTAATCACCATTCAATGAAAAACACACAGAATTGTCAATAATTCTGACACATTCCTCTCTTGACAATGCCCCAATTTGGACTGTGACAGCCCTCTTCATTTCAGGAATATTCTCAGAAATTATTTCGATAAACATTATCTTAGATTATCTTAGAAATAATGCACAGATAAAAATCAGGATGTTGTAGTGGGTAAGGTCCAATGATTGAAGCCTATTCAACATTGCATCTCTCTGCTAACAATCATCAAAGTCTCCCCGCTGACATTGAATCACGATAAAGAAAGACTGTTTCATATGCTTGACTGTAACGATGAACAAGTTAGATATAGAATGAAAGTTAATTTGTTTCAAATAGACTTGGATTGTAAAGAGAACTGTAAATTAACAATTCCATGGGTGGAATTTTTGGAGTAGAGTGGATAGATTACCTTGTATTTTTTATTTATTTATATTTTTTTTGATAAAAAAAATGTTTAAATCCATTTATGCATGACTCTTTGAATTTTCTTCAGATTTATTTCAGATAGTTCACTGATTGACTGATTCAGGTATTGTCTTTAAAAAAACTGTTTTTTTTTAAAATTTATTCTACATCTGATCATCACGTAAACAATGCTAATTCATTTTGGTAACAAGTAAGAAATTACTGCATAAATCATATTTTATATCCTAGTTCAATTACATTTAAACAACAGTAAGTTTAAAAGATACTATAAAAGAAAATAAGATCTGTTAGATCACCCACTGAGTTTCGATTAAATTGTTTGAATCAGGAAAAAGTAAGTTTGCAAAGCCAGTTAAATATAAAGATAAAACTAAAATCCAAATTATTTTTGTTTTATATTTAAAATTTGAAAATGTAATCTTGCTTTTTTAAATGTTAGTTTTTTTATTTTCATTTTTTAATTATTTAAAAAAAAACAGAAGTTTTTAAAACCAGTAAGTAAAAAAATATTATTCTCTTGTTAATTTTATTTAAAACTGGCTGTATAATCCCAGCATTATCTAGGATTCAGTAATGTAATATTTTTTTTTTTTTTTTGAGGAGCACATTTTTAAAGTTATATACAAAAGAATTTAACTTTTGGTTTTTAATGTGTGTTTATTCATCTAATATTTATTAAAATAATGCTAAATTTAAAAAGATTATGTGGAAGTAATATACTAATGAGAAACATGCATACACACAGAAATATGTGAAGTGGTCACATAATTGTACTTGAGATGAAAAACATTTTCCCTTACAAGTAAAAGTTAGTCATATACCTTACATTATTTGAATTATCCTTAGAAAAAATATGATACACCTTTTTAACTCATTATTTAAAATTGTTTTCAATCATAACAATCTTCCTAGTTGAAACATATATATATATACATATATATTAAAGAAACCTAAGCAAATTTTGGTAATATTTAAAGGTCATGGTCAGAAAGACACAAGAAACAATTCTGTATTAGCTACAAATAGTTTTATGTTGTTTTTGTTATTACTAAATGAGAAATCATGTCCATTTATAATCCATTTAGTATTATGCATGTTCAGTTGAGAAAAGCATGCTTGAAATATGGAAAATATTATGTGAATAAGCTAAAAACAAAATGGCTACTAAATTTGACCTGATGTCATGTTTATCTAAAAACAAAATTCAAATTTTCACTCAAAACAATTTCTCATTGATAATATTTATTAATAATAATATAAATTGATAATATTTAACAACATAAAACCATTTTTAATGCTTGTACAAACTTTTTCTTATGTTTTTCTAAAATTCTTGAATTATTCAGACTACTGTTCTAATTTTGGATGTTATTCTGATAACATTTTCAGCTAATGTAACCTCCGACCTTTAAGTCAGTCTTGCAAAACTTGATAATCTGTACATTGGTTACATCAGTCGAAACATTGTGAGAATAACATCGAAGATGACAACAATAGTTCAAATAATGCAGACTATCTATATTCATCTAAAAAATTCTAAAACATAAAGCAAAGTACATTATTTTCTTGCAAAGAACATAGTAGAAAGAAGATAAAGATCAATTGGCTAGTCACAATCAATTATTGATATGCCAGATGCATTGCTGTTTGTATCTGACTTTGTAAGTCTGAATGACTTAATTTTATGTATTAAGTTGTTCTATTATTTATTTTTGTTTCTGCATGTATGCTAAAATTCCTTAAAACATCAACACAAAAATAAAACTCAGCTAAAATAGATATTCTTATTCATCTATAACTGTATCGGGTGATATTTATGATATAATAATTTTGTTGCTGCTCTCAATCATCTTGGATCAAATTTAAACACAGAAAAACTAATTCATCATCACTTTGAATATCCTTTTTTTTCTCATTTGATTAGAATATTTGATATTTCTGAAAACACTGAATCATCATCATCATCATCATCATCATCATAAAAAGCAAGGGATATGTCTCCTGCAAGAAAATGGTAGATGGACATGGGCGCGAACTTAGAACCATTTGATATTGAGCCAAGGGTTTGATTAAAGTAGGCGCTTTTGGCAGCCCAGAATAACAGAATAAAAGTGTGATTTTTGTTCGAAGATCAGTTTGCTTTTGAACATGTATCTTGAATGGGTGTCAGTTTATCTCTTGTTTTAACTGAGAAGAAATAATTACTACTGCTGTTGAGCATCATTCATTCATTTCATATGAGTCAAGTGATCATTGTTGGTATTCATTTCCCGGATATCTTTCTAGTTAAAATTCTTTCTAGAAAGACATTGAGTCCTTACAGGAGAGATCATGTGAAGGTTGCCAACATCCCTAAGTGAAAGTATTTTTGTGGAATGAACTGGATTTTAACCTGGCACATCCAAGTTGTCAGTTCCTGTCATTAACCATTTAGCCACTGTCACCTCGCTACTGCTGCTGATATGAAGAGAAGAAAAGGGAGAAAATAATCCTGCTCTCTACATGAATATGGAATGCTCGCATTCTGTGTGTTCTTTCAAGCCTAAAAAAATTTACGTGATTGAAAAGAATTAACGAAACACATGTTTCAGCATATTTAAATTTTTTTTTTTTTTTTTTTTTACATAATAGTAAAAAAAAATATATTTTATTCAGTGTTTTCAGAAATACCTCTAAAATAAGAGATAACCAAACAGAAGCTGATGTCATTTCATTCATAGTCTATACAAGGTATTATAATGTCATTCAATTTCTGGTGCAATTTTACAGCTTGCATATTTATATTAGACCAACCTGATTTTGTACCTCACAAGATTCATTAATTCTTTAAATCTTTTTTCCTTTATTATTTTGTTTTTCATAATCACTTCCATATAAATCTTTTTTTTTGTAGATGGTGAAGGTATTATCTCCGTCTGAGAGCTCACCTGATAAATCTAGCCATTCCTCTGATGAAAAACCTTCCAACAAAGGGAACATTCAATCACATTCATCTGAAGACACTGTCACAACTGAAGATACCCAAAGCACTTCCCGTCTACCAGCAGCCTTGGACAGCCATAATTACGCCAAGAGTCCAATCTTTGAGGGTAAACCAATGGAGGAGAAAGAAACTGAAAGCAATGACCGCAAGTTTCAGTCTTCCTCTGATGGCTCCCATCATTCCTCAACAGGCCGGGAGGTGCCTAGACTGTCTGCTGAAAATCTCCAGCGTCACCAGCTCCACACCGTTAAGGAGAGCAATGTTAAAATTCATATCGCTGTCTCTGATGAGAGAGAAGGAGAGATAATATTGCCGAAGACTGTCTCATCGACAGATGTCACAAAGCCATTGAAAATCGAGACCCGCTTTGGGGGTTCATCTGGTCCCAGTAGTGAGAGTACAGACACAGCGTCCGAATCCGGCAGTGGATTCAATTCTCCATCCAACATGGCTGTCACGCCCACACAAAACAGCCCACAGGAGAGAGAGACTGGTGCTGGTCACCAGGGCAATAAGTCATTTGAAAGCCTACATGAGAAGATTATCTCTGACCCATCTGAGAAAATGGATTGTGACGTTCGTCCCTATGAAGGGGCAGTTCGTACAACACCTATGGGAAGTCAAGGCCATGGACGATCAAAATTTAGCACGCGACAAGCTTTCACTCCTAAGGTAAGGATTCAAAACTAAATGATTATTTTTTGTGGCTTATTCTGGATGGTTAGATGATAATTGTATGGACGTTTCTAAGGATTCTGTTGTGAAGTTATATGGATTTTTTTTTTTTTTTTTACCACGGTATCCCAACTTATCAAGATTTACAGGCCACTCGAGTATAAAGTTTAAATGAGTGATGATGATGGCAGAATTTGATTATTTAAGAGGATGGTTCAACAAAAATTTGTTTATATTGGATTTGAAAAAAAAAACACATTGTAGCCAACTGGGAAGCAACCCTGCAGTATTGCGTTCCAGAGATCTGCAGTTCTAGTAAAGAAACTTTGCTTGTGAAAATCTTGTTTAGTTTTGGGTAGAGAAAGAGAGAGAGATAAGGAAACTGTTGAAAGTGTTTATAGATAGACATGTTTTTTGTTTTGAATGTTTTACAGAGTAAAGGGTGCTTAGATTGAAGCTCAGTCAAACACCTGCCATAAAACATGATTTAAGTAATCAAAAAAAACTTGTAGAAGAACAAATATTTAATAATAAAAATACAATTTTTGTTATACAAATCCAAATGTAAAAAGTGAACAAAACAATTGTCATTTAATATACATTCTGCATAATGTTACTATGTACTGAATTGTCTTAGAACAGGTGGCATCCAACTTTAATATCCAACTTAAGAGAATAGTCAAAACCATGATGAACATAATATCCACCCAAATCCCCAGCACTCAGTGATGTAACACAAGGTTAGTGTTCAATGTGGAGAGTCTTTTTCCCTCAAAAAGGGGCACTGAATGGAATCAGTTATAAATATTTTATGAAATTTTTTTATTATATTCACCCTAAACAAGGCGCACTGCATATGAAATCGAAGGGACTATTGTAAAATAGGGGCCAGATTTATAAGGTCATCATAAGTGGAGAGTTGTGCAGTGTTTGTTCACATTACATAAATTTATGTATGTTGGTACAATCAGGGAAAGATGGAGCAAGAAAAGAATTATAATGTCAAGTAGTTTAAGGAAAGAAGCTATTACAGTAGAAAATTGTTCAGCATCCAGGAATTTCTGCAGTGAAAAGATTGTCAAGTTGGTCAGGGATATTTATGTTGAGGGGATAAGTAATCAAAGAACAAGATAAAATGCAATTAAAATATGTTATTCAAATCAAAAGTCTATTATCACTTCCTCCAATGTTTTCCTTGGCCTTCCCCTGTGAACTGGACCGGCTACATCGGGTTTGTATTACTGTACACATAGATTCGAAAAAGTTGTCAAAAAACAAATATATAACATATAAATGTTATCAAAGGCAAGATAAGTTACTTTTTTACCTAACTGGATATATTTTTTGTGTTTTTATTCAATGTAACATGTTTATTCAGCTCGAAAAACATGCAGTGTTTACCGATGTATTGGAAAATTCAAAATGGCGGCCGACTGTCTCTTTAACACGGTAAGTTTGGGAAAAGATGTTATAAATAATAAACTAGACGAAATACTATTAAAAAACAACCGAATATATGTCAACTTATGTCACGGTAATATATATTGAGCGAATTTCTAACAGTATTTTGTCTAGTTTATTATTTATAGTACCTTTTCCCAAACTTACCCTCTCCGAGAGAGAGTCGGCCGCCATTTTGAATTTTCCAATACATCGGTAAACACTGCATGTTTTTCGAGCTGAATAAACATCTTACACTGAATAAAAACACAAAAAATATATCCAGTTAGGTAGAAAAGTAACTTATCTTGCTTTTGATAACATTTATTTGTCATATATTTGTTTTTTTGACAACTTTTTCGAATCTATGTGCACAGTAATACAAACCCGCTACATCTATTAATCCAAGAACTCCCATTCATTCTTTCAATGTGACCATACAAAATCTCTTGTTCTGTACACATCTTCTTATATTGTTCAAATTTAATCTTTCTCTGGATTATCAGATCTAAGGTTAAATGATGAATGTTTTTTTTTTCTTTTCTTGTAGGACCTCTATGACCTTCTAAAGAATGTCGAGAAAGAAATAACGACTTGTGAAAACAACCTTAAAGATGAGGTGGACAAACGGAACAAATATAAGGTGAATATTCGAGCAATGTGTTACGATTGCACTATTTTTAATTGTCAGGTCTGGTATATTTATTATGGCAGATTGGAAACTAGTGGGGACCAACTAATCGGAATGCTAAAAATAATGTAAACATTAAAGTTAAAACATGAGAAAAGAACAAAATAAAGAAATAAAATAAAAATGGTTTTGTGGGTTGGGGACGGGGGGTAATATAGTTCCAGTGGGGTAGGAGAGAGAACTCGATTTGCTTCCCATGTGCCATTGCAAGTAAAGATTTCATTAATATTAAGTTAATTCAAAGAGAAGATTAATAATCTTTTTTTTTAGTTTTTCCTTATTTGCAATCTAAGTTTAGGCAGCTTACTAGATTCAGAAAACAGGATATTTATTATGGTAGATTTTGGGTTAATAAACTCTAACTAATTGAAATGCTGTCGCTAAAAGTGATGTTTTAGTGGAAAAATTAAGTAAAAAAAAAAAAGCATTCAAAGTAAAGAAATATAATAAAAATGGTAAGGGGGGGTAGTTATGCGATGGGGCAAAAATAACTAAATTCAGCTTATCTTATTTTCCAAGAAATATCTGGTGTTCTTTTTTTACCTGTTACTTGTACCATGTAAACTAATACCAATAGAATGTTTGAGTTGTCGGCAATTGATGTAGCATCCAAACCAGGTTTATCTGGGGGTGTGGTTATGTAAATACCTACGAACATTAAAAACAAAACCCATCCAACCACAGATGACACCCATGGAGGCCAACGACCGTTCATGAAGAGTAGGAAGTGGAATTTTGATCCAGTTTCCACAGCCTCGTAACTCACTTTCCCTCCTATTTAGTCCTTTAGATCTCACATTCCATTAGTGATGTTTCTTCTTGCTTCTCTATAAATGGGCCAAAAAAATCTTTTTTACAAGAAAAATCTGTAAAAAATCTTTATAATGAACGTACTTGTCACTGCATGAAGATGTTATATTCCAAAAATCACGTAAATCAATCAAGTAGTTTTCTTTTTTTATTTAAGAAAATCAAATATTATGAGATATTTTATCGAAGAATGACTTCACGCCATCTTGTTTATGAATAATACACTGCTAGCGACACCTATTGGGAATGTTTGGAATATAAGATCAGCAGAGGGCAGACAATCGACTTTCCACGCTCTAGAAAAAAAAAACTTGGAAAATTAAGACATTTATAGGTTTTTGGGGACGTTGAAAACGAAAATAACGTTTAAAATTCCAGCAAACGAGTAGTTTTCAAGATATAAAGAATTTTACGTAAATTAAGCACCCACACGTTGATGCTCCTCCAACAAAAATTCAGCAAATATGTATTTCAGTGGCGTAAATTATTTGACCACCAAAACTGTCTTCACATCCCTCGGCTAACATCCACATCTGTGATGACTTCAACGTCCATAACGTGGAATGGCTGACCCATTCAAATAAGACAGATGATGAGGGGAGGTTTTGTCATGATTTTGCCATTGCTTATGACCTCACTCAGATTGTTCGCGAACCCACCCGTGTGCCCGATACACCCAATCAATATGCAAGCCTCTTAGACATTTTTCTTTCAACTTCCCCTGAGCTATGTTCATGTACCGTTCATTCTCCTTTAGGATCCTCCGACCACTCCGTCGTATCAGTTAAGATAAAAACAAAGTGTAAGAAGCCATCAGACGTACCCCTCCACCGTACTGTATACCGATACTCTATGGCTGACTGGGATAGCTTCCGTACATTCATATCTGATTTACCTCTGCACTCCATGTTTAAAAAGGAAGTGTCCTCTATAGTATCAGATCTGACCGAATGGTTAATTGTAGGCATAGACCAATTCATACCATCAAAAAAATTCCAACAAAAACCTAACAGCCAGCCATGGTTCTCCCCAGAATGTGCTGCTGCTATCGCGCACAGAAATCACTTTTTCCATAACTACCAACGTAATAGATGCAGAGACTAAAGCTGCTTTCAGGACTGCCAGCAACCACTGTAAAAGAGTAATAAAAAATGCAAGAGAGCTATATGCCCAGTCTGTTAAATCCAAGGTAGCTGATCAGCGGCTTGGTTCCCACCAGTTTTGGCAAATAACAAATAGGATCCTGAACAGAAGTGTGCGTTCTATCCCAACCATTATCAATGGACCAGAGGTTATCTCGTCAGCGTCAGACAAGGCCAAACTATTTGCAAAGAACTTTGCAGCTAATTCTACCCTATGCGACGAAGGCCATCAACTCCCCATATTTCCTCCTATAACACAGAACAAGCTAGGTAATATATAAATATCCGTGCATGAGGTCGCCAAGCTAATAAAAAACCTAGATTCCAGTAAAGCAACTGGCCCTGATGGCATCCCAATTATAGTGTTAAAAAAGCTTCAACCAGAACTTGCTCCCATACTTACGAAACTATTTAAGCGCTGCCTTAAGGAGAAGTGCTTTCCGACCCCCTGGAAGACCTCATCAGTTTGCCCTGTATTTAAGAATTCAGGTG
Source organism: Euprymna scolopes (assembly GCF_053919585.1). Classification (NCBI taxonomy): domain Eukaryota; kingdom Metazoa; phylum Mollusca; class Cephalopoda; order Sepiida; family Sepiolidae; genus Euprymna; species Euprymna scolopes. The sequence goes on along the minus strand of NC_136483.1, from coordinate 133,156,166 downwards.
ATAAGTCATCTCCCTCTCAATACAGACCAATAAGTCTTCTCTGTGTTATGAGTAAGTTACTGGAATCAATATTAAATAGAGAAATAGTCAACCACCTCAGCAGAAACAACCTTCTTAGTGACACACAATATGGTTTCCGCTCTGCAAGATCTACTGCAGATGTGCTGACGGTTATATCCCACAGGATTAGTGAATCTCTTGACAAAGGCTTCCTTTCTAGGGCAATTGCTCTTGACATATCAAAGGCCTTTGACAAAGTATGGCATAAGGGTCTACTTCACAAGATTTCCAGCTACGGTATAACTGGAAATGTTTTCTCAATCATTAAATCATTTCTCTCCGATAGGCTCATAAGAGTAGTGGTAGATGGACAAAAATCGGAGGCCTGCAATATAAATGCTGGAGTCCCTCAGGGGTCAATCCTCGGCCCAACTCTCTTCCTGATCTACATCAATGACCTCCCTAAACACATATTTAAATCATTCGTTGACATCTATGCTGATGACACGACCATCTACGGCAACACATCAAAGGCTGTAAATGACGAAGTTCTCTCGGATTCTCTCTCCTCTGATCTCGAGCGCGTGGTTCAGTGGGGGAAGATGTGGCTAGTTACCTTTAATGCATCTAAAACCAAACTCCTATCCTTACATCATCAACGCTCTGATCCCCAGCTGGCATCAATTGTGATGGATGGCTCTCGTCTGGGTGAGGCCCCGTGTTTTGACAAGCTTCTGGGTTTGACCTTTACTCCTGATCTGAAATGGAACACGTACATCAAGTCTGTTGCCAAGGTCGCTGGAAAGATGGTGGGATCCTTCTACCGCTCCAGAAGATATCTCACTACTGATGCAATTCTCTATCTATATAAAAGCCAAGTACGGCCAAGGATGGAATACTGTTGCCATATCTGGGCAGGAGCTGCCAAAAACAGCCTATCATGCCTTGACAGAGTACAAAATAGACTTCGTGGTTTAGTGGGGGATGCCCTTTTCTCTACCCTGCAACCCCTCTCCCACAGAAGAGACGTTGCGAGCCTATCCTTGTTTTATCGTTATTTTCATGGCAGGTGCTCGTCTGAACTCCAATCCCTGGTCCCCCCTCGCCAAACTTTCACAAAAATCACCCGTCTAGCTGAATCCACTGTGAAAAATTTCCCCCACTCTATATCTGTGCCTAAATCAAAACGCGGATTTCATGAGCAAAGCTTCTTTCTTAGAACTGCACGCCTGTGGAACTCTGTTCCGTCTGCCTGCTTCCCTCCGGACTACAACTTGGATGTCTTCAAGTCTAATGTTAACAAATTCCTAATGAACCGCCCCCCCTAATTAAACACTTCATAAAATCTCCTCACTAACGTGATGTACTTGCAATAACCCTTATCCCTGAGTGGCTTCCGGGCCTTGATAAGTGGTGATCACTGTGTAAAAAAAAAAAAAAAAAAAAAAAAACTGGTGGCCATAAAGTGGGTGATCATTATATGCTAAATTATTTTAGAAAAGTGATCCCCCACTTTCTTTTAAATTTATATTTCCTCATATCTTGGAAACTACTCATTTGCTGGAATTTTAAACGTTATTTTCGTTTTCAACATCCCCAAAAACCTATAAATGTCTTAATTTTTTTTTCTAGAGCATGGAAAGTCGATTGTCTGCCCCTATCTGATCTTATATTCCAAACATTCCCAATAGGTGTCGCTAGCAGTGTATCATTCATAAACAAGATGGCGTGAAGTCATTCTTCGATAAAATATCTCATAATATTTGATTTTCTTAAATAAAAAAAACAAACTACTTGATTGATTTATGTGATTTTTGGAATATGACATCTTCATACAGTGACAAGTACATTTATTATAAAGATTTTTTACAGATTTTTCTTGTAAAAAAGTTTTTTTTTGGGCCCGTTTATAGAGAAGCACCACTATTTTTATATAAAACCTAAAGACCTTGTTTTTTGGTCACTATGAATTTTTTATGGGAGTAGGGGATAAATGGAGAAAGAAATAAAACCAACGTAACTTTGGCAAAAAATCAGTTTGTGCATTAAAGATTTCTGATTTCTCTCTAGAACATGTGAATAACAGATCAAAAAGTTTGGTTGGAAATTCATCACAACTCATTATCTTTGTGTGTGAGTATATATATATATATATATATATATATATATATATATATATATATATATACTCACAGAGAATGTAAGAAAATAAATTACCAAAACGGAAAGCAACCAGAAGTGTGATGAGATTGAGGTTATCTAATAGTTTGCAGATAGTCAGCTGGGAGTGTCTCAGAAGGCAAGTCATTTCTGCTTATCAGTCACTCTAAAACAAAAGACTGGACATAGGATTTCTAGTCATAATTTCTGGTCTAGTAGTCAGATTTGTTTGAGTCAGTTTGCAGCCTGTGGAGGTCTCGAAGAGAATTCAGCTTCGAGCAGATCAAGATAGACGAAGATGTAGGCAGAGATTTAGCGGATTGACGCAGTCTCGAAATGAACAAGCTTAAACCAAACGACAATGATACTTTGACAGACAAATTATCTCAGTTGGATTCTAGCTAATACATTAGAACTTAATTAAGATGGCGATGCTAGCATTTGAGGCTCTTTTTCTGCAACACCTATCCAGAGCACAGCTGATTTATACGCAATGTATCAAAGTTTGTGTTTTGTCTTATGAGTTTGCATTGCTTTATTGTAAACTAGGGTACATGTCCTCAGCAATCGTCAAGACGAGAGACGACAATATGGCCAGAACAAGAGGTGAAGTCAAACAAATTACTACTGCGTTGGAGTTGGTAATCATCAGGACCTGGTATATGGTTGTATGCAACTAATTTTCTAAAAAATTTTGTTTCTTTTAATCCAGATTGATGATTGTCGACGAACCCACAGTTACGACCAGTTTATCTGTACGTTTTTGTCCATGCTGGCTCAAGAGGGTCACCTTGCAGAACTTGTTGAACAACACATGCTGACCACTAAGCGCCAGGGGGTTAGTATTGGACGGCTGAATAAACTACCAGCCACAACCCAAGACAGACGCAAACGAGCCAGAACTAAACGTCGAAGATGAATTGACAACTCGTGTCCTTTGTATTTTTTTTTTGTTTTTTAACCATCAACACTTGAATTCACAATCATTTTGCTTATGACAAATCTTTCATCTTGTATCACGTATCATATTCCATTGTACAACATTTTTCAACGCACTCCCTCCTCAAAAATCTTTGTTGTTCAATTTTTTTTTTAAAGAATTCTGATTATTTATTACTAGCAGGCCGCCCAGCAATGTCCAGCCGTAAAATACGTTCCAATATATTTTCATTTATGCTGATTTCATATCTTATTATAGAGTTAATTTTTTATTGATTTTTATATTGTACCAATATCTAGTAATAACCAAGCATGGCTCGATTGTAAAATATGGTTAAATATGATATTTTAATTTATGCAGATTTCATATTTACTATTATAGATTCAGTTCTATATTGATTATTATATTGTACCCTAATATAATAGTAATTTCAGAAGTTTAAAAAAATATATGACTTGGATACCATCAGCTAGAATCAAAACCAAATGTTTCAAGGAAATAACAGTAGAGTATGGGAATACTAGCAACGTCTCTTTGGGAGTAAAAGGCGTTTGAGTTTGCAAATGATGAATAGAATGGACAGTTTGAATATGAAGACACTTTACAAGTATTTGTTGACATTGGATTTGAAGATGACCTTCAGGGAAGTAGTCCTATGATAATTTGTTCCATGAATGGAAAGTTTTTGGTAGCAGTTGTAGTAAGACGAGGTTAACATCAAATGATTCCTCAATTATTATTTTCAAGTTTTTAACAAGCATTTCTTGTTCTTAATTGAAAATTGGCAATCATTTTATGTAAAATTTACATCTCTCTAAAAATTGAACTGTATTATTTTTATATTATTTAAGAACTTTATCTTCAATTGCTATTGTGATGAAAAGATTGTTTTTTAATTAAATAACAAAAATCTCAGAGGGTTGTGACAAAGTCTGCATGGGATGTTTAACATAGAGGATTGATCATTTTAGGTAGTTTGAAAAAAAATCATTTTAGTTAAAATTGCAGTATAGTTAACAGTCATGAAATCATAAATTGAAAAAAAAATACTACACACAGTTGTATTCAATTCTCTACCAACCTGTATACTTTTAACATGATGAAACCATAAGTTTTTTTTATTTCAGAATTCGTGTCTCAATGTTCATGTTGCTATCATCACATAACTAAAACTAAAATGGCTGATTATATGAGCCTTTACATTTGCTAAATTAACACTGAAAATATGGTAAAAACATTACTTACTCTACCACTATATTTAAGTTCCAGTGGCAAGCCATGCCCTCTGAACAAAAACCTTTGTAAAACCACACTTGATAGTCTATATTTAGTGAGGTCCCTAATTTTAGTTGCCATATTTTTTTAGTGGTTTTATACAATTATAGACATAAAATTTTGAAAGAAAAACTTAGTTTCCATACATTAAACCAATAGAGAATTAAATTCTACTTTCATTTGTTGAATTCTCAATTGTTAACTAAACTGTAATTTTACCATATTTTATATGCAAATTTGATGCTTAATTTATAGTAATCTAAAAATTTAAAGAAAAATAATGAAAATTTTAGAGTTGGGTTCGTGGAACATGTCTTATATGTCCATTTATATTTCGTTTTCTCTCATTAATCTCATCTCAATCAAAAAACTTAATTTTGAATCATCATTCATCAAGTAATAAAGGAAAAAACAATACTTTTGTCTTTCTTGTTTTTAACTATTTTTTTTTTTTATTGTAAAATTTGCCATTAAATTGGAATCTCACTTTTAAGTTTTTTTGTTTTTTTTTTTGCTTCTTTGAAATTTATTGTTCATGGAAGTCATTTGACCTTTAGAAAAGAAATTACAGGATTTATTTATCTTTCAAGAACCAACTTTAAAGCTGAGTTATGAGTGTTACAGAAGCTGTACTCTGGTTGACAATGACCGCTTGTCTAATGTGTTGCATAGCTAGAAAAAAGGGATCAGATGTTGTGAGTGATGTCCTGACAAGAGAGAAAGAAATGATGAGTGGCTGTTTTTTTTTTTTTTTAGTAGTGATCCTCCGAGACAGGCATTTATTTAGTCTCATATCGATCTTCCCTTTCTCCCAAAAGCCATGCTGAGGAGGGGGGGGGTCATTTAAAGCGTCTTTAATGTCAGCAGATTGCTAAGTATAATTTTGCAATATTTTGGCCAGAAATATATGATGTCCATAAATATATGAACCGTAAAAAGTGTGTGTTGTGACTTTATTATGTGTTCACATATGATAAATATTGGACAGGTATATTTTTGTTAATTGAGAATGACAGTAAACATGGTTTAGTCGAGGTTAGCTTAGTGTATTTGAAGGTTAGCTCGATTTACTTTGAGACATGACATGGCCTGAAGAAGACAGAGAGAAGTAGTTCAATCAGAAGCTCTAGAGTGCAAACAGTGCATTGAGAAATGTCCTGTTAAAATGGGATTAACCAATCTATCTCTTCCCACTTTACTAGCTATTAATTAAGAACAGACGGTCTCAGATGAATAAACCTAATTTTGTTTTCAACCATTATCTCTTCATAGTCCTTTTTTGGAGGGGGGTAGGAGTATGTATAAACGTATTTGCAAACAGTATTTTCTTAGTTAAGTTCACAGTAAGGGATGCGTGATGGTATGAAGGTATGAACGTTTATGTATTTTAATTGATTTTGTGCTGTGAGACATTAGACTTCTCAGAAAGGAGGTGAACTTAACATGTTGCTTATAAAAAAGGGATGAGCAACTCTAATGTGCTAAATATGGGCGGCTCACATTGTAATAAGACACAGATGAACAAAAATGACATCTTACCTTTCTAAAAGACAAAACTATGAGACAGCATCGGACCAATGCATTTTGTTATGTTATATAAGAAGTGTATCACGTCTCCTGCTGACAAGTAAAACATTTTTTAGACAGACTAGGTGAGATGAAGATAACAAAAAAAAGAAGACTGACTCGTGTACAAAAATATAAAGAGTATTTATTTCAGGAAAATAAAATGTCTTTTTTCCAGCAATACAAAAATTTAAAAAAATTACTGTATACGATGATGATGATTTTATTCTGGCCAGTTTCCTGTCATTTTGATTCATTGAAGGTTGTTCACTTGCTGCTGATGTCACAAGGTCAAAGTTGGTTGTACTACTATTACTATCATTTCAATCTTTGAGAGGAGAAAGCTGTTGTTTATACTTATTTGCCTTCCCATCGGGGCCTGAGTTAGACAAAAGATCAGTTTTTAATTTGGGGAAAATACTGCTCCTCTAAAACGGGCACTCTGGATTGGGACAAAAATAAAGATTGTTTCTGTTGAGAAGCATTTCTCCTTTACTAATTGAGAACAGAAAAAGATAAAGTGTCTTATCAGAACGGATTTGCTTCTAACCAAAAAAGGATTGGAAAGCTGCTATACGTGTTGCAGGCAGAATGTAACAGGAATGACCAATGAAAATAAAGATGTGTACAGAGAGAGAGAGAAAGAGAGAGGAAATATTTTCTATTTATTTCACACATCATGTGCTGAAGCTTTCAAAAGATGAGCATCCGGTTTTGTTAGAAAGTGTTAGCAATAAAAGAACACAACAGGAATAAGAACATGTATTTCATTCAATCTGCCTGTCTATTAATAAAAGGAAATTCTAAACTTAAGCATAACAGACAGACGGCATAATCACATTGACACGCTGATACTCATTAGATCACAAAAATTAAACAAGGTTGAGCCTGGTCAATATCAATATATGGGTGCTATTCGCAACCTTGTTTAACTACTGCAATCTAATGAGTATTGGTGTGTCAATGTGATTATGCCGTCTGTCTGTTATGCTTAATTTTAGAATTTTTATACAGTTGAGGATCAGATGTGAATTTAATATTCCCTTGACACTTCTTCCTTTGGAGGAAGTCGGTTCAATCGGCATAGAGTGAATGCCGTTTGTCATGGCAGACAGAGCCTTTCACAGAGATGTGTGGACACATCTAAAAATATTATTTTATAATTAAGCATGACTGAATACAATGGTGAAGGCAGCTTCTTTGAGTGAACTATATCTGACAATATTTTGGACACAAAAATGATTTCTGGCATGAAAAATGATTTTGGTGCAAAGACAATGACTACTGTTGTTGATTTTTTAAAAAAAACGTTTGCAGTTTTTGGTAACGACCATTCATGCTTCTGCAACATCATCTTGTGTACATTGGAACAAACACAGATTGGATCCAGTGTTTTAATTGTAAAATTTATTTATGAAATATTTATGGTTATTCAACTTATAAAAAAAATTAAATCAAAATGTCCTCATTTTAAGAATTTTAATTTTTAAAAATAATTTCTTTATTATAAATAAAAATATCATAGGTTGCATTCTATTTCTTCATATTTAAAGCTGTCAAAAACTTCAAGTATGGAAACCTATAACAATGCTGGGATTCAGTAGATTTTTTTTTTGTTTTGTGCTTGATCTAGAAATTGTTAAATTACCCTGTTCATCTTGTATTCTTGGTGTATATACATCATCAGTGACCAATGCAATTATTTTTATTTTAATCAAATTTAAAATCCAAACCTTCACTAATAACTAATGTTATACATGCATGTATGTTTTTAGCTGAAATAAAAGCCATCTTACATGCATCCTTGATATTCTATTACTTTAAATGACACTTCTTAAAAAAAAAATAATAGATTTATTCAACCAAAAGCTCATCATGTATCTGAAAGGTAAAAAAAGTGGACATATAAAGAGAGAGTTGCTTATATTTGAAGTGCATTTCTTAAATTACATTGATATTTTATTAACAACTCTTACTCTCACTGATGCTTCAATCTGAACTATTTTTGCATAGGAATCTTTTAAGTCTGAGAACAAATGTCATATCCAGCCACTTCATTAGCTTCCAGTTCTCAGAAGTATATGGTTTTTATCAACATACACTATCTAATATCTCCATCAGTAAATATGTGTAACAATATTTAACAGCAAATATTGAAAACAGTTTAGTAAACCGTCTTTTCTGTCTTTGTTGGCATTTTTACCTATTATTTTATCTTATTGTTCCTTACCATTATCATTAATCAACTATATTGAAACTTTTTGAATATTACGAAGTGTGTATATATATATATATATATATATATATATATATATATGATTGTTGAGCTGGATTAAATCCGACGATATGAAATAAAATGGAGGTGGAAGGACCTGGATACTCAACGTTTCGCCCGATTTTTAATCTCTACGATATTTTATCTTTTAGACGTAATCCACTACACTAGTTTACTCTAATTAGTTCTTCTCTCATAAAATGTATATACATGTATATATGACATCTAATTTACATAAGGAAAACATGCTGCTCTCCCCCATCATTATATATAGCCCCAATCCTCCGACTCTCTCGTCAATGACCATCCCTCTTGAAGAAGCCCGCATAAATCGGGCGAAACGTTGAGTATCCAGGTCCTTCCACCTCCATTTTATTTCATATATATATATATATATATATATACATATATATATAGTGTATATTTAGGCAGCATTTTTTCATTTAAACAAACATTGGTACAGATAACAAAAAGCTTTCATTTAGTTATAACTTTTTTATTTTCTTTAATTTTTCATATGATGCTTTTTGTGTATAGATTAATGAATATCCCATAGTTAGATTTTTCTTTTCGAAGTATGTCGCGATTTTATTGCTTTTCATCCTTCGTCATGACATTGTCAGGAGAATGTGTAAGATTTGGTTGCGCTGACGGACAAATGCTAGTTAGTAGCATTAGCAGTTGGAAAGCAATTAATGCATGTGAAGCCGTTTGTGCCCAGTGGGGAGGGAGGGAGTGTCTAGTTTTGAGGTGAGGGCAAGGGGGAAAGAGGTTACGATATGCATTTTAAAATGTTTTGGCTAGACGTATATGTAACCATATTTAGGACAGGTTTCTGAATTCTTATATATACTGCTCCCAAAATTTTTTATCTTTTGATGTTGGTTTCATGGTGTATTATTTCTGTGTCGCTGACTAAAATTTCTCTAACTTTGGAGGGAGGCAGTTATGTTTTTGCTATAAATGTTGTAATATAGCACTAGATTCTACATTATGCATGGTAAGGCGATAAGATGCCATCATTGTGTAACCGATATAACCAACATAACTAGTTTTTTGGGGATTTTTTTTGTTATTATAGGAGTTACACTCTTGCAGCAGGCATTTGAACTTATAGATTATGTTGGTTCATTCTAGTGGTTTGAGGATAGGAGAGACATTGTTTTTTATAACTAGGTTTTGGGTTTTAAATCTTTTATAATATATAATAAGTCTAAGGTTATTTTTGTCAGTGGGGAAAACATATCTATGAATAATATTTTATGGTCTTTTCTTCCAATTTAAATCCTGGTTGTAATAGAAAACGTTAATTATATTGGATGTTGATGTTGATCGGTATTACTATTTATGCTAGGGTTTTTTAAATTCTGGAACATTAATTATCGACTAATATGTAGTTTGAAAATCCGTTATTGATGAGGACTTGTTTGATATTTTTTAGTTCGAATAGTGTTTTTTTTTTTTTTTTTTGTCAGAGGAGATTAGGTTGGTGTGATAAAAAGGTTTTTGATAATAGCTATCTTAAATCGGTGGCGACATTCGCTATGGTCACATTCAATGCTGCCAAGATTAAGCTTGTTTCCTTCAATAATTACAAGAAACCTTCTCTACCACTAATAGCAATGGCCAAAAACACATTACCTAAAAGTACTTCCTTTAAACTTCTCGGCCCAACGTTCATAGGGAACATGAATTGGAACAGATGCATTGAGAGCATTGCCAAGGCTGCTGTGAAGAAGGTGGGATCTCTCTACCGTGCTAGAAAGCTATTTACACCTGAAAGTATCCTGCACCTATATAAGGCCACCATTCACCCATGTATGGAGTACTGTTGTCACATTTGGGCTGGTGTATCTGCTACTAGTCTTTCACTCCTGGACAGGAATCAAAAGAAAGTCGCCAGCCTGAACTGTCATGTAAGCTTCAGCCTTTGTCCCATCGACGAAATGTTGCATTTCTCTGTCTGTTCTGCAAGTATTTTAATGATGAATGCTCTGACCAACTACAAGCACTTGTACCCCCTCGACATAGATATCCCCAACAAGCAGCTAAATCCCACCCCTACACATTAAAGAAAGCCTTCTACTCTAATAGTTTCTTCCCCAGAACTCGCTTCCGGGATTCTGCTTTCCCAACTGTACTGACATGCAGAAGTTCAAGTGTAATGTGAACAGACATCTTGCTGCTCATCTCCCTTCTTAATATCCCTGCAACTTATGTCCCCGATAGTAACCCCCCCCCCCCTACTTCAAAGTGGTACTGTGCCTTGTTGAGGGTGAAAATTGAATTTTTTTTTTTTTTTTTTTTTAAATGGCAGAAGTAAAGGCTAGCAGGTTTCTTGTAGTTGGACGTGCTGAAGGTGTTGCTAAAAGTATCAATGAGGACGTCAAGAAAAGGAATTTTATTATTAACATTCATTTCTATTGTGAATTTAAGTATTGAGTTATCTTAAAAGAGCTCCTTCAGTCTTAGTATTTGTTCATCGTTATCAGCTAGGATGAGAATATCGTCAACATACTGCACATAAATAGAAGGTTTGCTGGTGTAATTAAATATCTGGTTTTTGATGAGATCACTCATGTAAATAGCAGACCAAAGATGGAACCCATTGAGATTCCCTCTATTTGAGTGTAAATATTCCCTTTATAGCCGTAAAAGGTACCTTAGTGTATAAACTGTATTCTTTTGTTAATTTTAAGGGTAGGGAGAGACGGGTCATTGTATATGTTGTTAAGGAGTATGTCAATTTTTTTTTTTTTTACAGGAACATTTGTGAATAGACTTTCTACATTGAGGAAGGCGATGACTTTGTTGTAGGGTTGTTTGTCTTTTAAAATTTGTATCAGTTCATATGTTGATTTAACACTATTTACTAGGGAAATATGGGCTAATGAGATCATTAAGTACTTTGGTTAGGGAATAGATTGGGGTGGTAACCTGTTGTAACGGAGAGTTTGGTTTATTGGTTTATGTATTTTCATCATTCCGTATAGATATCCAGGTTTATACTCACTAATAATTTTGGGAAGTTGGTAATTTCCAATTTGGGCACTATTAGCAGTGATGAGTTTGTTGACTTGTGTTTTTAATATGTTCGTAGGGCTGTTATTCATTTTTTTTAATTTTGAGCGGTTGTCAAGGATGGTTTGTAGTTTTTCATGGTAGTCAAGGCTTGCTAAGTAAGAGGGATATGTTTTTTTTATTGGCTTTTTTTTCTGTGATATTGGCGTGATTGCAGAGATCATAAGCAGCTTGTTTTAGGTTAGAATTGAGTTTGCCTTTTTTTGTTGTTGTTGTCAAGTCGTTTTTTTTATGGATTCGGCTTTTTGCATAAATTGGAGTGTGGTGATTTTGTTTTCAGTTTCAAGTTTCACTATGTTTTGATAAAGTAATTCAATTTCGCCTTTTTTGTTTTAGTGATTGAACCGATTAAATAAGTGGCAATTAATTAGCTTCAAGGTTTAGAAACTTCCTTTGGGTGCTCGATGAGTTCATGGTCGGATAGGTTAATATATGTATATATTAGTGATGGGACGATTCCAATATTTTCCCTGATTCTGATACAATTACCGATTCCGATTCTTTATAAATCTCTAAATATTTAATTATGAAATAGTTATTTTTTCCTAATTATTGTAAAAACAAATGCTAAATGTGCAGAGATTTTCTTAAACGTGAAGAAATACACTTGTAAAGGATGAGCTACAGTTAAAAATCAATAAATCTTCATTATTTTTTCATTACTACCATCAGTGGAAGAATTTTCTTTTAACAAAATTAAGTAAAAAAGGGCAATTAAAAGAATCGTTTTCGGCTTCGGAAAATATGTACTAATTTTTTCAATACCCATTGCCAATACCCCTAAAAGTTCCAATTTTTCCGATTCTGATTAATCGTTCTAACACAAATATGCATATATTTTTTTATTAATATAAACAAATTTACATGGTTGTGAGATTTGAGGACTGGCTTTTTCTGTGGAAAGCAACCATTTATTAAGTTGCTTGATGAGGACTTTTGGTCTTAACTGACCATTTGTGTGAAACATTAGCATTTCCAGTGTTGCAACCATGTAAATTTATTTATATTAATAAAAATATATCTTGTTCTTCTTTTAGTAAGCACTCTTAATAACTTTGTTAAATTCATTAGCTATCACTCTTGAATACCTTTAACCTGGTGTCTGTGTATATATATATATATATATATATATATATGTATCTGTGTATATATATATATATATATATATATATATATATATATGTGTGTATATATATATATATATATATATATATACACACACACACATTCTTCATATGTTGGTCAACATATTAAAATAAAATGACTTGACATTTGTACCGGCAAGAAACAAGATATATCCTGTAGAGAAAATTACTGATACAGGTTATGTTAATAACCTTGAAATTTTTAATGGCACAACTAAACAAGCAGAAGCTCTATAACATTGCCTAAAAAAATCCAAGCAAATTGTATTGTTTTTTATTTTGTTTTTATTTTATGAACACAAGCAAGACAGAAGACAGTCCCTGGACCAACATGGAAATATCTCTTCCCATAAATAGGACTTGTATAAAAAATATTGATGAATTTATCCTGGCAGTAAATTTGCAAAGCAAAATGCGCACACAAGTAAATGTGAAAATCAGCAAGGCCTGAGCTTGACAAGATAAAAGCAATCTATAAGTTAAATTTTCCTATCAAGATAATACATAATTTCCTTGAAGCTATTGTTACATCAGTTTTCATATATGGAAATAGCATTTGATGGCGTGTACATCAGAATTTGAAGCGGTGCTCTTAACATCACAGAAGAAAGCAGCTCAACGGACACTATCCTCAGATATAAGCCTTGATCAGAGAGAGAACCAGATTTTCTGATAATTGTTGGAAAATTAAGGATGAAATCATTGGCAATGTTCTTTTGTGGAGGCAAATTCGGGGATGTAGTTCAAACTGCACAGGTCTTGCGTCAAGCAACTAGCAGAGAACTCACAATGTGCAGATGAAGAAATACCTCTTGTGCTGGAGGATAGGGTGACATTATGATATTGAGTACTTTTGCAATTTTTTCCCTATTATTTTATGTCTTATCCCACTACCAGGTTTGCAACAGGGTTTGCATATGTTTCATTATCATAAGTATCCAATGGGCATGCAGAGGGAGGTGGAATGCATACAAATTGAGGGGGGTGGTACATCCATTCATACTGAAGTTATCTCCCTTGTTCATATCATTTTTTAATATTTGAAGCATACAATCAAGAAGTTGGCCATGAACATCACCAGTCCTCTATGCACCACTTCCCTGTCCCGGCATGAATATTCAAAATAGTATATGTATCAGATGTCAGCAGTTGGGACAACCGAACAGCTATAATTATGAGTTTTTTTGTTTTTGTTTTTTTTTTAAATGGAGCAGACAATTCAGATTTACCAATGAAAAATGAAAGTTTAATCTGCAATTGAGAGTTTCCCCTTAGTTTGACCTTTCAACTTTTTCGAAATTGAAGGTCATGATTCTTAAATTTCACTTTATATTTCCTGAAAGCATTTTGGAACAAATAATTCCATCCTTTTCCTACTTTTTTATTTATTTTTTTTTTATAGATGTCAGTTTTTAAATATATATATACTAGCTAATATATTCACAATCATGTAATAGTTTTAACAAATTACATCAAAAGTAATTGGGAAGTCAAATTCTGTTTGTATCTTTGTAAAACGACATTTTTCTTACTTGAAATAAAAATATTTTTGACTTCCTCCATGTGTGTAGCCCTCTTTCTCACTCTC